>NC_091284.1:339930471-340286096 GCF_032444005.1 Ranitomeya imitator | reverse complement strand
TCATTGGGCAACATTGAGTTTCAGCTCCATCCAAAGATTTTCTGTTGGGCTTAAGTCTGGAGACTGGCTAGGCCACTCCAGGACCTTGAAATGCTTCATACAGAGCTAAAATTAGTTGCCCTGGCTGTGTGTTTTGGGTAATTGTCATGTTGGAAGACCCAGCCATGACCCCTCTTCAATGCTCTTACTGAGGCAAGGAGGATGTGGCCAAAATCTCACGATACATGACCCTATCCATCCTCCCTTCAATACGGTGGAGTCGTCCTGTCCCCTTTGCAGAAAAGCAAACCCCCAAAGTATGATGTTTCACCCATCATGCTTCACGGTTGGGACGATGTTCTTTGGGTTGGACTCATCCTTCTTCTTCCTCCAAACATGGCGAGTGAAGTTGATACCAAAAATTTATATTTTGGTCTCCTAGGATGACACGACCTTCACCCATGCCTCCTCTGCATCATCCAGATGGTCATGGCAACCTTCAAACGGATCTGAGCAGGGGGGACTTTGCGAGCCATGCAGGATTTTAATCCATGACGGCATAGTGCAGGGCTGCCACCAGAAATTTCAGGACCCATATTGGCAAATTTTTTGGGCCCCATTCAGACCACGCAGGCTCCACCCCAGCTCTGCTTCCAACTCTCGAAGGTTCCACAGTCCCACCACCCACTCTTGGAAAAACTCCACTTCTGCACTATGTCCTCACCAATCACAGAGTACAGTTCCCA
Organism: Ranitomeya imitator; assembly: GCF_032444005.1. Classification (NCBI taxonomy): domain Eukaryota; kingdom Metazoa; phylum Chordata; class Amphibia; order Anura; family Dendrobatidae; genus Ranitomeya; species Ranitomeya imitator. Next base: position 340,285,371 of record NC_091284.1, on the reverse strand, counting down.
TCTAACACCAGATCAGCTTTTGTTTTGGCCAAAAGATTTTTTAAGACACCACCACTACAAGGTAGATGTTACAGCATAGTCGATGGGATTTCAAGAAATCCCATCTCCACTATGCATGTACAGATGCCTCCGACTTCGCTGCATAGACGGACATGCGAGGCGTCTTTCTAGACTGCAGCATGTCTATTTATCTTGCGGAGACGTGGTGATTCTGCACGGTTCAATGAACACATGTGGGATCACCTGCGTTCAAAAGCCAGCAGCGCTTTGGACAGAGCAGACAGGTGCTGCGTCCATAGCACTACTACTGACCGTGGGGATGTAGCCTAAAACATTTGTTAAAATACCCTGTACTCTTTTTAGGTAGGTTTATTTTTATGTTTTTTTTAAGGGAATGTGTCACATACATTTTTTAAAATTAACAATAATACCATATACAAGGGAGAAATACTTTCACACCATGACAAGACCACTTATTACCACCACATACAAGGAACAAATACCACCACACCATGACCAGACCACATATTGCCACCACATAGTTACCACATACAAGTCACAAATACCACCACACCATTACCAGACCACATATTACCACCACATAGTGAATGAATAATACCACATACAAGGGACAAATACAGTCACACTATGACCAGACCACATATTACCACCACATAGTGACAAAATAATAATACGACATACAAGAAACAAATACCGCCACACCATGACCTGGCCTCATATCACCACCACATTGTGAATAAATAATACCACATACAAGGGACAAACATGGTCACACCATGACCAGGCCACACATTACCACCACATAGTGACCAAATAATGCCACATACAAGGAACAAATACCGCCACACCATGACCAGACCATATATTACCACCACATATAAGGAACAAATACTGCCACACCATGACCAGACTAAATATCACCACCACATAGTGAATGAATAGTGCCACATTCAAGGGACAAATGTCGCCACACCATGACCAGACCACATATTACTACCACTTAGTGAAGGAATACTGCAATGCTGATCATTAATAAAAAAACAACACTAATATTACCATAAGTGTCATTATACACATAAGCTACAGTATGTACATAGAACACAGTGTATAATGTCAGTGTATACATAATACAGTGATTACCGGTGACATTATACACATGAGCGCTGTATATAGTGTCAGTGTACAGGTAATACAGTGATCACCGGTTACATTAATTATACACAGGAGCTCTTTATATAGTGTCAGTGTACAGGTAACACAGTGATCACCGGTGACATTATACACATGAGCTCTGTATATAGTGTCAGTGTACAGGTAATACAGGGATCACTGGTGACATTATACACTTGAGCTCTCTATATAGTATCAGTGTACACATAATAGTTTATACACATGAGCTCTGTATATAGTGTCAGTGTAAAGGTAATACAGTGATCACCAATGACATTATACACAGGATCTCTGTACATATTATACAGTGTATATAGTGTCAGTGTACAAGTAACATTATACACAGGACCTCTGTATATAATATACAGTGTATAGTGTCAGTGTATGGGTAGCACATTGACTCACCGGTGGTGTCACTAGTTGAAGTCATTCATCTTCATCCAGCAGAGACAGCCATCACTGCTTGCAGCCAGGACTCGGCTCTACAGAAAATAAAACAGTTATCTATAGCACATTCTCCAATTTTCCCCAACTTCTACACATAGCCAGGTGAAGAAAAAAAGCAGCAATGTCACCCTGCACAGTAACAGAACTTCCCCCCAAACACTGAAAACAGTATCATTAAAATAAAGTACATCACAGCAGTAATAATATCTCTTAATGAGCCCCTACAGTAATAATGTCCCATATCCCTGGCATCCTGCTCCCATATGTGTCTCCATCATGGCCCCATGTTCCTCCATCCTGTCCTCTTGTCTCTCCATCCTGGCTCCACGCCTCTCCACACTGCCCCCATGTCTCTCCACCCTGCTCCCATGTCTCCACTGTGCCCCCAAGTCTCTCCACACTGTACCGATGTCTCTCCACATTGCCCCAGGACTCTCCACACTGCCCCCAGGTCTCTCCAACCTACCCCCATGTCTCTTCACACTGCCCCATGTTTCTCCACGCTGCCTCCATGTCTCTCCACACATTCCCCAGGTCTCTCCATCCTGCCCCAACGTCTCTCCACACCGCCCCCACTGTGCGGCTTTACAAAAAAAAAGTAAAAAAAAAAAGTTTTTCATTATCTGGCCGAGTTCCAGGGGTGTCATCTCCTTGATTCATCTGAGGCGCGGAAGCACCGACGTATGGCAGTGCCATCATACGCCAGCGACGTGCACGCTAATGTCAGCTGCTGACCTGTGATTGGCTGGTGGCTGTTAACTGTTGCCGTGTGGGAAGGAGGATTGACAATCATCTTGTGTTTCTTCCATTTTATAATAACTGTGCCAATAGTTGTTGCCTTCTTACCAAGCTGCTTGTTTACTGTCCTACAACTGAACGGAATAGAAACGACCCAAAGAACATATAAAATGCAAATAGTAAGAACTTTTATTATAAATATGTAGCAATACAAATAGATAAACACTATAAAGACAAGGTACACGCAGAGCTAATGTACGAGGGACCTAAGACACTGAAAGTTACACATCGGTAGATAAATCTGACAGAGGCCTATCACCTCTGAACGCAAAGCAGGGACGACTAGTATATCATACGAAAGTGCATATTGCCTAATTCAGTAATACTTATATTAAATGTAGCTCTTAGACTGGCCCGAATGGGCACAAAAAAACCAATCACCCATGCCTATCTTACCCATGAATAGGTGCCAGTGTCCGTCCAGCTAGCCCCGATGCACGTTTCGCGTTGGCTTCCTCGGGGGGCTCTTGATGAGCTTCAAGAGGTAGTCACCGGGAATTGTCTTCCAACAATCTTGAAGGAGTTCCCAGAGGTACTTAGCACTTGTTGGCCCTTTTGCCTTCACTCTGCGGTCCAGCTCACCCCAAACCATCTCGATTGGGTTCAGGTCTGGTGATCATCTGGCATAGCATCCCATTACTCTCCTTCTTGGTCAAATAACCCTTACACAGCCTGGAGGTGTGTTTGGTGTCATTGTCCAATTGAAAAATAAATGATGGTTCAACTAAATGCAAACCGGATGGAATAGCATGCCGCTGCAAGATGCTGTGGTAGCCATGCCGGTTCAGTATGCATTCAATTTTGAATAAATCCCCAATAGTGGTCACCAGCAAAGCACCCCCACAGCATCACACCTACTCCTCAATGCTTCACGGTGGGAACCAGGCATGTAGAGTTCATCCGTTCACCTTTTCTGCATCGCACAAAGACACGGTGGTTGGAACCAAAGATCTCAAATTTGGACTCTGACCAAAGCACAGATTTCCACTGATCTAATGTCCATTCCTTGTGTTCTTTAGCCCAAACAAGTCTCATCAGCTTGTTGCCTGTCCTTAGCAGTGGTTTCCTAGCAGCTATTTTACCATGAAGGCCTGCTGCACAAAGTCTCCTCTTAACAGTTGTTGTAGAGATGTGTCTGCTGCTAGAACTCTGTGTGGCATTGACCTGGTCTCTAATCTGAGCTGCTGTTAACCTGTGATTTCTGAGGCTGGTGACTCGGATAAACTTATCCTCAGAAGCAGAGGTGACTCTTAGTCTTCCTTTCCTGGGTCGGTCCTCATGTGAGCCAGTTCCTTTGTAGTGCTTGATGGTTTCTGTAACTGCACTTGGGGACACTTTCAAAGATTTCCCAATTTTTCGGACTGACTGAACTTAATTTCTTAAAGTAATGAGGGCCACTCGTTTTTCTTTACTTAGCTGCTTTTTTCTTGCCATAATACAAATTCTAACAGTCTATTCAGAAGGACTATCAGCTGTGTATCCACCAGACTTCTGCTCAACACAACTGATGGTTCCAACCCCATATATATGGCAAGAAATCCCACTTATTAAACCTGACAGGGCACACCTGTGAAGTGAAAACCATTTCCGGTGACTACCTCTTGAAGCTCATCAAGAGAATGCCAAGAGTGTGCAAAGCAGTCATCAAAGCAAAAGGTGGCTGCTTTGAAGAACCTAGAATATAAGACATATTTTCAGTTGTTTCCCACTTTTTTGTTAAGTATAGAATTCCACATGTATTAATTCATAGTTTTGATGCCCTCAGTGTGAATGTACAATTTTCATAGTCATGAAAATACAGAAAAAATCTTTAAATGAGAAGGTGTGCCCAAACTTTTGGTCTGTACTATATATATATATATATATATATATATATATATATATATATATATACATAGCTGAAGCGCAATTTTCTGTTCAGTGCCATATATCTTAAAATCATCAGGAGGTTTACTAGAATGTCTACAAACAACTGCAAACAACTGAAGCTACTTCAGGCAAATTGGCAAATTAACAAGAGTTGAGAGAAGAAAACAGGTAAGGTGTGTGTGAGAACAAGGCAGTCGGAGACAGGTACGGTAGATAAGTTCTCATGGACATGGATCACTGCACAATGTGACTCAGTGTGTGTTTGTATGCGTTTGTGTGTGAAACGCCTAGGACATTACACCACGTCACCTCACAGAATACAGACAGAAGCCTTACATACATTATGCTGAGACATGTGAGTCAAATAATTGTTTTTCGAGTCAGCTCTTCAATATCCTTACTTATCTGATGATCATACAAAGCCACAGAAATATTAACCATTAACAGTCCAATGATTCATGACTTAGTGATTTATTCTCTTCCTGAAAATATTACAATAGTTTATGTTACACTTATGAAGAGCCTGAATTTTATGTGACAATGCTCCTCAGTCACAGAACACTCCTCCAATGTTTATAGGAAGACTCGGTATGACAGATGCCACTAAATGCAGCTCATTTAATCATTTTGTCCCATTAACCTTAAATTGGGCTTAAAGTGAAGCATAACACTAGTAAAAACATAACAAATGCACTTTAATCATTCTTATTGCCAGAGCCTTTCCTTACGACTAAATGTCCAATTAAATGTAACCATTATCGTTCTTATTTACAGCATCTAAATACATTTGATAAACAATGAAAGGATCGATTATCGGTGATTATGGAATATTTTTGTACAGGATATTTGTATAAAATCTCGTTCGCATTCATAAAGCAAGATATAGATTTCATTACTACACATTTGTAATTTCGGAGTGTTTCATGGGGTGGAAGGAGGTTTTAAGATTTTTATTGTCCTTCATAGTGAACTATTAATCATGAATTATTACAAATTATGAATTTACTGATAACAACACAAAAAAGAACCACGTTGGTACCATTTTTTTTTCATAGACTGTGGGCAAAAAAAGAAAGTATTTTATAATGTGAAAACAAGTCTATGCTGTAAATAGGGGTGACGGGGACAAATGAGTATGCCTGGGCTCTACAGACATTAAATGGTGTGACATGGTCAGTCATGTGTACAGCACTCAATCTCTGACCCCTGTTACAAACCATGGGGCATGGCACTCCAGTTCTAGTTGGGGTCTCAGTGATGACATTTACCATCTATACTGTGGAAAACATAAAAAACTTACATTTAAGTACTGTATTTTTAAATACTCCATATTATATATTAAAAAAAGATTCCAAAACCATGTAATTTTCACTCTGGAAATCACCACTTGATAGGTGATAAATGTTAGATTGTGGATTTGATTGCTGGGACCCCCATCGATTGTCAGAAGTTTCCTATTCTAACAATTAATGGGAGTCGCAACAGTCAGACTCCCACCAATTAGACTGTATAAACTGTACTACCCCTTTAAAGCATATTTCCTATGAAATATTTGAACAAAAATATAAATGTTTTGTCGTTAGCATGTAAAACAGATGCTTCCTTTTTAGGATATGATCAGTAGAAATTGAGTTTCAAAATAACAGAGAAAGGAAGTGGTTAAGATGCATTATCATGCCACAGAGAATGCAGTTAGAAAGAGCAAGGAGTTACAGGGAACTGCTATGTAGGGGTCTGTATGGTGTAACAAGAAGATTGGTAAGGAGCTAACGGTCACTTTAGAAGGACCGGTCCAGGCATTCCAACGTCCACCAATCGGCTATAAAAAGCTGATACAGTTATTTACTGGCCTGTTTAGACAGGCTGATGAAAATGCTCTCTTAAGGCTACTTTCACACATCAGGTTTTTTGCATCAGGCACAATCCGGCGAATGTTGGAAAAACTGGATCCGGCGCAGATTGTGAAAAACTGATGCAACAGATCCGTTTTTTCAATGGATCCGCCTAACATATCTAGCTTATTTTCTAAAAAAAATTTGGAGCATGCTTTGCTATGGACGTTTTTTCCAGAAACCGGAAACAGCAGATTTGCTGGATCCGGCAAAAAACAGACGAAACGCAATGTCATCCGGTGCAATCCGGCACCAATTCAAGTCTATGGCAACTTTCGCCGGATCCATTTTTCAAAATTTAGCCGGATTGAGCCTGACAGCGAAAACCTGATGTGTGAAAGTAGCCTTATGTGCGTACATAGGGAGAGACCTGTCAGTCTAAGGGAGTGGGGCGGGTATAGGACACCAGGGACTAGCCTCTTGGACTAGACATCCTAGACTCTGCAGTTTTTTCTGAAACCACACAATAAAATTTGCATAGCTGCAATTACAAAGTCAGACTGTAATCCATGATGCCCATGGTTTCGGGCAGTGGCAGCATAAGTTAGCTGTCAGGTCCCTGCTAAAAATGTACAGTAATTTAACTGAGCCAGGTCCCATCTTCTTTTGAGGTGTAAGAGTTCTTGATACACAATATTAACACTAACTAACAATAGTCATTTCCACCTTTATGTCTGAAGTTTTATGGAATTTTTTCAAGTACAGTTTCTTGCGCAATACCATGTAAGCATGTGCGAGCGTGAATTTACACAACCTTAAATAGAAGTCTAGCGGTGGTTAGTATGCAATTTCCTTTATGTGTTCCTATGAATATTTGGGTTTTCTTCATGTATAGTATTTTTTACAACACTGCTTGTTCCTGCTGAAGCTGGTCATCATACAAAGAAATATGACTTGAAAAAAATTGTGGTTTCGAAAACCTTTCCTTCTCTGAAAGAAAATAAAACATGCTGGAAAACTGGAAATGCCTGTTATTATAGCAGTCCTATGGACATTGAATAGAGTGGCAGCACATATTCTGTACGTGACTGCAGCTACATATAAATGGGTGACACAGGTTGGACCACACCGAGCTAGCAGTAGTCACCTGTGCTTTGTATAGGTGATAGCTTGTTAAAACAGCAATACCAAATTAAGGTGCACACTGGCTGAAAGTGACATCAGGGGTGTATGGCTTTCTTCCAGGAATTTACAGAGAATATGTTTGCAGAATTTCACCCCCCCCCCAAAACTATTTATATGTGCATGTATCTATAGCAAAGACAAATCAGCAATACCGTTGCATGGCCAGTCTGTTCCTCCTTTACTAAGAAATCAGTGTTTAAATTAATATGCAGATGAGGCTGTAGATCTTATTAGGCTATGTGCACACGTTCAGGTTTTTTTCGCGTTTTCTCACGGTAAAAACGCTATAAAAACTCATTAAAAACGCATACATTATGCATCCTATCATTTAGAAAGCATTCTGCATGTTTTGTGCACATGATGCGTTTTTTTTCCGCGAAAAAAACGCATCGCGGTCAAAAAAGCAGATTTTTCCCGCTATTCTATGCATTTGGGAAAAAACGCACAAAAAACACATAAAAAACGTGTCAAAAACGCATGAAAAAACGCGAAAAAAACGCATGCGGGTTTCTGGCAGAAATGTCCGGTTTTTGTCAGGAAAATTTCTCCAAGAAATCCTGACGTGTGCACATACCATCTTTGGAAACTCCTTCAAGATTGTTGGAAGACCATTTCCGGTGACTACGTCTTGAAGCTCATCAAGAGAATGCCAAGAATGTGCAAAGCAGTCATCAAAGCAAAAGGTGGCTACTTTGAAGAACCTAAAATATAAGACATAATTTCAGTTTAAATCGACTCAATGATCAAATATACAGTTAGGGCCAGAAATATTTGGACAGTGACACAAGTTTTGTTATTTTAGCTGTTTACAAAAACATGTTCAGAAATACAATTATATATATAATATGGGCTGAAAGTGCACACTCCCAGCTGCAATATGATAGTTTCCACATCCAAATCGGAGAAAGGGTTTAGGAATCATAGCTCTGTAATGCATAGCGTCCTCTTTTTCAAGGGACCAAAAGTAATTGGACAATGGACTCTAAGGGCTGCAATTAACTCTGAAGGCGTCTCCCTCGTTAACCTGTAATCAATGAAGTAGTTAAAAGGTCAGGGGTGGATTCCAGGTGTGTGGTTTTGCATTTGGAAGCTGTTGCTGTGAGCAGACAACATGCGGTCAAAGGAACTCTCAATTGAGGTGAAGCAGAACATCCTGAGGCTGAAAAAAAAGAAAAAATCCATCAGAGAGATAGCAGACATGCTTGGAGTAGCAAAATCAACAGTTGGGTACATTCTGAGAAAAAAGGAATTGACGGGTGAGCTTGGGAACTCAAAAACGCCTGGGCGTCCACGGATGACAACAGTGGTGGATGATCGCCGCATACTTAATTTGGTGAAGAAGAACCCGTTCTCAACATCAACTGAAGTCCAGAACACTCTCAGTGAAGTAGGTGTATCTGTCTCTAAGTCAACAGTAAAGAGAAGACTCCATGACAGTAAATACAAAGGGTTCACATCTAGATGCAAACCATTCATCAATACCAAAAATAGACAGGCCAGAGTTAAATTTGCAGAAAAACACCTCAAGAAGCCAGCTCAGTTCTGGAAAAGTATTCTATGGACAGATGAGACAAAGATCAACCTGTACCAGAATGATGGGAAGAAAAAAGTTTGGAGAAGAAAGGGAACGGCACATGATCCAAGGCACACCACATCCTCTGTAAAACATGGTGGAGGCAACGTGATGGCATGGGCATGCATGGCTTTCAATGGCACTGGGTCACTTGTGTTTATTGATGACATAAGAGCAGACAAGAGTAGCCGGATGAATTCTGAAGTGTACCGGGATATACTTTCAGCCCAGATTCAGCCAAATGCTGCAAAGTTGATTGGACGGCGCTTCATAGTACAGATGGACAATGACCCCAAGCATACAGCCAAAGCTACCCAGGAGTTCATGAGTGCCAAAAAGTGGAACATTCTGCAATGGCCAAGTCAATCTCCAGATCTAAACCCAATTGAGCATGCATTTCACTTGCTCAAATCCAGACTTAAGACGGAAAGACCCACAAACAAGCAAGACCTGAAGGCTGCGGCTGTAAAGGCCTGGCAAAGCATTAAGAAGGAGGAAACCCAGCGTTTGGTGATGTCCATGGGTTCCAGACTTAAGGCAGTGATTGCCTCCAAAGGATTTGCAACAAAATATTGAAAATAAAAATATTTTGTTTGGGTTATGTTTATTTGTCCAATTACTTTTGACCTCCTAAAATGTGGAGTGTTTGTAAAGAAATGTGTACAATTCCTACATTTTCTATCAGATATTTTTGTTCAACCCTTCAAATTAAACGTTACAATCTGCACTTGAATTCTGTTGTAGAGGTTTCATTTCAAATCCAATGTGGTGGCATGTAGAGCCCAACTCGCGAAAATTGTGTCACTGTCCAAATATTTCTGGCCCTAACTGTATATATATATATATATATATATATATATATATATGTGCTATAACTTTATATCTATTCCCGTCCGTATCACTTATAGCTCTCAAGAGCAGTAACACAGAAAGCACAAATTCTCATTATTTAAAATCAATCTTTTTTTAAATACATTAATAAATTAACTACAAAGTACAAATACACATACACCTCAATATCTCAGAAGTGAGGGACTGACAAGGTTACTAATCATACATGAGCAGATTAACAGCAATATATATTTTGTTCCAAATCATGGGCTGAATCCTACAATAGTTTCCAAAAACCCCTCTAATGACGTTATGCCAATCAAAGATAGATATATCAAAGAGGGTGGTAAACTTTGCATTCAAGCCTATTATAGTAAAGCTCCAAGCTACCGCCGCAATATTGGCAAAATAGCATAGCTCCCTAGTATCATTCAAAGTGCTTGCTGCATGCCGTAGCCTTTATGGAGACGTCAAATGAATTGCTATACGTACAGCGCTGTATGAAGAGTGTCCGGTCCCTCCACCTCGATGCGCGTTTCGTCCACACTTCTTCAGGGGGCGTGTCGGGGAAGAGGGATGTACACTCTCTTATAGTGCCCCATATCCAATGACCGGTCTGCCCTTGCTCTCATGTGATTAGCGGTTGTCCAGGCAACTCGGCGCGCCGAGTCGTTCCCCCACCACTGCTAACTGACTCATCACCTTCGGTCGGTGAGGAGCCGATGACACACGCAGCAGCTGTGCCCATCAGCTGACTCTAGGGACCAAAGGATTCCGAGTCTGCGGCTGGAAAGACCCGAGACAGCGCGCCCCAACTGAACACCAATGATGTTAGAAAGCCGCAATGGAAGAACGCTAAGAGGAAGAGGGCAATTGGAGGGTGGATGTGATGTCAAATGCCAACCAAAAAAAGGCACAATCATTCAATCAATAACATACATACAAGAGCATAAGGATCAACAAGAGTGCCAGAAATAGAAAACAAAGTTATGTGATCTTGTCACATGGTAGTCACATCTATTAGGGTAGCAGGAATGTCATATAGATAGTCAGATGACTGTAGCATAATGATCACAAAAATCAATAATGTATATAGGCCGTATGGTCAAATAGCAAGTATAAACAATATACAGAGGTATGCACAATTTGGTAATGCCCATTTACTTAGGTCACATGGCCAGAGAGGCTCTCATCACATGACCGGGGATGCAGCTGCCAAATGGTAGGCAGCGAGGTCAAACATGCGACCAGTGGTGTTACTGATGAGGAAATTGTCAGATGACCAGTGACAGAGCGGTCACATGGTCAGTGACGTGGTCAACATGTGACCAGCGGCGTAACAGCCACATGATGGCCGACATATAGAGGCGAACCTCCTTACAACCATGAAATAATGGTCACGATCAAATAGGAGGAATGAGTGTGATCACATGTAGATGGTTGCTATGGTAATAGTAAACACTAGGGTTGAGCGAAACGGGTCGTTCATTTTCAAAAGTCGCCGACTTTTGGCAAAGTCGGGTTTCATGAAACCCGATCCGACCCCTGTGCGGGGTCGGCCATGCGGTACGCGACTTTCGCGCCAAAGTCGCGTTTCAATGACGCGAAAAGCGCCATTTCTCAGCCAATGAAGGTAAACGCAGAGTGTGGGCAGCGTGATGACATAGGTCCTGGTCCCCACCATCTTAGAGAAGGGCATTGCAGTGATTGGCTTGCTGTCTGCGGCGTCACAGGGGCTATAAAGGGGCGTTCCCGCCGACCGCCATGTTACTGCTGCTGATCTGAGCTTAGGGAGAGGTTGCTGTCGCTTCGTCAGAAGCAGGGATAGCGTTAGGCAGGGTCCATTAACCACCAAACCGCTTGTGCTGTAGCGATTTCCACTGCCCAACACCACCTTCGGTGTGCAGGGACAGTGGAAGCTACATTTTTTTTTTTTCCCCCTCAGCGCTGTAGCTCATTGGGCTGCCCTAGAAGGCTCCCTGATAGCTGCATTGCTGTGTGTACGCCGCTGTGCAAACCAACTGCTTTTTTCAAAGCACAAATCCTCTTGTTCCTTCCTTTCTGCACAGCTATCTTGTTTGTTTGTACACACTTTTTATTTAATTTGTGCATCAGTCCACTCCTTATTGCTAAATGAAAAAACTCAGAGCAAGGGATACATAGGTATTTTAATAACTCAATAATATGCCCAATGTGTATGTATATTATATGTATCCCAAAATGGACATAAGGAGGACAAATCGGAAAAATATAAATAACAAACAGAGAACACACAACCGAACAAATGCCCAAAAATAAATTAAATTCAAAATAGATTTATTTATACAAAAATATATACCAATTGGTAGGGGGAAAAAGAAACCAAAAGAGAGGCACAACAACAAGGAGACAGGGCAACATACAATACCGTACTGGTAGAATAATGGCCAAATATAAAATAGAAAAAATATATAATAAATATATATAAAGCCAACTACAGAATTGAAAGATTAAATATAAATATATATATATATATACACAAAAAATATATTTCTTGTAGAAAACATATATATATGATCATAAAAGGATACGTGTACACACATATATATATATATATGTATATTATATGACCGCACACAATAATATTAAATAATGAAAAAAATAAATAAATAAATGAAAAAAATAATAAAAATAAAAATAAAAAAATGAAAAAATGAAAAAATGGGTGGTACACCTTTAAGAGAGACCCAAAGGGGTTGATATAATATCCATAACGTTAAGATGTGAAAACCAATACTGGAAAATGTGGAAATGTGCGGCTACATACAATATGTGCCAATATACTTAAATATTAATACGGGATACAGGGAGCTGCTGCATAGATCAGAAGACACTATAACGTGTAACACAATAAGTAAATAATGTTATTACTGCAAATAGCAAAATGGAGTGTCACAAAGCAGGCTATACCTGTAGTGCCGCCCTCCTCCTGGATGTGCCAGTCCCCGACGCGCGTTTCGGCGTCAGCCTTCGTCAGGGGGTGGCAACATCCTGCAGAGAGGAAGCATATAAAGGGGGAGCACCCAATGAGCAGGGGCGACGGATGAGAAATGACGCGCACCACTATTGGGCAGAAACACGGCGACCGCCACCGCCAGCCCACGTGATCCCCGACGCCGCGTACATATGACGCAGCACCGAGGGACATGGAACCGGAAGGCGGGGACGCCATGATCCCCAACAACGATGCGCGTACCATCCGGCCCGCCGTCATTGGTTGGTGAGGGACATGTGACCAACAGGTCCTGGAAGGGTAAAGGAGAATCAAGGAAAAACAAACGTAAAGGTCCTAGAGATGTATGAATTAAAGCTGATGTAGTAGAATGTAGGAAAGAACTATAAGGGACATATACCTTAAAAGTATATTGCAAAAAGAGGGAGGAAAGAAGGATATGTAAATAAATAATTGAATAGAAATGTATATATATATAAAAGTATGCATAGGCGTATGATGGACAAGAAAAATATATATACTAAAGTGCACAAAGAAAATGTGATATGCATAAAAAGGAAAAAAGAAAGAAAAAATAATAAAGAAAAAATATATATATATGTGAGTAAAAAAAAAAACAAAAAAAAAACAAACCACCGAAAAAAGAGGGGGGTGTGGGGGTAATAAAGGAATGAAAAAAGTGCAAAATAACATCCACAAAAAATGTATATGTGCATGAACACGATAAATGAATAATAAATGTAAATGTGATGGATTATAAGACTGGACAAGACCAGACGAGCAAAGTGAAATATGTGCTATATAATATAATACCAACACACGCATACCAATGAAAGTATATGCATATACATATACATATACATACATGAACATATGTAAAAATATTGAATAAAAAATAGAAAAAATAGAAAAAAATATATAGAAAAAATAGAAAAAACATAATGATTATATAATAACATAGGGAAGTAGTATGAATAATAAATAAGTTCAAATGTCCATCATTCTTCTCATATTCATCTTGATCATAGATAATGGGGAGAAAGAAATCTCCAACCAACATTCAACTCCGTCCTGACAACGAGTCAATCAAAAAGGATGTCCACAGAAGAAAAAAATCTATAATGTATGAAGTAGAAGCTTTCAGACAATTAAAAAATAAAACATGTTATAAAAAACTTACCTTTAATCCGTTGGCTACCTTTACATCTGAGCTTAATACTATTCTGAACAGAGCCAATAGTGAAGGTACTATATCCAAAGAATTAAGCCAAGCTCTTGTAATCAAAGAACCGTGCATACCCACATTATATTTACTTCCAAAGGTACATAAGAACCCTGATTTGCCCCCTGGCAGACCTATTGTTTCCGGTAATCGTAATTATGTTGAAAATGTGGGCAAGTTTATTGATTGCAAGCTCCAACCACTCGTTGAATGCCTTCCATCTTTTATCAAGGACACTGGAGATTTCCTGAAGAAAATCGACGGTTTACATATTGATGAGGATATGATTCTAGTCACATGTGACGTTGAATCATTATATACCAGTATAAAACATACAGATGGTATACAGGCAGTTAAATGGTTCCTTAATACATCTGATTACCCAGCGTCGATGATTGACTTCATTATTGAAGTCTTGGAATTCAGTCTGACACATAATTTTTTTATTTTTAAAGAGTCCCTCTACCTACAGCTCCAGGGCACCGCCATGGGCGCATCATTTGCGCCTGCGTATGCAAATTTATTCCTGGGGCTGTGGGAGAGGGACCTCTTTATGTCAGACAGTCATCTTCATATGTGCCGTGTCCTATTGTGGACACGGTACATAGATGACATTTTTTTCATTTGGCAAGGTAGCATTGAATTGTTGGATACATTCATTTTGCATCTCAACAACAATAATTTGAATATTCGGTTGACACATCATTACCACAGATCTCATATTGAATTTTTGGACGTTCTTGTAAAACGTGACCAGGATAATATCTTGCAAACTGACATTTTTCGTAAACAGACCTCAACCAACTCGCTACTTCATGCCTCATCTGCCCACCCCCAATCCTTGATTAAATCAATTCCAGTTGGCCAATTTTTGAGACTTAGACGTCTATGTTCTACGGATAATGATTTTGAAATCCGGGCACAAGAATTAAAAGTTAGATTTTTGGATCGCGGATATAGTCACCGGAGCTTGAAACGGGCATATAACAGAGCCAAATACTCATCCAGGAATGAGTTGTTATACTCCGCTCCAACTCGATCTGACACTATGAATGTACGCTTTATTACCGACTACCATTCTGAAAATCGGAAGATGAGACAAATACTTGAGAAAGCATGGCCTATTCTTCTTGCAGATGAGACACTTTCCAAATATTTGAATGAACAACCAAGTATTACATTTCGCAGATCAAGGAATATCCGTGATACATTGGTAAAAAGCCACTATGAAAGTAATTGTAAAACTTTTCTTTCCCAAATTCAACCTAAGAAGGGGTCTTTTCAATGTGGCCACTGTAAAGCATGCCCTAACATAGAAAGAACTCATACATTTAATGATTCCTCTGGAACAAAACATTATAATATTCGACACTTTATTAATTGTGAGACCAAGGCGGTCATTTATTATGCCACATGCCCCTGTCCCAAAATCTATGTTGGCCTTACCACTCGCCAATTCAAGGTGAGGGTACGAGAGCACGTCAATGGTATTATTGCCGCACAAAATAATGAGGTTGACCCTAGCACTCTTAAAACCATTCCTAAACATTTTAAGCAATTTCACAACTGTGATCCATCTCTTTTAAAAATCAGGGGCATTGACAAAATTAATCCATCTATGAGAGGAGGTAACATCAGTCAAAAACTAGCACAAAAGGAAGCTAGATGGATCTGGTCCCTGGACACTATACAACCCCGTGGTTTAAACGAAAACATCAGCTTTGTTCCTTTTTTATAAAAAATTTTTTATAAATTTCCTTTTCCACCATCGTATCCTGTGTAGAGTCTGCGCAATTTTTCTGTATGGTTTTATCCATTGTCTTATTAAATTTTGCCTTTTAGCTGTTTTTAATCGTTTCATGGTGAGCATTTCATGCTATTTTTTAATTATATAATATATTATATTTCTTTTTTTGCACCCTCTTTTTAGGTATATTTATTTATTTATTTATATTTATTATACTTATCATTTATATGTTCCTAGTTTTTCAGTTTTCACTTACCTGGTGTTCCTTGGATGAAGGTCCTATATGTCTGGAGAGTTCAGCCACTGAAGTTATGGCAGTTTTTTCTTCTGTGGACATCCTTTTTGATTGACTCGTTGTCAGGACGGAGTTGAATGTTGGTTGGAGATTTCTTTCTCCCCATTATCTATGATCAAGATGAATATGAGAAGAATGATGGACATTTGAACTTATTTATTATTCATACTACTTCCCTATGTTATTATATAATCATTATGTTTTTTCTATTTTTTCTATATATTTTTTTCTATTTTTTCTATTTTTTATTCAATATTTTTACATATGTTCATGTATGTATATGTATATGTATATGCATATACTTTCATTGGTATGCGTGTGTTGGTATTATATTATATAGCACATATTTCACTTTGCTCGTCTGGTCTTGTCCAGTCTTATAATCCATCACATTTACATTTATTATTCATTTATCGTGTTCATGCACATATACATTTTTTGTGGATGTTATTTTGCACTTTTTTCATTCCTTTATTACCCCCACACCCCCCTCTTTTTTCGGTGGTTTGTTTTTTTTTTTTTACTCACATATATATATATTTTTTCTTTATTATTTTTTCTTTCTTTTTTCCTTTTTATGCATATCACATTTTCTTTGTGCACTTTAGTATATTTTTCTTGTCCATCATACGCCTATGCATACTTTTATATATATATACATTTCTATTCAATTATTTATTTACATATCCTTCTTTCCTCCCTCTTTTTGCAATATACTTTTAAGGTATATGTCCCTTATAGTTCTTTCCTACATTCTACTACATCAGCTTTAATTCATACATCTCTAGGACCTTTACGTTTGTTTTTCCTTGATTCTCCTTTACCCTTCCAGGACCTGTTGGTCACATGTCCCTCACCAACCAATGACGGCGGGCCGGATGGTACGCGCATCGTTGTTGGGGATCATGGCGTCCCCGCCTTCCGGTTCCATGTCCCTCGGTGCTGCGTCATATGTACGCGGCGTCGGGGATCACGTGGGCTGGCGGTGGCGGTCGCCGTGTTTCTGCCCAATAGTGGTGCGCGTCATTTCTCATCCGTCGCCCCTGCTCATTGGGTGCTCCCCCTTTATATGCTTCCTCTCTGCAGGATGTTGCCACCCCCTGACGAAGGCTGACGCCGAAACGCGCGTCGGGGACTGGCACATCCAGGAGGAGGGCGGCACTACAGGTATAGCCTGCTTTGTGACACTCCATTTTGCTATTTGCAGTAATAACATTATTTACTTATTGTGTTACACGTTATAGTGTCTTCTGATCTATGCAGCAGCTCCCTGTATCCCGTATTAATATTTAAGTATATTGGCACATATTGTATGTAGCCGCACATTTCCACATTTTCCAGTATTGGTTTTCACATCTTAACGTTATGGATATTATATCAACCCCTTTGGGTCTCTCTTAAAGGTGTACCACCCATTTTTTCATTTTTTCATTTTTTTATTTTTATTTTTATTATTTTTTTCATTTATTTATTTATTTTTTTCATTATTTAATATTATTGTGTGCGGTCATATAATATACATATATATATATATATATATATATGTGTGTACACGTATCCTTTTATGATCATATATATATGTTTTCTACAAGAAATATATTTTTTGTGTATATATATATATATATTTATATTTAATCTTTCAATTCTGTAGTTGGCTTTATATATATTTATTATATATTTTTTCTATTTTATATTTGGCCATTATTCTACCAGTACGGTATTGTATGTTGCCCTGTCTCCTTGTTGTTGTGCCTCTCTTTTGGTTTCTTTTTCCCCCTACCAATTGGTATATATTTTTGTATAAATAAATCTATTTTGAATTTAATTTATTTTTGGGCATTTGTTCGGTTGTGTGTTCTCTGTTTGTTATTCACTCCTTATTGCTGCCTGCCATACCTTGCTGAGATTACTGCAGGGAGATAGTAATTGAAGGACACTCCCTGTTTTTTTTTTTTTTTTGTGGGAGATTAAGATTGACATTTCTGCTAGAGTGCCATCCCTGTCTGTGTCATCTCGCACTCAGTGGGCCATAGAAAGCCTATTTATTTTTTTGCTTGATTTGGGTTATAAAATCTACCTGAAAAAATCACTACATCAATCAGTGGGAGAAAAATATTGGCCTCAGGGCTTGTGTGCCACTCTTGACTCCTGTGTGCATCATCACTCACTCAGTGGGCCATAGAAAGCCTATTTATTTTTTTGCTTGATTTTGGTTCTAAAATCTACCTGAAAAAATCACTACATCAATCAGTGGGAGAAAAATATTGGCCTCAGGGCTTGTGTGCCACTCCTGACTCCTGTGTGCATCATCACTCACTCAGTGGGCCATAGAAAGCCCTTTTTTTTTTTTTTTTTTTGCTTTATTTGGGTTCTAAATTCTACCTGAAAAAATCAATAAATCAATCAGTGGGAGATTAATATTGGCCTTTGGGCTTGTGTACCAGTCCTAAGCGTGCCATCTCTCTCTCTCAGATAGTGGGCCATAGAAAGCCTATTTATTTTATTTTTTTTTTATTGGGTTTATAAATTTTCCCTGGAAAAAAAAAAAAAAGTGGGAGATTAATATTGGCCTCTGGGCTTGTGTGCCAGTCCTGAGCGTGCCATCTCTCTCACAAATAGTGGGCCATAGAAAGCCTATTTATTTATTTTTTTTTGGTTTTATAAATTCTCCCTTAAAAAAAAAAGGGAGATTAATATTGGCCTTTGGGCTTGTGTGCCAGTCCTAAGCGTGCCATCTCTCTCTGTCTCTCAGATAGTGGGCCATAGAAAGCCTATTTATTATTTTTTTTATTGGGTTTATAAATTTTCCCTGGAACCAAAAAAAAAAAGTGGGAGATAAATATTGGCCTCTGGGCTTGTGTGCCACTCCTGACTCCTGTGTGCGTCATCTCTCACTCAGTGGGCCATAGAAAGCCTTTTTTTGTTTTATTTGTTTTCTAAATTCTCCCTGAAAAAATCATTTTATTTTCTTTGGTTTCTAAATTCTTCCTGAAAAAATCATTTTATTCTATTTTTTTTTTCCTAAAGTCTCCCTGAAAAAAAAAAAAAAAAACAAATCAGTGGGAGATTAATATTGCCCTTTCTGCTTGTGTGCCAGTCTTGACTCCTGGGTGTGCCATCTCTCTCTCTCTCTCCCATTGTGGGCCATAGAAAGCCTATTATTTTTTTAGCTTGATTTGGGTTCCAAAATCTACCTGAAAAAATCACTACATCAATCAGTGGGAGATAAATATTGGCCTCAGGGCTTGTGTGCCACTCTTGACTCCTGTGTGCATCATCACTCACTCAGTGGGCCATAGAAAGCCTATTTATTTTTTTGCTTGATTTTGGTTCTAAAATCTACCTGAAAAAATCACTACATCAATCAGTGGGAGAAAAATATTGGCCTCAAGGCTTGTGTGCCACTCCTGACTCCTGTGTGCATCATCACTCACTCAGTGGGCCATAGAAAGCCCATTTTTTTTTTTTTTGCTTTATTTGGGTTCTAAATTCTACCTGAAAAAATCAATAAATCAATCAGTGGGAGATTAATATTGCCCTTTCTGCTTGTGTGCCAGTCTTGACTCCTGGGTGTGCCATCTCTCTCTCTCTCTCTCCAATTGTGGGCCATAGAAAGCCTATTATTTTTTTTAGCTTGATTTGGGTTCCAAAATCTACCTGAAAAAATCACTACATCAATCAGTGGGAGATAAATATTGGCCTCTGGGCTTGTGTGCCACTCCTGACTCCTGTGTGCGTCATCTCTCACTCAGTGGGCCATAGAAAGCCTTTTTTTGTTTTATTTGTTTTCTAAATTCTCCCTGAAAAAATCATTTTATTTTCTTTGGTTTCTAAATTCTTCCTGAAAAAATCATTTTATTCTATATTTTTTTTTTCCTAAAGTCTCCCTGAAAAAAAAAACAAAAAAAAACAAATCAGTGGAAGATTAATATTGCCCTTTCTGCTTGTGTGCCAGTCTTGACTCCTGGGTGTGCCATCTCTCTCTCTCTCTCCAATTGTGGGCCATAGAAAGCCTATTATTTTTTTAGCTTGATTTGGGTTCCAAAATCTACCTGAAAAAATCACTACATCAATCAGTGGGAGATAAATATTGGCCTCTGGGCTTGTGTGCCACTCCTGACTCCTGTGTGCGTCATCTCTCACTCAGTGGGCCATAGAAAGCCTTTTTTTGTTTTATTTGTTTTCTAAATTCTCCCTGAAAAAATCATTTTATTTTATTTGGTTTCTAAATTCTTCCTGAAAAAATCATTTTATTCTATTATTTTTTTTCCTAAAGTCTCCCTTAAAAAAAAAAAAAAATCAAATCAGTGGGAGAATAATATTTACATTTGTGCTTCAGTGACAGTCCTGCGTGTGTGGCATCTCTCTCATTTGTTGCCACCAACAACAGAGTGTGTAACATTGTGCCTGATTTTCGTTGTGGTCTCACTCACCTGTAAAGGGGTAGCTAAATCATACTGAAGTTATAGCTCACCGTGTAATTTGTGTGACAGCAACAAATACCGTTAGTTTGTTTACGTTTTTAAAACAATGAGGAAGTATGGTGGAAGAGGTCGTGGCCGGGGGCGTTCATTGTCAGCTGGTAATGAGGGTAGTGGTAGTGGTGGAGCATCAGCTGGTCGTGGGAAAAAAAATATTGCACCTAAGTCTGGAGCTGTGGAGCCAGGTTCGTCGTCTGGCTACACAAGGCCTCGAACGCTCCCTTTTCTGGGAGTAGGAAAACCGTATTTAAAGCCGGAGCAGCAAGAGCAAGTTTTGGCTTATCTTGCTGACTCAGCCTCTAGCTCTTTTGCCTCCTCTCGTGAAACTGGTAAATGTCAAAGCAGCGCGTCGTTAGTGGATGTTCACGGTCAGGGACAAGTCGCTTCCTTGTCCTCTTCAGCAAAAACAACAACAGAGAAGAATGCAGCAGGCGACACAACGGGTTACTCCATGGAGCTCTTTACACATACCGTCCCTGGCTTAGAAAGTGAAGCAGTTAACAGTCCATGCCCATTACAAGTTGAATCTGACATGGAGTGCACTGATGCACAGCCACAGCCAGACTACTATGCTGGTCCTTTGACTCAGACCACAACATTGCCCTCGCAGGGTGCTGATCAAGAATCAGACCCTGATGAGACTATGTTGCCCCATCACGAACGCTATACCACCGACCGACACGGTGACACAGACGAAGTTGCACACGAGCTACAAGAAGAGGTAATAGATGACCCAGTTCTTGACCCCGATTGGCAGCCATTGGGGGAACAGGGTGCAGGCGGCAGCAGTTCTGAAGCGGAGGAGGAGGGGCCGCAGCAGGCATCAACATCGCAACAGGTTCCATCTGCCGGGCCCGTATCTTGCCCAAAACGCATGTCAAAGCCAAAACCTGTTGGAGGACAGCGTGGCCATCCGGTTAAAGCTCAGTCTGCAATGCCTGAAAAGGTATCCGATGCTAGAAAGAGTGCAGTCTGGCATTTTTTTAAACAACATCCAATTGATCAGCGCAAAGTCATCTGTCAAAAATGTTCAACTACCTTAAGCAGAGGACAGAATCTGAAAAGTCTCAATACAAGTTGCATGCATAGACATTTAACCACCATGCATTTGCAAGCCTGGACTAACTACCAAACGTCCCTTAAGGTTGTAGCACCCTCGGCCAATGAAGCTAGTCAGCAACGCAACATCCCTTCCGGCAGTGTAGGGCCACCATTTTCCACACCACCTGCAGTATCTGTGCAGGTTTCTTTGCCAGGCCAAAGCAGTCAGGGTCAGGGAATCACCAGCTTCGTAGTAGGAAACACTGCATCTAGGGCACCGGTGGCAACAATACCATCTCCCACCGTCTCTCAGTCTGCCATGTCCACCGGCACCCCCGCTAGTTCCACGATCTCCAGCTCTCCAGTCCAGCTCACCCTACATGAGACTATGGTTAGAAAAAGGAAGTACTTAGCCTCACATCCGCGTACACAGGGTTTGAACGCACACATAGCTAGACTAATCTCGTTAGAGATGATGCCCTACCGGTTAGTTGAAAGCGAAGCTTTCAATGCCCTGATGGACTACGCTGTACCACGCTACGAGCTACCCAGTCGACACTTTTTTTCCAGAAAAGCCATCCCAGCCCTCCACCAGCATGTTAAAGAGCGCATCGTCCATGCACTCAGGCAATCTGTGAGCACAAAGGTGCACCTGACAACAGATGCATGGACCAGTAGGCATGGCCAGGGACGTTACGTGTCCATCACGGCACACTGGGTAAATGTGGTGGATGCAGGGTCCACAGGGGACAGCAAGTTTGGGACAGTTCTGCCTAGCCCACGGTCTAGGAAACAATTGGCTGTAGCCGTTCGCACCCCCTCCTCCTCCTCTTCGTCCTCCTGCAGAAGCGAGAGCTCGTCCACAGACCGCAGTCGCACAACCACTCCATCCGCAGCTGCCACTGTTGCACACCAGGTCTCCCATTATGGGGCAGCTACTGGCAAACGTCAGCAGGCTGTATTGGCTATGAAGTGTTTGGGCGACAAGAGACACACCGCGGAAGTTCTGTCCGAGTTCTTGCAGAAAGAAACGCAGTCGTGGCTGGGCACTGTAGATCTTGAGGCAGGCAAGGTAGTGAGTGATAACGGAAGGAATTTCATGGCTGCCATCTCCCTTTCCCAACTGAAACACATTCCTTGCCTGGCTCACACCTTAAACCTGGTGGTGCAGTGCTTCCTGAAAAGTTATCCGGGGTTATCCGACCTGCTCCTCAAAGTGCGTGGACTTTGCTCACATATCCGCCGTTCGCCCGTACACTCCAGCCGTATGCAGACCTATCAGCGTTCTTTGAACCTTCCCCAGCATCGCCTAATCATAGACGTTGCAACAAGGTGGAACTCAACACTGCACATGCTTCAGAGACTGTGTGAACAGAGGCGGGCTGTTATGTTTTTGTGGGAGGATACACATACACGGGCAGGCAGTAGGATGGCAGACATGGAGTTGTCAGGTGTGCAGTGGTCGAAGATTCAAGACATGTGTCAAGTCCTTCAGTGTTTTGAGGAATGCACACGGCTGGTTAGTGCAGACAACGCCATAATAAGCATGAGCATCCCCCTAATGCGTCTGCTGATGCAAAGTTTGACGCACATAAAGGATCAGGCGTCTGCAGCTGAGGAAGAGGAAAGCCTTGATGACAGTCAGCCATTGTCTGGCCAGGGCAGTGTACAGGACGAGGTAGCGGGCGAAGAGGAGGAGGAGGACGAGGAGGATGATGGGGATGATTATATTTTTAATGAGGAAGCTTTTCCGGGGCCACTGGAAATTGGTGGCGCGGCAAGGCCGGGTTCTGGTTTTTTGAGGGACACAAGTGACGTGGATTTGCCTGAAACTGCCCCTCAACCAAGCACAACCGCAGATTTGAGAACTGGAACTTTGGCCCACATGGCGGATTATGCCTTACGTATCCTCAAAAGGGACACACGCATAACTAAAATGATGAATGATGACGATTACTGGTTGGCCTGCCTCCTTGATCCTCGCTATAAAGGCAAATTGCAAAATATAATGCCACATGAGAACTTGGAACTAATATTAGCAACCAAACAATCAACTCTTGTTGACCTATTAAGAAAAAAGGAGCGCACTCAGCTATCTTAGGTTGGTGCTGGCTGTACTTGGGAAAAACCCAACAACAAGTCCAATATAGAAAAATCAGCCGCACTCTTATGGTATATCTTTGCAAAAATGTGATGTATTTATTCACATGTGTTGAGACAAAATTTTCATATATATACACACACAGCAGGGAGTATAAACGAAGTAGTAACGTTTCGACCCTGCCTCGGGTCTTTCTCAAACTGTAATCAAACACAAATAACAATTAGTGTTATATACATATGGGGTGCTTTACATAAAGACAAAACCAGATGAACATAATCATTATTTACAGAAAACTATATACAATAAGGATCCCATCTGAAAAGTATCTGTATGAGATAGCGCTGTCAAAATAGATAACCTAAACAAGGACCTTGTTTAGGTTATCTATTTTGACAGCGCTATCTCATACAGATACTTTTCAGATGGGATCCTTATTGTATATAGTTTTCTGTAAATAATGATTATGTTCATCTGGTTTTGTCTTTATGTAAAGCACCCCATATGTATATAACACTAATTGTTATTTGTGTTTGATTACAGTTTGAGAAAGACCCGAGGCAGGGTCGAAACGTTACTACTTCGTTTATACTCCCTGCTGTGTGTGTATATATATGAAAATTTTGTCTCAACACATGTGAATAAATACATCACATTTTTGCAAAGATATACCATAAGAGTGCGGCTGATTTTTCTATATTGAACTCTTGTTGACCGTTTGCTTCTGGCATTCCCTGCACACAGCGCCCATGATCGTTCTCACACGAGCTGCAGGGGCCAGCAGACCAGAGGAGTTAGAGGGGCAGAAATCAGAAGTGGCGTTGGCCAGAGGGGTTTTCTGACCAGGTTGTGGAGTGATTTTGCTATGACCGTAGACAGGACAGGTACTGCAGCATCAATTCAAAGTGACAGGAGACAACATTTGTCCAGTATGGTTACAAACTATTTTTCATCCCTTATCGATGTTCTCCCTCAACCGTCATTCCCATTTAATTACTGGGCATCAAAATTAGACACCTGGCCAGAATTGGCAGAATATGCATTGCAGGAGCTTGCTTGCCCGGCAGCTAGTGTCCTATCAGAAAGAGTATTCAGTGCTGCAGGTTCAATACTAACAGAAAAAAGGACTCGTCTGGCTACCCAAAATGTAGATGATCTAACCTTCATTAAAATGAACCACAACTGGATTTCGAAATCTTTTGCCCCACCTTGCCCGGCTGACACCTAGCTTTCCTATGAAAAGGTCTTGCCTGTGGACTATTCTGAATGCCTTTTCCAATCTCGTAATTTTCTGCACCTGATTGTCCAGCATACGACATGTTTACACCTCACTAAATGGCCAAACTCCCCACACGGGGCCGTGGTATCGACACTTGGCGACAGCACCCGTGAGAGTGCAGTTTGTCTGAAGAGGTGGGTGAGCCTGCTTTTGGTCGACGGCACTGCCACTGGGTCCCTCCTAGTACAATAAAGTGTCTCTGGTGGTGGTGGTGCGCACCCAACGTCAGACACACCGTTGTAATATGAGGGGCCCTGGGCCTGGACCGCCGGCCACAAGACAGTTTCCCCCCACCCCAGCTCAAACAGTGCTCTACCACTTGCAAAATTATCTCACAGCTCCACCAATGTTTAGTCTATGCGCTGACATCCTTCAATGCCTGCCACTGACAATACCATTGTATTGACATTTTTGTTATGTTAGGCCTTCGATGCCTGTCTGTGGTCACTCCTTCCACTAGGCCTCCACTGACCACACCACTGCTGCCCGTGTACCCCTGTAACCAATTTAAAATTGCCTACAGCCATGTGTTATTATTTTAGGCCTTCGATGCCTGTCTACGGTCACTCCTTCCACTAGGCCTCCACTGACCACACCACTGCTGCCCGTGTACCCCTGGAACCAATTTAAAATTACCTACAGCCATGTGTTATTATTTTAGGCCTTCGATGCCTGTCTGCGGTCACTCCTTCCACTAGGCCTCCACTGACCACACCACTGCTGCCCGTGTACCCCTGGAACCAATTTAAAATTGCCTACAGCCATGTGTTATTATTTTAGGCCTTCGATGCCTGTCTGCGGTCACTCCTTCCACTAGGCCTCCACTGACCACACCACTGCTGCCCGTGTACCCCTGGAACCAATTTAAAATTGCCTACAGCCATGTGTTATTATTTTAGGCCTTCGATGCCTGTCTGCGGTCACTCCTTCCACTAGGCCTCCACTGACCACACCACTGCTGCCCGTGTACCCCTGGAACCAATTTAAAATTGCCTACAGCCATGTGTTATTATTTTAGGCCTTCGATGCCTGTCTGTGGTGACTCCTTCCACAAGGCCTCCACTGACCACACCACTGCTGCCCGTGTACCCCTGGAACCAATTTAAAATTGCCTACAGCCATGTGTTATTATTTTAGGCCTTCGATGCCTGTCTGCGGTCACTCCTTCCACTAGGCCTCCACTGACCACACCACTGCTGCCCGTGTACCCCTGGAACCAATTTAAAATTGCCTACAGCCATGTGTTATTATTTTAGGCCTTCGATGCCTGTCTGCGGTGACTCCTTCCACTAGGCCTCCACTGACCACACCACTGCTGCCCGTGTACCCCTGGAACCAATTTAAAATTGCCTACAGCCATGTGTTATTATTTTAGGCCTTCGATGCCTGTCTGCGGTGACTCCTTCCACTAGGCCTCCACTGACCACACCACTGCTGCCCGTGTACCCCTGGAACCAATTTAAAATTGCCTACAGCCATGTGTTATTATTTTAGGCCTTCGATGCCTGTCTGCGGTGACTCCTTCCACTAGGCCTCCACTGACCACACCACTGCTGCCCGTGTACCCCTGGAACCAATTTAAAATTGCCTACAGCCATGTGTTATTATTTTAGGCCTTCGATGCCTGTCTGCGGTCACTCCTTCCACTAGGCCTCCACTGACCACACCACTGCTGCCCGTGTACCCCTGGAACCAACATCAGAAAATATAAAAATAAGTATGTTGCTTATAAAAAAGAAAATACTGGAGAGATATCAAATGCAGACATTTTAACATTAAAAACAAACACATACAACAAAAATCTGGTACAGTACTAAAAATGGCCACCAGCTACAATAACTTTCTCCTGCAAGTAGTTAACTGAAAGGTTTTTTCAATTTTAAACACAGATATGGCATCCACCGAGTGTTGTCCTGTCGCGTCTTCTTTATATTATTGCCAAGAAGATGCAAAACAATGAAAATAATAAAATCATTATTTACCAAAAAAATAGAGTAAGTCAAAACCACATTGCAAATAAACATTCATTACAAATAAAGAAGCAGGGCGCGTCCGAGGGTGAGTATATACCTAATAAGAATATAATCACCCTCGGACGCGCCCTGCTTCTTTCCGACAGCCTTCCTTCCTAAGAATCAGCCCTTCCGTGGTGTAGAGAGAGGGTTTGTTACACTCCAAGGTGTTCCCCAGGTTGCCTTTCCTGAGCTTCGATCTTCCGGCTCTCGTTTAGTAGTTGTTGGAAACTACGATGCATTGGGCCTACAAATTGGGTATGGGGTGTAGAGAGATGGTGTGTTCCACTCCAAGGTGTTCCCCAGGTTGCCTTTCCTGAGCTTCGATCTTCCGGCTCTCGTTTAGTAGTTGTTGGAAACTACGCTGCATTAGGCCTACAAATTGGGTATGGGGTGTAGAGAGATGGTGTGTTCCACTGTAGAGAGATGGTGTGTTCCACTCCAAGGTGTTCCCCAGGTTTCCTCGCCAATGCTTCGATCATCATGCTCTCGTTTAGTAGTTGTTGGAAACTACGCTGCATTAGGCCTACAAATTGGGTATGGGGTGTAGAGAGATGGTGTGTTACACTCCAAGGTGTTCCCCAGGTTTCCTCTCCATTGCTTCGATCTTCCGGCTCTCGTTTAGTAGTTGTTGGAAACTACGCTGCATTAGGCCTACAAATTGGGTATGGGGTGTAGAGAGATGGTGTGTTCCACTGTAGAGAGATGGTGTGTTCCACTCCAAGGTGTTCCCCAGGTTTCCTCGCCAATGCTTCGATCATCATGCTCTCGTTTAGTAGTTGTTGGAAACTACGCTGCATTAGGCCTACAAATTGGGTATGGGGTGTAGAGAGATGGTGTGTTCTACTCCAAGGTGTTCCCCAGGTTTCCTCTCCATTGCTTCGATCTTCATGCTCTCGTTTAGTAGTTGTTGGAAACTACGCTGCATTAGGCCTACAAATTGGGTATGGGGTGTAGAGAGATGGTGTGTTCCACTCCAAGGTGTTCCCCAGGTTTCCTCTCCATTGCTTCGATCTTCATGCTCTCGTTTAGTAGTTGTTGGAAACTACGCTGCATTAGGCCTACAAATTGGGTATGGGGTGTAGAGAGATGGTGTGTTACACTCCAAGGTGTTCCCCAGGTTTCCTCTCCATTGCTTCGATCTTCCGGCTCTCGTTTAGTAGTTGTTGGAAACTACGCTGCATTAGGCCTACAAATTGGGTATGGGGTGTAGAGAGATGGTGTGTTACACTCCAAGGTGTTCCCCAGGTTTCCTCTCCATTGCTTCGATCTTCCGGCTCTCGTTTAGTAGTTGTTGGAAACTACGCTGCATTAGGCCTACAAATTGGGTATGGGGTGTAGAGAGATGGTGTGTTACACTCCAAGGTGTTCCCCAGGTTTCCTCTCCATTGCTTCGATCTTCCGGCTCTCGTTTAGTAGTTGTTGGAAACTACGCTGCATTAGGCCTACAAATTGGGTATGGGGTGTAGAGAGATGGTGTGTTCCACTGTAGGGAGATGGTGTGTTCCACTCCAAGGTGTTCCCCAGGTTTCCTCGCCAATGCTTCGATCATCATGCTCTCGTTTAGTAGCTGTTGGAAACTACGCTGCATTAGGCCTACAAATTGGGTATGGGGTGTAGAGAGATGGTGTGTTCCACTCCAAGGTGTTCCCCAGGTTTCCTCTCCATTGCTTCGATCTTCATGCTCTCGTTTAGTAGTTGTTGGAAACTATGCTGCATTAGGCCTACAAATTGGGTATGGGGTGTAGAGAGATGGTGTGTTACACTCCAAGGTGTTCCCCAGGTTTCCTCTCCATTGCTTCGATCTTCCGGCTCTCGTTTAGTAGTTGTTGGAAACTACACTGCATTAGGCCTACAAATTGGGTATGGGGTGTAGAGAGATGGTGTGTTACACTCCAAGGTGTTCCCCAGGTTTCCTCTCCATTGCTTCGATCTTCCGGCTCTCGTTTAGTAGTTGTTGGAAACTACGCTGCATTAGGCCTACAAATTGGGTATGGGGTGTAGAGAGATGGTGTGTTACACTCCAAGGTGTTCCCCAGGTTTCCTCTCCATTGCTTCGATCTTCCGGCTCTCGTTTAGTAGTTGTTGGAAACTACGCTGCATTAGGCCTACAAATTGGGTATGGGGTGTAGTGAGATGGTGTGTTCCACTGTAGAGAGATGGTGTGTTCCACTCCAAGGTGTTCCCCAGGTTTCCTCGCCAATGCTTCGATCATCATGCTCTCGTTAAGTAGCTGTTGGAAACTACGCTGCATTAGGCCTACAAATTGGGTATGGGGTGTAGAGAGATGGTGTGTTCCACTCCAAGGTGTTCCCCAGGTTTCCTCTCCATTGCTTCGATCTTCATGCTCTCGTTTAGTAGTTGTTGGAAACTACGCTGCATTAGGCCTACAAATTGGGTATGGGGTGTAGAGAGATGGTGTGTTACACTCCAAGGTGTTCCCCAGGTTTCCTCTCCATTGCTTCGATCTTCATGCTCTCGTTTAGTAGTTGTTGGAAACTACGCTGCATTAGGCCTACAAATTGGGTATGGGGTGTAGAGAGATGGTGTGTTCCACTCCAAGGTGTTCTCCAGGTTGCCTTTCCTGAACTTCTATCTTCAGGCTCTCATTAAATTGTGGTTAAACGGAACAACTGCATTTGGCGTACTAGTTGGTTTGGGGCCTACTATCGGTGTCTGCCGCTCCTTGCTGTTCTCCTGGTTTCCTGTCCTGAAATTCCGTTTTCAGGCGCTCGTTAAGTAGTTGTTAATGTTAGACTGCATTTGGCCTACTAGTTGGGTTGGGGCCTACTATCGGTGTCTGCCACTCCTTGCTGTTCTCCTCCACTGAACAAAGCTGTGCCGCCTGTTTACTACTGTTGCCAATTTTGAACTGCATTTCGACTACTTACTGATTTGGGCCTACTCTCTGTGTCAGCCTCTCATTCCAGTTGTCCTCCACTGCAATGTCCCCTGATTAGTCCTGTGTTACCAATTTTGAACTGCATTTAGCCCACTTTATTCTTTGGGCCTATATCTGTGTTTCCTCCTCATCCTGCCCATTGCCCAGCCAGTGATAGATGAGTCTGCTGGTACATTGACCCATAACGCAACATTTCCCGTGCACGCTACACTGCAAGATTGTGACCCTGCTGAAAGTCAGGTCCCCCTTCCCGCATACCATACCACCTTACACGGGGACAAACAGGAAGGTGCAGATGAAAGTGCAGGTTCCTTCATCAGGTGGGGGGAGGAATACTAGTTGGCGACGTCACTGGCACAGGGCCTCTCATGGTACGCAAAAGTGTTGCTGCCGGTGGGAGGCGCCCCCGCCGTGCAAACACACCGCTGTACTTTGAGGGGCCCTGTGCCAGTGCCAATGCCAACGAGTGGGCCCCCCCTGCTTGCTCAGGTTCACAGCACTTGCAAAGTTGAAATACTTACCTCTCCCTGCTCCACTGCCGTGACGTGGTCCAGATTTCCTGGGCCCACTAATTACTTGAACCAGCCCTACCCACCACAACTTTAGCCAAATGACCCCCAATTTCAAATGCCTTCCAATTATTATAAGGTAAATTACGCTTGACAAGCTTCATTAAGAAGAATGGATGGTTTTGACATTAAAATGGGCACTCTAGGTGTTTTCCTGGCCCCCACTCACTGCCGACTATGCTGCCCCATTGACTTGCATTGGGTTTCGTGTTTCGGTCGATCCCGACTTTACGTCATAATCGGCCGATTTCACTCGACCCGACTTTTGAGATAGTCGGGTTTCGCGAAACCCGGCTCGACTCTAAAAAGGTCAAGGTCGCTCAACTCTAGTAAACACTAGGGTTGAGCGACTTTTACTTTTTTAGGATCGAGTTGGGTTTCGCTAAACCCGACTATTTCAAAAGTCGAGTCGAGTGAAATCGGCCGATTATCGCGAAAAGTCGGGGATCAACCGAAACACGAAACCCAATGCAAGTCAATGGGGATGCATAGTCGGCACTGAGTGGAGGCCAGGAAAACACCTACAGTGCCCATTTTAATGGCAAAAACATTGATTCTTGTTACTGAAGCTTGTCAATCTTAATTTACCTTATAATAATAGTTAGGCATTGGAAATTGGGGGTCATTTGGCTAAAGTTGTGGGGGGTATGGCTGGTTCAAGTATTTAGTGGGCCCAGGAAACGTGGACCACGTCACGGCAGTGGAGCAGGGAGAGGTAAGTATTTCAACTTTGCAAGTGCTGTGATCCTGAGCAAGCAGGGGGGGCCCACTCGTTCGCATTGGCACTGGCACAGGGCCCCTCAAAGTACGGCGGTGTGTTTGCACGGCGGGAGCGCCTCCCACCGGCAGCGACACTTTTGCGAACTATGAGGGGCCCTGTGCCAGTGACGTCGCCAACGACTATTTCCCCCCCACACCTGATGAAGGAACCTGCACTTTCATCTGCACCTTCCTCTTTGTCCCCGTGTAAGGTGGTATAGTATGCGGGAAGGGGAACCTGACTTTCAGCAAGGTCAGATTCTGGCTGTGTAGCGTGCAAGGGGAATGTAGTGGTCTGGGTCAATGTACCAGCAGACTCATCTAGCATTGGCTGGGCAATGGGCAGGATGAGGAGGAAACACAGATATAGGCCCAAATAATAAAGTGGGCTAAATGCATTTCAAAATTGGTAACAGGACTAACCAGGCGGCATTGCTTTGTTCAGTGGAGGACAACTGTAATGAGAGGCTGTCACGATTTACACCGTGACCGTCACCCCCATGTCACAGATCGGGTGACTTTAGGCCAACAGACGGATATCACATGTGCAGGGGGGTTATCTTAGTTATCCCTCCACTCCACAATGTGATAAAAAAAAAAAACACACACACAAGGCTATTGACCTCGTAGTTTACAGCAGGGGCTTAGGTATCCCACTGCTCTTCAATGTACCACGAACTGCAGGGATTTATGTATATCCCGCTTACAGTTCCCCTTGAAACTTGCAGCTCTCTGGCGCCCCCCTTACTTTCAGGTCAGACTAGGTACTGCACCTGGGGGAATTAGTCGCCAGAAAGGCTGCCTGCTATGTACTGGCTATTTGATGTGCCGGTCAGGTTTTTGAAATGTATTCTTTAGCCTTCTGATCGTGCACTCCGCCTCCTAGCCACAGGTGTTTTAATTACAGCAGGTCCAATACCCCTCCACAGAGAGAGAGAATTTTAGTCTAGGAAGAGGTTTCACATGTACCCATTCAGATGGAGACGTTTATTCTCAGCGAGGTAAGGCAAGTTTAGGACCTGGTATGAGAGAGATGCCGTAAAGGGGCTACCAGGTACACATAAAATTGGCCATTTTTATGCGCTAAACGCTCTCATTTTTCATATTTCTAGTGCAGTAATGCAGTTCAATTTTCATGTTTCATGTTTGCATGTTTTAGCGCTGCAGTGTGCTGCCTTATTTACTTAACTATATACGAGTTGGCGACTCTAGGTTCAGCACCTGTTCACACTTAGTCTATGTTTGGATGTGCCGGTCAGGTTTTTGAAATGTACTGGCTATTGGGCACGCTGCAACGAGGCAATTTAACTACTCCCACTCAGGCAGGAACAATAATTATCAATGCCGCAGTCACTACAACGACTCCCAACTACCCAGTACAAACGTAGGCTGCCACCAGCTTCGATTAAACAGGTCTGAAGCTAACCCAAAACAGTAGCGTATTTTCAGAAGACTTAGGGCCCCTTTCCACTTGCGAGGAAAACGGACGAGTGCAATCCGATAAAAAATCGGATTGCACTCGGACCAATGTTAATCAATAGGTGACATTCCATTTGCGATTTTTTTCTCAGCCGAAATCGGACTGAGAAAAATCTGTGTCGGCTGAGAAAAAAATCGCAGCATGCTGCGTATTGCTGCGATTCTCGGAAGAGACTCGCCAATGCAAGTCAATGGCTGCGAGAAAAAAAACGCACAGCACTCGCACCATGCGAGTGCTGTCCGATTTTTACGCACTCGTGTCCTTAGAAAAGCCGGCAATTCAGCGTAGAGTACAGTAAAATCACACTGACAGGTTAGATTAGAGTAGATATATACACATAGAATAGGTATATATACATATATATATATATGTCAGGGAGACACCTATATATATATATATTTATATTTAATGCAGCGTGAGATAGCTTTAAAGCTGGTAATTCAATTACCGGCTTTTGCTTTCTCCTTCACAAACCCGACATGATATGAGACCTGGTTTACATACAGTAAACCATCTCATATCACCATTTTTTTTTTGCATATTCCACACTACTAATGTTAGTAGTGTGTATGTGCAAAATTTGGCCGTTCTAGCTAGTAAAATAAGGGGTTAAATGGCGGAAAAAATTGGCGTGGGCTCCCGCGCAATTTTCTCCGCCAGAGTAGTAAAGCCAGTGACTGAGGGCAGATATAAATAGCCTGGAGAGGGTCCACGGTTATTGGCCCCCCCTGGCTAAAAACACCTGCCCCCAGCCACCCCAGAAAAGGCACATCTGGAAGATGCGCCTATTCTGGCACTTGGCCACTCTCTTCCCATTCCCGTGTAGCGGTGGGATATGGGGTAATGAAGGGTTAATGCCACCTTGCTATTGTAAGGTGACATTAAGCCTAATTAATAATGGAGAGGCGTCAATTATGACACCTATCCATTATTAATCCAATACTAGTAAAGGGTTAAAAAAAAACACACACACATTATTACAAATTAATTTATTGAAAAAATCACAAAGGCTGTTGTATTAATTTATTCTACTCTCAATCCACTCACTGAAGACCCTCGATCTGTAAATTAAAAAAAAATAATAAACCAACAATATACATACCTTCCGAGGATCTGGCACGTCCAACGATGTAGATCCATCTGAAGGGGTTAAAATATTTTGCAGACACGAGCTCCGCTAATGCAGGATGCTCATTTCTGCAAAACCCCGGCGAATGAAGCTAAATATAGGTCAATGATCTATATTTAGCTTCATTTGCGGTGAGGCGCCCTCTGCTGGCTGTTCCTAGATCGTGGGAACTTTCCTAGAAAGCTCCCTGGCTCGAGATCATAAGAGGGCGCCCTCTGCTGGTTGTCCTCATATTATTTTGTTTTCCTTTACAGATCGAGGGTCTTCAGTGAGTGGATTGAGAGTAGAACAAATTAATACAACAGCCTTTGTGATTTTTTCAATAAATTAATTTTTAATAATGTGTGTGTGTTTTTTTTTTTAACCCTTTACTAGTATTGGATTAAAAATGGATAGGTGTCATAATTGACGCCTCTCCATTATTAATTAGGCTTAATGTCACCTTACAATAGCAAGGTGGCATTAACCCTTCATTACCCCATATCCCACCGCTACACGGGAATGGGAAGAGAGTGGCCAAGTGCCAGAATAGGTGCATCTTCCAGATGTGCCTTTTCTGGGGTGGCTGGGGGCAGGTGTTTTTAGCCAGGGGGGGCCAATAACTGTGGACCCTCTCCAGGCTATTAATATCTGCCCTCAGTCACTGGCTTTACTACTCTGGCGGAGAAAATTGCGCGGGAGCCCACGCCAATTTTTTCCGCCATTTAACCCCTTATTTTACTAGCTAGAACGGCCAAATTTTGCATAGACACACTACTAACATTAGTAGTGTGGAATATGCAAAAAAATGGTGATATGAGATGGTTTACTGTATGTAAACCAGGTCTCATATCATGTCGGGTTTGTGAAGGAGAAAGCAAAAGCCGGTAATTGAATTACCAGCTTTAAAGCTATCTCACGCTGCATTAAATATAAATATATATATATAGTTGTCTCCCTCACATATATATATGTATATATACCTATTCTATGTGTATATATCTACTCTAATCTAACCTGTCAGTGTGATTTTACTGTACTCTGCGCTGAATTGCCGGCTTTTCTAAGGACACGGGTGCGTAAAAATCGGACAGCAATACGGATGTCATACGGATGTTGCGATAAAAAACTCGCATCACACTCGCATGACACTCGCATGGCACTCGCAGACGTTACATTAGTTTTTTCGGTCCGTAAATCGGACCGTTTTTTTCTCACACAAGTGGAAAGGGGCCCTTAGGGTACGTTTTAGAGCAGGAAGAACGAAAACTAGTAATTTTATATATTTTACTCCGAAATTAAGGCAGTGTTGTAAAAAGATGTTACAATATGAGACAATTGAAATATGTACAAAATAATTATAAAATAAACAGGGATTATCCCCTTTCTGACCTCGGACGGGATAGTACGTCCGAGGTCAGAAGCCCCGCTTTGATGTGTTTAAATCACCCCCCTTTCACCCCAATCAAAATAAATCAATAAAAAAATTCAAATCTACACATATTTGGTATCGCCGCGCTCAGAATCGCCCGATCTATCAATTAAAAAAAAGCATTAACCTGATCGCTAAACAGCGTAGCGAGAAAAAAATTTGAAACGCCAGAATTACGTTTTTTTGGTTGCCGCATTAAAATGCAATAACGGGCGATCAAAAGAACGTATCTGCATCAAAATGCTATCATTAAAAACATGATCTCGGCACGCAAAAAATAAGCCCTCACCCAACCCCAGAACACGAAAAATAGAGACGCTACGAGTATCGGAAAATGGCGCAATTTTCTTTGGTGTCTATGAACTCGTACTGACCTGGAGAATCATAATGTCAGGTCAGTTTTAGCATTTAGTGAAACTAGCAAAAAAGCCAAACAAAAAACAAGTGTAGGATTGCACTTTTTTTGCAATTTCACCGCACTTGGAATTTTTTTTCCCGTTTTCTAGTACACGACATGCTAAAACCAATGATGTCGTTCAAAAGTACAGCTCGTCCCGCAAAAAATAAGCCCTCACGTGGCCAAATTGACGGAAAAATAAAAAAGTTATGGCTCTGGGAAGGAGGGGAGTGAAAAACGAACACGGAAAAATGAAAAATCCCAAGGTCATGAAGGGGTTAAATGAGAAAAAGGTACAACTCACATGTTCTCAGTTCATATCAGGCAAAAACCATGCTGGTGGGCGGAGCTCCCAAAAGTCCCAATGCATGAGGTCTGGCAGTGAGGGCTCCTCTGGTAAGGTTCAGACTCAGACTCCAGGCTGGGTTAAGTGTGTGGCTTACATACTTCAACCTAGTGACCTCACAAAAGGGGTTGAGTTACGATCGCCCTCCCTTTCCCTCAGCTGTGAGTTTTCTCCAACCATTCTTATGATTGTCATATTTTCGCTGGAGAGTCTGGCAGAGTCATAACACACCCCTCATCCATCTTGTATTAAGATTTGCTCTCTATAGATACTAAATTCAAGCTAGTAGTTACACTCCGTTCCAGAGAAATCTGTATTTTGTTACCTGGTGGAATTAGAGGCTAGTGCTTATAGGGGCCGATAAATCCGTCGATGGCGAATCACAATATGTCCTTATAATTTTTCTAGCCCCACTCAGTGGCCCAATATCTTACTATAACAGAACAAAGAGCCGCATGTAACATAGTAACATAGTTAGTAAGGCCGAAAAAAGACATTTGTCCATCCAGTTCAGCCTATATTCCATCATAATAAATACCCAGATCTACGTCCTTCTACAGAACCTAATAATTGTATGATACAATATTGTTCTGCTCCAGGAAGACATCCAGGCCTCTCTTGAACCCCTCGACTGAGTTCGCCATCACCACCTCCTCAGGCAAGCAATTCCAGATTCTCACTGCCCTAACAGTAAAGAATCCTCTTCTATGTTGGTGGAAAAACCTTCTCTCCTCCAGACGCAAAGAATGCCCCCTTGTGCCCGTCACCTTCCTTGGTATAAACAGATCCTCAGCGAGATATTTGTATTGTCCCCTTATATACTTATACATGGTTATTAGATCGCCCCTCAGTCGTCTTTTTTCTAGACTAAATAATCCTAATTTCGCTAATCTATCAGTTACAACTGGAGGGTGCTTTGGACTGCCACAGCGTGATAGACCTTCCTGGCTTGGGGGGAGGGTAGAGCATTGAAAGAAAGCTCCATTCACATATTCCAGCAACACATAAAGAAGAGAAGGGGGAAGAGAGGGGGG
Organism: Ranitomeya imitator; assembly: GCF_032444005.1. Taxonomy (NCBI): domain Eukaryota; kingdom Metazoa; phylum Chordata; class Amphibia; order Anura; family Dendrobatidae; genus Ranitomeya; species Ranitomeya imitator. The sequence goes on along the minus strand of NC_091284.1, from coordinate 340,248,448 downwards.
GTTTACAGCTACCATGTGTTTTTCAGCACCATGGTTAGAAGTGCCAAATTCCCTCAGCTGTGGTGCTAAAAGGCAGAGAAACTACTACTGATATTATACATTTTCATCACACATCCCCTTTTTGGTCTGCGCTAGGGAGGCAGAACCCCACGGTATGCCTCCATGCGCACCTCAGTAGGTTCACCCTGGCGGGACAGTCCATCTGCATTTCCATGCTCCCTGCCCGTTTTGTGTTCAATGTTGAAATCAAACTGCTGAAAGGCAAGGCTCCAGCGTAGCAACCTGCCGTTGGTTCCACACATGGTGTTTAGCCAGCGCAGAGGGTTGTGGTTGGTCACCTGTTGAGAATTCTGCTCTTGGGTTCCCTCCAGTGGTTGTAGGTGGGAATGCAGTTGTCTCTGAGTCACAGTCCTGGCCAGGTGTATCTGCTGATTGCAGTTCTGACTGGGATATTTAAGTGTGCAGGATTCATTAGTCCTTGCCAGTTGTCAATGTTTCTTGTGAAGTGTTGGATCACTTTCTGGCTTCTCCTGCTTAGCTGCCAATTCAGCAAAGATAAGTGTCTGGTTTTTGTTTCTGTGGCACACATGCAGTGTGCTTACATTCTGTGCTATTCATTTGTTTTTCTCTTGTCCAGCTTAGACTGTGTCAGTGTTTCCTCAGTCTTGTTGGATTCTCTGGAGTTGCAGATATACGCTCCACATCTTTAGTTAGATGGTGGAGTTTTTGTATTTTTTGCTGTGGATATTTTTGGAAGGATTTTTAATACTGACCGCTTAGTATCCTGTCCTATCCTTTCCTATTTAGCTAGTGTATGCCTCATTTGCTACATCCTGTTTCCTGCCTGCGTGTGTCTTTTCCTCTACTACTCACAGTCAATATTTGTGGGGGGCTGCCTATCCTTTGGGGTTCTGCTCTGAGGCAAGGTAGAATTCCTATTTCCATCTATAGGGGTATTTAGTCCTCCGGCTGTGTCGAGGTGTCTAGGTTTTGTTAGGCACACCCCACGGCTACTTCTAGTTGCGGTGTTAAGATCAGGGTTGCGGTCAGTATAGTTACCACCTACTCCAGTGAACGTTATTCATGCTGCTCCAAGGTCACCTTATCACAACAGTACAACTGGCCCATAATAAGTTAAATGCATCTCAGAAGAAGGGAAGAAAGGTCTTGAGCCATTTTTTTTTCTTCAGTCTACTTTGTCTTCTCCTCCCTCTTTATCTCTGGGTGGCTGAAAAGCCTTGTGCTAGCATGAATGTTCAGGAATTAGCTTCTCGTGTAGACCAGCTTGCTGCTAGGGTACAGGGTATTTCTGATTATATTGTTCAGACTCCTGTTTTAGAACCGAAGATTCCTACTCCTGATTTGTTTTTTGGTGACAGGTCCAAATTTTTGAGTTTTAAAAACAACTGTAAACTGTTTTTTGCTTTGAGACCTCGATCCTCCGGTAATTCCATTCAGCGGGTTAAAATTGTCATCTCCCTGCTACGTGGCGACCCGCAGGATTGGGCAATTTCTCTGGAATCTAGGAATCTGGCTTTGCTTGATGTAGACTCCTTTTTTCAGGCTTTGGGATTGTTATATGATGAACCTAATTCTGTGGATCAAGCTGAGAAGACCTTGTTGGCCCTGTCTCAGGGTCAAGAGGCGGCAGAATTGTATTGTCAGAAATTCAGAAAATGGTCGGTGTTGACTAAATAGAATAAAGATGCTTTGACGGCAATTTTCAGAAAGGGTCTTTCTGAATCCGTTAAAGATGTTATGGTGGGGTTTCCCACGCCTTCCGGTCTGAGTGATTCTATGTCTCTGGCCATTTAGATTGACCGGCGCTTGCGGGAGCGCAGAACTGTGCGCGCTGTGGTGTTATCCTCAGAGCAAATTCCTGAGTCTATGCAGTGTGATAGGATTCTGTCTAGAACGGAACGACAAGGCTTCAGACATCAGAATAGGTTGTGTTATTATTGTGGCGACGCTTCTCATGTCATTTCTGTCTGCCCTAAGCGGACAAAGAGGATCACCAGTTCAATTACCATCAGTACTGTACAACCTAAATTTTTGTTATCTGTGTCCTTGATCTGCTCATTGTCATCATTTTCTGTCATGGCGTTTGTGGATTCAGGCGCCACCTTGAACTTAATGGACTTTGAGTTTGCCAAGCGTTGTGGTTTTTCCTTGTAGCCTTTGCAGAACCCTATTCCTTTAAGGGGCATTGATGCTACACCCTTGGCTAAAAATAAGCCCCAGTTTTGGACACAGGTGACCATGTGCATGGCGCCAGTCCATCAGGAAGATTGTCGATTTCTGGTGTTGCATAATTTGCATGATGCTATCGTGCTGGGTTTTCCGTGGTTGCAGATACATAATCCTGTGTTGGATTGGAAGTCCATGTCTGTGAGTAGTTGGGGTTGTCAGGGGGTTCATAATGATGTTCCTTTGATGTCAATCTCCTCTTCTTCCTCTTCTGAAATTCCAGAGTTTTTGTCTGATTTTCAGGATGTATTCGATGAGCCCAAGTCCAGTTTCCTTCCACCGCACAGGGACTGCGATTGTGCTATTGACTTAATTCCAGGCTGTAAGTTTCCTAAGGTCGACTTTTCAACCTGTCTGTGCCTGAACATACCGCCATGCGGAGCTATATTAAGGAGTCTTTGGAGAAAGGGCATATTCGACCATCTTCTTCACCGTTGGGAGCAGGGTTCTTTTTTTGTTGCTAAAAAAGATGGTTCCTTGAGACCCTGTATTGATTATCACCTTTTGAATAAGATCACGGTCAAGTTTCAATACCCTTTACCTTTGCTTTCCGATTTGTTTGCTAGGATTAAGGGAGCTAGTTGGTTTACTAAGATTGACCTTCGGGGGGCATATAATCTTGTTCGTATTAAGCAGGGTGATGAATGGAAAACAGCGTTTAACACGCTCGAAGGCCATTTTGAATACCTTGTGATGCCTTTTGGACTCTCTAATGCTCCATATGTTTTTCAGTCCTTCATGCATGATATCTTCCATACTTATCTTGATAAATTCTTGATTGTATATTTGGACGATATTTTGATTTTTTCCGATGATTGGGAGTCTCATGTGCAACAGGTCAGGATGGTATTTCAGATCCTTCGTGACAATGCTTTGTTTGTGAAAGGGTCTAAGTGACTCTTTGGGGTGCAGAAGGTTTCTTTTTTGGGCTTTATTTTTTCTCCCTCGTCTATAGAGATGGATCCGGTTAAGGTTCAGGCCATTCATGATTGGATTCAGCCCACATCCGTGAAGAGCCTTCAGAAATTTTTGGGTTTTGCAAATTTTTACCGCTGTTTCATTGCAAATTTTTCCAGCGTGGTTAAACCTTTGACCGATTTGACAAAGAAAGGCACTGATGTGACGAATTGGTCCTCTGCGGCTGTCTCTGCCTTTCAGGAGCTTAAACATCGATTTACTTCTGCTCCGGTGTTGCGCCAACCGGATGTTTCTCTTCCGTTTCAGGTTGAGGTTGACGCTTCTGAGATTGGGGCAGGGGCCGTTTTGTCTCAGAGGGATCCTGTTGGTTCCTTGATGAAACCGTGTGCCTTCTTTTCCCGTAAGTTTTCGCCTGCTGAACGCAATTATGATGTCGGCAATCGAGAGTTGTTGGCTATGAAGTGGGCGTTTGAGGAGCGGCGACATTGGCTTGAGGGAGCTAAGCACCGTATTGTGGTCTTGACCGATCATAAGAATCTGATTTATCTCGAGTCGGCCAAACGGCTGAATCCTAGACAGGCTCGATGGTCCTTGTTTTTTTCCCGTTTTCATTTCGTGGTCTCGTACCTTCCGGGTTCTAAGCATATTAAGGCTGATGCCCTCTCTAGGAGTTTTTTGCCTGATTCTCCTGAGGTCTTAGAACCGGTCGGTATTCGGGTGGTCCTTTCTGCCATTTCCCCTGATTTACGACGGGTTCTTCAGGAATTTCAGGCTGACAAACCTGACCGCTGTCCTGTGGGGAAACTGTTTGTTCCTGACAGATGGACTAGTAGAGTGATTTCTGAGGTTCACTGTTCCGTGTTGGCTGGTCATCCTGGCATTTTTGGTACCAGAGACTTGGTTGGTAGGTCCTTTTGGTGGCCTTCTTTGTCACGTGATGTGCGTTTTTTTGTGCAGTCCTGTGGGACTTGTGCGCGGGCCAAGCCTTGTTGTTTCCATGCTAGTGGGTTGCTTTTGCCATTGCCAGTCCCTGAGAGGCCCTGGATGCATATTTTGATGGATTTTATTTCTGATCTTCCGGTCTCCCAGAAGATGTCTGTTATCTGGGTTGTTTGTGACCGGTTCTCTAAGATGGTTCATTTGGTGCCTTTGCCTAAATTGCCTTCTTCTTCAGATTTGGTTCCGTTGTTTTTTCAGCATGTGGTTCGTTTACATGGTATTCCGGAGAATATTGTGTCCGACAGAGGTTCCCAGTTTGTTTCTAGGTTTTGGCGGGCCTTTTGTGCTAGGCTGGGCATTGATTTGTCTTTTTCTTCGGCTTTCCATCCTCAGACAAATGGCCAGACCGAGCGAACTAATCAGACTTTGGAGACTTATTTGAGATGCTTTGTGTCGGCTGATCAGGATGATTGGGTGGCTTTCTTGCCATTGGCAGAGTTTGCCCTTAATAATCGGGCTAGTTCTGCTACCTTGGTTTCGCCTTTTTTTTGTAATTTTGGTTTTCATCCTCGTTTTTCTTCAGGGCAGGTTGAGCCTTCTGATTGTCCTGGTGTGGATTCTGTGGTTGACAGGCTGCAGCAGATTTGGGCTCATGTGGTGGACAATTTGGTATTGTCTCAGGAGGTGGCTCAGCGTTTTGCTAACCGTCGTCTGTGTGTTGGTTCCCGGTTTCGGGTTGGGGATCTGGTCTGGTTGTCTTCCCGTCATGTTCCTATGAAGGTTTCTTCCCCTAAGTTTAAGCCTCGGTTTATTGGTCCTTATAAGATTTCTGAGATTATTAATCCGGTGTCTTTTCGTTTGGCGCTTCCGGCCTCTTTTGCTATCCATAATGTCTTCCGTAGATCTTTATTGCGGAAATATGTGGAGCCCGTTGTTCCCTCTGTTGATCCTCCGGCCCCTGTGTTGGTTGATGGAGAGTTGGAGTATGTGGTTGAGAAGATTTTGGATTCTCGTTTTTCGAGGTGGAGGCTTCAGTACCTTGTCAAATGGAAGGGTTATGGCCAGGAGGATAATTCTTGGGTTTTTTCCTCTGATGTCCATGCTGCTGATTTGGTCCGTGCCTTTCATCTGGCTCATCCTGATCGTCCTGGTGAGGGTTCGGTGACCCCTCCTCAAAGGGGGGTACTGTTGTGAATTCTGCTCTTGGGTTCCCTCCAGTGGTTGTAGGTGGGAATGCAGTTGTCTCTGAGTCGCAGTCCTGGCCAGGTGTATCTGCTGATTGCAGTTCTGACTGGGATATTTAAGTGTGCAGGATTCATTAGCCCTTGCCAGTTGTTAATGTTTCTTGTGAAGTGTTGGATCACTTTCTGGCTTCTCCTGCTTAGCTGCCAATTCAGCAAAGATAAGTGTCTGGTTTTTGTTTCTGTGGCACACATGCAGTGTGCTTATATTCTGTGCTATTCATTTGTTTTTCTCTTGTCCAGCTTAGACTGTGTCAGTGTTTCCTCAGTCTTGTTGGATTCTCTGGAGTTGCAGATATACGCTCCACATCTTTACTTAGATGGTGGAGTTTTTGTATTTTCTGCTGTGGATATTTTTGGAAGGATTTTTAATACTGACCGCTTAGTATCCTGTCCTATCCTTTCCTATTTAGCTAGTGTGTGCCTCATTTGCTACATCCTGTTTCCTGCCTGCGTGTGTCTTTTCCTCTACTACTCACAGTCAATATTTGTGGGGGGCTGCCTATCCTTTGGGGTTCTGCTCTGAGGCAAGGTAGAATTCCTATTTCCATCTATAGGGGTATTTAGTCCTCCGGCTGTGTCGAGGTGTCTAGGTTTTGTTAGGCACACCCCACGGCTACTTCTAGTTGCGGTGTTAAGATCAGGGTTGCGGTCAATATAGTTACCGCCTACTCCAGTGAAAGTTATTCATGCTGCTCCAAGGTCACCTGATCATAACAGTCACCACAGTGAAGGGGCGACGTACAAGTAGGGCTGCAAGCGCTGCAGGGCCCAGACTATGGCCAGGCACTCCTTCTCGATGGTGGAGTAGACCACTTCCCTCAGCAACAGTTTCCGGCTCAGGTATAACACGGGGTGCTCTTGGTCCTCCGAGTCAACCTGGCTGAGCACAGCACCAAGGCCAAACTCGCCGGCGTCGGTCTGCACCAAGAACGGTTGACTGCTGTCGACTGCTTTCAACACAGGGGCATTGCAAAGTGCTGTTTTCAACGCCTGGAAGGCCCCCTCACAACCATCAGTCCAGGTGACGATGTGGGGTAGCTTCTTCCTGGTGAGGTCCGTCAAGGGTTTTGCCAGGCTACTATAGTGCTGTACGAAGCGCCTATAGTACCCTGCAGTGCCCAGGAAGGACATCATCTGTTTCTTGGTCCTGGGGGTGGGCCAGTTCACGATCGCGCCCTCTTTCTCAGGCTCTGGCTTTAGGGTTCCCCCGCCTACCTGATGCCCCAGGTAGTGGACCTCCCTCATGCCCATCTGGCACTTTCCCGGCTTGATAGTCAGTCCTGCTTGGTGAATTTGCCTGAGCACCTCCTCGAGATGCTGCAGGTGTTCCTTCCAGGAGGGACTGAAGATGGCAATGTCATCCAAATACGCCGCTGCGTACTTCTCCAGTCCCTGAAGCAGGAGGTTGACCATCCGCTGGAAAGTGGCAGGGGCATTCTTCATGCCGAAGGGCATGACCGTGGACTCGTACAGTCCAAAGGGTGTGATAAAGGCGGACTTCTCCTGCGCCTCGGGGCTCAGGGGAATCTGCAAGTATCCTCTACTCACATCCATTATTGTCAGGTATTTTGCACCAGCTAACCTCTCAAGCAGCTCCTCGATGCGCGACATTGGGTGCGCGTCAGAGGCTGTGATGGCGTTGAGCCCCCTGTAGTCCACGCAGAACCGGGTTGACCGGTCTTTCTTTGGCACGAGAACTACAGGTGAGGCCCACGCACTCCTTGACCGTCGAATCACCCCCAGCTGTAAGATCTCATCGATCTCTTGGCGCATAATCTGCTGCACCTGGTCAGAGATTCGATAGGTTGTTCGCCGTAGTGGGGCGTGATTCCCGGTGTCCACCTCGTGGACTGCTAACTCAGTCCTCCCAGGTCGGTTGGAGAACACGACCCGGAAGGGTTCCAGTGTGGTTTGCAACTGCAACCGCTGGGGTTCAGTTAACGAGGCGCTTACCTCCACGTCCTCGATGGACCCACTGGCCTTGTCTTGGGCCAGCATGTCCAGGAGGGTGTCTTCCTCCCCGTCTTCGGGCAAGCTGCAGACCGGTAGGACGAAAGGTTCACGTTCGTGATGAGCCTTCATCATGTTGACGTGAAAGGCCTTTCGCCTACCCCGAGCGTGGTCAAGCGTGACCACGTAGGTGACCGGGTTGAGCTGTTGGTGGACGACGTACGGGCCCTCCCAGGCTGCCTGAAGCTTATCCTTTGGTACGGGGACCAGCACCCACACCTTTTGACCCACGTGGTAGGTCCGCTCCCGGGCATTCTGGTCGTACCAGTGCTTCTGGTCAGCCTGAGCCTGTGTCATGTTGTCATGCACCAACTGCGTCAAGGTCTGCATCTTGTCACGGAAGCACATGACATACTCCACTATGGACACTTCAGAAGGGTTCGGCTCCTCTTCCCAGGATTCTCATACCAGCCCAAGGGGTCCCCGGACTCACCTGCCGTACAGGAGATCAAAGGGGGAGAACCCCGTCGAGGCCTGCGGAACCTCTCGGTAAGCGAATAGCAGGTGTGGGAGGTATCGCTCCCAGTCGCGCCCTTGGGTCTCAACCAGCATGCGTAGCATCTGTTTGAGGGTACCATTGAAGCGTTCACACAAGCCATTGGTCTGTGGGTGATACGCACTCGATACCAGGTGCTTCACCTGCATTCTCTTACAGAGAGCCTCCATTAGGCAAGACATAAATTGAGTCCCTTGATCAGTAAGCATTTCCCTGGGAAATCCTACACGTGAAAAGATGGCCAACAGGGCATCCGCCACCTTATCTGTCCTACTTGACGACAGAGCTACTGCCTCTGGGTACCGGGTAGCATAGTCTACCACAGTAAGGATGTATTGCTTTCCAGAGCTGCTGGGGACGGCCAGCGGGCCCACAATGTCCACCGCGATTCTCTGGAAAGGCTCCTCTATCACTGGTAAAGGGAACAGGGGAGCCTTAAGAGCAGGCCCGCCTTCCCCACTCTTTGACAAGTGATACAGGAGCGGCAGTAGATTGACACATCTGTCCCTATCTTAGGCCAATAGAATTGTTGAGACAGCCGGGCCTTAGTTTTGCTGATCCCCAAGTGTCCAGCTAGCGGGATCTCATGGGCCATCCGTAACAACTCACCCCGGAATTGCTGCGGAACGACCAGCTGTCTTTCCCTCAACCACTCCTTTTGTGATTCTCCGGGTACTGTCTCCTGGTATAACCTTCCTCGTTCCCAGAACACCCTCTCCTTATCAGTCTCGGAGGTGGGTGTCTCGGCGAGTTGTCTCAAATTCTCTAGGCTCGCATCTGTGCGCAGAGCGGCCTGAAACTCCTGGCTAGGGGATGTCAGGGTCCCTTCCCCACGGGAACCCTCTTGGACCTGCTCTGGGTCCACCTCTGGTTCAGTCACACTGATGACTGAGGAGGGTCCGGAAGGCCGACAGTTATCTGCGTCCCAGGCACTCTGACTGTGGGTGACAGCAGCTACGTAGGCTGTCTCCCCGGGGGTTTCTACAGACCCATCAGCCGGCGCTGCTATGGGCTCTACCTCCCCATCCACCCCCAACACTCCAGGGGCAGTGCTACTTATGGGCCAGTTACCTTCCTCGGTGGCACTGGTCACTTTCATGGCATCACCTTCCTCACGGTTCCCATGTATCTCCCCATTTACTGTAGCACCAACACTTGCCCCTGTTAGGGGTTCCTCAGCCGTCTCACTCCGCAGAGCGACGTGGCTGGGCACGCATGTACCTATGGACACATTAACCTTCACAGAAAAATCATTATCAGGTTCAGTTGGCACAGGTACAACATTTTCACCATCAATCCTTGGGAAAAAAAATGGTTATTAGATGCATCATTAAAAGATAAAGCATGGTCAGGTAACATGCGATTTCCCATCATTATCATCATCATCATCAGGGTTAGCTTTACCCTCATTAGTAGATTGGGGAGGGGGGTCAGGGACGTAGTATGCAACCATCCTCCCCAAATCAGTCCACAACAAAACATCAGTGGGCAAATTATCAGACAGCCCCACTTCCTTCACCCCACTTCCTTCACCCCGCTCCCGGCACCCCAATCAATATAAACCCGGGCCAAGGTAAGGGACAGCTGATGCCCCCAATCCCAGTGACAGTTAGGGTTTTCCCCGGAATGATTTCTTCAGGGGCCACCAGTTCGGGTCGGATGAGGGTTCGTTCAGCCCCGGTGTCCTTGAGGCCTGTAGCAACATGGCCTCCCACCGTGACGTGCTGTACGTTGTCACACACCCTCCCAACCACACCACCCACCAAAAGAACTGCTGCATTAGGCCCTGGGGCCTTGGCTGGGAGGTTCTTCTGCTTGTCTGGACAGTGGGTACTAATATGACCAGGCCGCCTGCAGTGAAAACACAGGCGAGGGTCGGTGGTAGGTCTGGTGTTGTTGGTCACGGGGCCAGGACCTCTGGTGTGTTGGCTGGCAGGGGTACTGGTGTTGGTTGCAGGCTTACCCCCTCTCCAGCTGGTGGTGACTGGCTTCCGCACTTCCGATCTACGGTTGGCCTCATAGGCATCGGCAATCTGCGCTGCTTTCGTCACATCTTTGGGTTCTCTGTCCATCACGAACTTTCGCACTTCAGCTTGGCAAAGATGTAAGAACTGGTCTTTGATCATCATGCCTCGCAGCTGTGCAAAGGTGGTCACTGACAGTCCTTGGGTCTACTGGTCAAAGTGGGTCCCAAGTCCATGCAACACATCACTGTAACTGTCATGTGGGCCACGTTAGAGGGTCCGGAACTTTCTACGGTACACCTCGGGTGTAAGCTGGTAGTTGGCTATCAGGGCCTGCTTGATGGCTTCATAGTCTCCATCTTGTTCTTGAGGGAGGGCAGCAAACGCCTCCAGAGCTTTGCCTCTCAGCCCTGGGGTCAGGTATCGTGCCCATTGGTCTGTAGGCAGCCGGTACTGTCTGCAGGCTTTCTCAAAGGCCCGCAGAAACGTGTCCAAGTCACCATCCTTTTCCATCACAGGAAAGTGCTCGGGCCGGGGCTTCGGTGTCTGAGCGCTGTTGGGCTCACGGCTGGACTGGGACAACCCCTGCATTTGCAGTTGGGCTAACTGCAGCTGGTACTCCCGCTCCGCTTGCCGCTCGGCTCGCTGGGCCTGGGCCTCTCGCTCGGCTCGCTCATGGTATTGCAGAATCAGCTGCCGACGTCCCTCATGGTCGTCAGTGGGGAATTCTTTCAAGGCCGCCTGCAGGTGGGGGTCCAATTCGCCCTGGTTCCTATTCGGGCCCATATTCAGTAGTTGGACCTCTGCTGCACCACCTCTGCTCATGCTGGCTTCTGCGGCCACTGGGCTCTGAGAGTTGTCTAGAGCAGCTTCCCATTGCACCAGGTCTGTGACCAGTTGGGCTTTGTTTTTGCCTGCAAAGTCAATGTGCTGTGACTTGCATAAGGCAATAAGAGTGTCTCTGGTCTGCTGCTCATAAAAGGTTTCTCCCAGCCCAACCATGGTTGCCAAATAAAAGATAGGACAGAAAAACGAGAAAGGGAAGGGAAGTACACACAATTGTCTCAGGACTAATAAACACTGAGTTCGTTCTTCAAACTTATTTGCGCAGAGTCCTCGCAAGAACTTTGCAAGAAGTTTTTAGTGAGAGGAATGATTGCTCAAACCAAATCACTAATGCTCTAATATATCCCACCGCTGCCACCAATTTGTCACGATTCACACCGTGACCGTCACCCCCATGTCACAGATCGGGGTGACTTTAGACCAACAGATGGCTATCACATGTGCAGGGGGGTTATCTTAGTTATCCTTCCACTCCACAATGTGATTAAAAAAAAACACACAAGGCTATTGACCTCGTAGTTTACAGCAGGGGCTTATTTTAGGTATCCCACTGCTTTTCAATGTACCACGAACTGCAGGGATTTATGTATATCCCGCTTACAGTTCCCCTTGAAACTTGCAGCTCTCTGGCGCCCCCCTTACTCTCAGGTCAGACTAGGTACTGCATCTGGGGGAATTAGTCGCCAGGCTACCTGCTATGTACTGGCTATTGGGCACGCTGCAATGAGGCGATTTAACTACTCCCACTCAGGCAGGAACAATAATTATCAACACCGCAGTCGCTAAAAAGACTCCCAACTACCTAGTAAAAACGTAGGCTGCCACCAGCTTCGATTAAACGGGTCCAAAGCTAACCCAAAACAGTAGCGTATTTCCCTTCAGAAGACTTAGGGTACGTTTCAGAGCAGGAAGAACGAAAACTAGTAATTTTATATATTTTACTCCGAAATTAAGGCAGTGTTATAAAAAGATGTTACAATATGAGACAATTGAAATATGTACAAGATAATTATAAAATAAACAGGGATTAAATAAGAAAAAGGTACAACTCACATGTTCTCAGTTCATATCAGGCAAAAACCATGCTGGTGGGCGGAGCTCCCAAAAGTCCCAATGCATGAGGTCTGGCAGTGAGGGCTCCTCTGGTAAGGTTCAGACTCAGACTCCAGGCTGGGTTAAGTGTGTGGCTTATATACTTCAACCTAGTGATCTCACAAAAGGGGTTGAGTTACGATCGCCCTCCCTTTTCCTCAGCTGTGAGTTTTCTTCAACCATTCTTATGATTGTCATATTTTCGCTGGAGAGTCTGGCAGAGTCATAACACACCCCTCATCCATCTTAAGATTTGCTCTCTATAGATACTAAATTCAAGCTAGTAGTTACACTCCGTTCCAGAGAAATCTGTATTTTGTTACCTGGTGGAATTAGAGGCTAGTGCTTATAGGGGCCAATAAATCCGTTGATGGAGATTCACAATATGTCCTTATAATTTTTCTAGCCCCACTCAGTGGCCCAATATCTTACTATAACAGAACAAAGAGCCGCATGTCTTATCAGACCAGTTACAACTGGAGGGTGCTTTGGACTGCCACAGCGTGATAGACCTTCCTGGCTTGGGGGGAGGGTAGAGCATTGAAAAAAAGCTCCATTCACACATTCCAGCAACACATAAAGAAGAGAAGGGGGAAGAGAGGGGTGGTTTACAGCTACCATGTGTTTTTCAGCACCATAGTTAGAAGTGCCAAATTCCCTCAGCTATGGTGCTAAAAGGCAGAGAAACTACTACTGATATTATACATTTTCCTCACAGAGGCTGACACAGTGAGTAGGCCCAAATCAGTAAGTTCAAAATTGGTAACAGTAGTAAACAGGTGGCACTGCTTTGTTCAGTGGAGGAGAACAGCAAGGAGCGGCAGACACCGTTAGTAGGCCCCAACCAAACTAGTAGGCCAAATGCAGTGTAATATTAAAACTACTTAATGAAAGCCTGAAGATCAAAGCTCAGGAAAGGAAACCTGGAGAAAACCTTGGAGCGGCAGACACCGTTAGTAGGCCCCAACCAAACTAGTAGGCCAAATGCAGTGTAATCTAAAAACTACTTAATGAAAGCCTGAAGATCGAAACTCAGGAAAGGAAACCAGGAGAAAACCTTGGAGCGGCAGACATCGTTAGTAGGCCCCAACCAAACTAGTAGGCCAAATGCAGTGTAATATTAAAACTACTTAATGAAAGCCTGAAGATATAAGCTCAGGAAAGGAAACCAGGAGAAAACCTTGGAGCGGCAGACACCGTTAGTAGGCCCCAACCAAACTAGTAGGCCAAATGCAGTGTAATCTAAAAACTACTTAATGAAAGCCTGAAGATCGAAGCTCAGGAAAGGAACCCAGGAGAAAACCATGGAGCGCCAGACACCGTTAGTAGGCCCCAACCAAACTAGTAGGCCAAATGCAGTGTAATCTAAAAACTACTTACTGAAAGCCTGAAGATCGAAGCTCAGGAAAGGAAACCAGGAGAAAACCTTGGAGCGGCAGGCACCGTTAGTAGGCCCCAACCAAACTAGTAGGCCAAATGCAGTGTAATCTAAAAACTACTTACTGAAAGCCTGAAGATCGAAGCTCAGGAAAGGAAACCAGGAGAAAACCTTGGAGCGGCAGGCACCGTTAGTAGGCCCCAACCAAACTAGTAGGCCAAATGCAGTGTAATATTAAAACTACTTAATGAAAGTCTGAAGATAGAAGCTCTGGAAAGGAAACCAGGAGAACACCTTGGAGCGGCAGACACCGTTAGTAGGCCCCAACCAAACTAGTAGGCCAAATGCAGTGTAATCTAAAAACTACTTAATGAAAGCCTGAAGATCGAAGCTCAGGAAAGGAAACCAGGAGAAAACCTTGGAGCGGCAGACACCGTTAGTAGGCCCCAACCAAACTAGTAGTCCCAATGCAGTTTTCAAATTCCGATAGGCTGAAAACCTGACAATTGAAGCTCAGCTTTCTTAAGAGGAGGACAGCTGTATTGAGTGGCGCAGAAAGACACTGGTAGTAGGCCTTAAATCAAAAAGTTGGCTCAAAGCAGTTTAAAAAAGGTTACAGGGGTACACGGGCAGCATTGGTGTGGTCAGCGAAGGACAATTGGAAGGAGGGACCGCAGACAGACTTACTAGGCCTAAAATAAAAAAGTAGGCTCTATGCACTTTTAAATAGGTTCCAGGGGTACACAGGCAGCATTGGTGTGGTAAGTGGAGGACAATTGGAAGGAGGGACCGCAGACAGACTTACTAGGCCTAAAATAAAAAAAGTAGGCTCTATGAACTTTTAAATAGGTTCCAGAGGTACACAGGCAGCATTGGTGTGGTCAGCGGAGGACAATTGGAAGGAGGGACCGCAGACAGACTTACTAGGCCTAAAATAAAAAAAGTAGGCTCTATGCACTTTTAAATGCACTTTTAAATAGGTTCCAGGGGTACACAGGCAGCATTGGTGTGGTCAGCGGAGGACAATTGGAAGGAGGGACCGCAGACAGACTTACTAGGCCTAAAATAAAAAAGTAGGCTCTATGCACTTTTAAATAGGTTCCAGGGGTACACAGGCAGCATTGGTGTCGTCAGCGGAGGACAATTGGAAGGAGGGACCGCAGACAGACTTACTAGGCCTAAAATAAAAAAGTAGGCTCTATGCACTGTTAAATAGGTTCCAGGGGTACACAGGCAGCATTGGTGTGGTCAGCAGAGGACAATTGGAAGGAGGGACCGCAGACAGACTTACTAGGCCTAAAATAAAAAAGTAGGCTCTATGCACTTTTAAATAGGTTCCAGGGGTACACAGGCAGCATTGGTGTCGTCAGCGGAGGACAATTGGAAGGAGGGACCGCAGACAGACTTACTAGGCCTAAAATAAAAAAGTAGGCTCTATGCACTTTTAAATAGGTTCCAGGGGTACACGGGCAGCATTGGTGTGATCAGCGGAGGACAATTGGAAGGAGGGACCGCAGACAGACTTACTAGGCCTAAAATAAAAAAGTAGGCTCTATGCACTTTTAAATAGGTTCCATGGGTACACAGGCAGCAATGGTGTGGTCAGCGGAGGACAATTGGAAGGAGTGTCTGACACAGTTAGTAGGCCAAAATAATAAATTGAGGTTAATGGCTGGCAAAAATTTTTTACAAATAAACAGGTGGCATACCTAGGTTCAGGGGTGGGCTCCTCTGCTGACTTGCAGACAGTGGTATTTGGCGCAAAGTACTAGCTGGTGTAAATGTAGGACAGGGCCCCTGAATATTTTTACTAGCATCATATATGTCAACAAATTGGTTTTGGCAGTGCCATTTACGGATTTAACCGCATAGACTAAACAGTGGTGGAGCAGTGAGAGATAATTTTGCAAGTGGTAGAGCACTGTTTGAGCTGGGGGGGACACTCTCTCGTGGCCGGTGGTACTGGCCCAGGGCCCCTCATGTTACAACGGTGTGTCTGACGTTGGGTGCGCACCACCACCGCCAGAGACACTTCATTGTACTATGAGGGACCCTGTGCCTGTGCCGTCACCCAAAAGTGGGCACACCCACCTCTTCAGACAAACGGCACTCTCAGGGGTGCTTGCGCCAAGTGGTGACTACGGCCCCATGGGGGGAGTCAGCCCATTTAGGGAGGTGTAAAAATCTCGTATGCTGGACATACAGCAGCTGCAAATGGAGAAATTGGAACAGTCAGTAAGACCAGTCCAAAAGCAAGACCTTTTTACAGGAAAGCTAGGTGTCAGCCGGGAAAGGTGGGGCAAAATAATTAGAAATCCATGATTGGTTCATTTTAATGAAGGTTAGATCATCAACATTTTGGGTAGCCAGACGACTCCTTTTTTCGGTCAGTATTGAACCAGCAGCACTAAATACTCTTTCTGATAGCACACTAGCTGCTGGGCAAGCAAGCTCCTGCAATGCATATTCTGCCAATTCAGGTCAGATGTCTATTTTGGATGCCCAGTAATCAAATGGGAATGACAGGTGAGGGAGAACATCAATAAGGG
Organism: Ranitomeya imitator; assembly: GCF_032444005.1. Classification (NCBI taxonomy): domain Eukaryota; kingdom Metazoa; phylum Chordata; class Amphibia; order Anura; family Dendrobatidae; genus Ranitomeya; species Ranitomeya imitator. Next base: position 340,232,765 of record NC_091284.1, on the reverse strand, counting down.
AGGAAAAATAGTTAGTAGCCATACTGGACAAATGTTGTCTCCTGTCACTTTGAATTGATGCTGCAGTACCTGTCCTGTCTGCGGTCATTGCGAAATCACTCCACAACCTGGTCAGAAAACCCCTCTGTCCAACGCCACTTCTGATTTGTGCACCTCTAACACTTCTGCCATGTTGACCCCTGCAGCTCGTGTGAGAACCATCAACGCCGCTGTGTGCTGGGAATGCCTGAATCAAACGGTCTACAAGAGTTGCTTGTTTGATTGCCAATATTTGCTCAAGGTTCTCATGTGGCATGATATTTTGCAATTTCCCTTTATAGCGTGGATCCAGGAGGCAGGCCAACCAGTAATCGTCATCGGTCATCATTTTTATAATGCGGGGGACCCTTTTTAGGATACGCAAGGCATAATCCGCCATGTGGGCCAATGTTCCAGGTGTCAATTCACTGCTTGTGCTGGGTTGAGGAGAACTTTCTGGCAAATCAACGTCACTTGTCTCCCTCAAAAACCCTGAACCTGACCTTGCAACGCCACCAGTTTCTATTGCCCCCTGAGAAGCTTCCTCATCCAAAAAACATTCATCCCCATCATCCTCCTCGTCCTCCTCCTCTTCGCCCGCCACCTCGTCCAGTAGACCTCCCTGACCAGACAATGGCTGACTGTCATCAAGGCTTCCCTCGTCCTCGGCTGCAGACGCCTGCTCCTTTATGTGCGTCAAACTTTGCATCAGCAGACGCAGTAGGGGGATGCTCATGCTTATGATGGCGTCGTCTGCACTAACCAGGCGTGTGCATTCCTCAAAACACTGAAGGACTTGACACAGATCTTGTAGCTTCGACCACTGCACACCTGACAACTCCATGTCTGCCATCCAACTGCCTGCCCGTGTATGTGTATCCTCCCACAAATACATAACAGCACGCCTCTGTTCGCACAGCCTCTGAAGCATGTGCAGTGTGGCATTCCACCTTGTTGCAACGTCGATTATTAGGCGATGCTGGGGAAGCTTCAAAGATCGCTGATGGTTCTGCATACGGCTGGAGTGTACGGGCGAACGGCGGATGTGCGAGCAAAGCCTGCGCACCTTCAGGAGCATGTCGGGTAACCCCGGATAACTTTTCAGGAAGCACTGCACCACCAGGTTCAAGGTGTGAGCCAATGTGTTTCAGTTGTGAAAGGGCTATGGCAGCCATAAAATTCCTTCCGTTATCACTGACTACCTTGCCTGCCTCAAGATGTACACTGCCCAGCCATGACTGTGTTTCTTGCTGCAAGAACTCGGACAGAACTTCCGCGGTGTGTCTGTTGTCGCCCAAACATTTCATTTCCAACACAGCCTGATGACGCTTGCCACTAGCTGTTCCATAATGGGACACCTCGTGTGCAACAGTGGCAGCTGCGGATGGAGTGGTCGTGCGACTGCGGTCTGTGGACGAGCTCTTGCTTCTGCTGGAGGACGAGGAGGAGGGGGGCCAACGCCTACAGCCAACTGTTTCCTAGACTGTGGGCTAGGCAGAACTGTCCCAATTTGGCTGTCCCCTGTGGACCCTGCATCTACCACATTAACCCAGTGTGCCGTGATGGACACGTAACGTCCCTGGCCATGCCTACTGGTCCATGCATCTGTTATGAGGTGCCCCTTTCTACTAACAGATTGCCTGAGTGCATGGACAATGCGGTCTTTGACATGCTGGTGGAGGGCTGGGATGGCTTTTCTCGCAAAGAAGTGTCGACTGGGTAGGTCGTAGCGTGGTACAGCATAGGCCATCAGGGCTTTGAAAGCTTCGCTTTCAACTAACCGGTAGGGCATCATCTCTAACGAGATTAGTCTAGCAATGTGGGCGTTCAAACCCTGTGTACGCGGATGAGAGGATGAGTACTTCCTTTTCCTAACGAGAGTCTCTTGTAGGGTGAGCTGGACTGGAGAGCTGCATATGGTGGAACTAGCGGGGGTGATGGTGGACATGGCAAACTGAGAGAGGGTTGGTGATGGTATTCTTGCAGTTGGCCTACATACAGTGTTTCCTACCACGAACCTGGTGATTCCCTGACTGCTTTGGCCTTGCGACAAAACCTCCACATTTGCTGCAGGTGATGTCGTAAACGGTGGGCTTACAGTGAGGGAAGAAATATAGCGTTGCTGACTAGCTTCATTGTTCATTGTTACGGGACGTTTGGTAGTTAGTCCAGGCTTGCAAGTGCATGGTGGTTAAATGTCTACGCATGCAACTTGTATTTAGATTTTTCACATTCTGACCTCTGCTGAAGGTCCTTGAGCATTTCTTACAGATGACTTTGCACTGATCATTTGGATCTTGGTTAAAAAATTGCCAGACTGCACTCTTCCTACTATCGATACCTTTTCAGGCATTGCACACTGAGCTACTTTAACTGGATGACCACACTGTCCTACAACAGTTTTAGGTTTTGACACACGTTTTTGGCCAGATACGGGCCTGCCAGATGGAAGCTGTTGCGATGTTGATGCCTGCTGCGGCTCCTCCTCCTCCGCTTCAGAGCTACTGCCGGCTGCACCCTGTTCCCCCAATGGCTGCCAATCGGGGTCAACAACTGGGACATCTATCACCTCCTCTTCTATGCCCTGTGCACCTTCCTCTGTGTCACCGTGTAAGCCAGTGCTAGAGCATTCGGGACGGGGCCCAATATTCTCATCAGGGTCAGATTCTGGCTCAGTACACTGCGAGGGCAATATTGTGATCTGAGTCAATGGAACAGCATAATAATCTAGCTGTGGCTGTGCATCTGTGCACTCCATGTCCGATTCATCTTGTAATGGGCATGGCCTGTTAACAATTTCCCTTTCTAACCCAGGCACGGTATGTGTAAAGAGCTCCATGGAGTAACCTGTTGTGTCGCCTGACGCATCCTTCTCTGTTGTTCTGGGTGAAGGACACAAGGAAGCGACTTGTTCCTGACTGGGAGCATCCACTGACGACGCACTGCTTTTAAATTTTGCACTTTCCAAAGAGGAGGCGAAAGAGCTAGAGGCAGAGTCAGCAAGGAAAGCCAAAACTTGTTCCTGCTGCTCCAGCTTTAAAAGCGGTTTTCCTACTCCCAGAAAAGGGAGCGTTCGAGGCCTTGTGTAGCCAGATGATGACGCTGGCTCGAGACTTAGGTGCTATATTGCTTTTCCCACGACCATCTGATGCTCCACCACCACTACCATCATTACCAGCTGGCAATGACCGCCCACGGCCACGACCTCTTCCACCAGACTTCCTCATTTTTGGAAAAATGTAACCAAACTAACAAACATTATATGGTACTGTAAAACCAGTTAGAAGGTGTACGTAAACTTGTTGTGAGTTTAAATCTCCCTTTATAGGTGTGTGAGACTGCTGGGAAAATCATGCCCACTGTATTACACTACACAGTTTGAGTGGCAGAAAGTAGATGACAGATGCCACAAACAGGACTGACGCAGATGCACACAGTGGCAATACAAATCTCCCTTTTTTATGTGTGGGAGACCGCAGAAAAAAAACAGGCCCACTGTATTACACTACAGTTTGAGTGGCAGAAAGTGGATGACAGATGCCACAAACAGGACTGACGCAGATGCACTCAGTGGCAATATAAATCTCCCTTTTTTATGTGTGGGAGAATGCAGGAAAAAATCAGGCCCACTGTATTACACTACACAGTTTGAGTGGCAGAAAGTGGTTGGCAGATATATCAAAAAAATACAAGGGCTGTAGTAGAATTTCAATCTCCCTACAATGATCAAAGGACAAGTATGCCAGCAATAAAAAGGACTGCTGCACACAAGAGTGTGGACAAAGAAACAAGAGAACTGTGCAGAAAAGAAGGAGCAACGGAATTTTTGCTTTGAAAAAAGCAGTTGGTTTGCACAGCGGCGTACAAACAGCAATGCAGCTATCAGGCAGCCTTATAAGCTACAGAGCTGATGCACAGAAATCTAGCCTCCACTGTCCCTGCAAAGAAAAGGTGGTGTTGGACAGTGGAAATCGCTACAGCACAAGCGGTTTGGGGGTTAATATTCCCTTCCTAACAATATCCCTGCTTCAGATGAAGCTACAGCAACCTCTCCCTATGCTCAGATCGGCAGAAGTAAGATGGTGGTCGGCATGCACGCCCCTTTATAGCCCCTGTGACGCCGCAGAAAGCAAGCCAATCACTGTAATGCCCTACTCTAAGATGATGGGGACTGAGACCTATGTCATCACGCTGCCCACACTCTGCGTCCACCTTCATTGGCTGAGAAATGGCGCTGAACGCGTCATATGAAACGCGACTTTGGCGCGAAGATCGCCGACCGCGTGGCCGATCCCACACTGGAATCGGCTTAGGTTTCACGAAACCCGACTTTGCCGAAAGTCGGACACTTATGAAATTGACCGATCCGTTTCGCTCAACCCTAGCAAACACTAAAGAACAAGAGCAATAATCAGAGCAACAATCACATGATTAACAAAAATAATGTGAGTGAGACAAAACTGTATACTGGAAGCGATAATAATCATAATCTTTATTTTTATAGTGCCAATATATTCTGCAGAGCTTTACAATTCAACAGTTCATATACAACAGTCATAAGTAACATTGTTAAAGATAATACAATAATTAAAGCAAAATAATGACGACACTGGTCGTAAGAGCTTACAATCTCCAAGTGATAAAAAATACAAATACGTACATACAAAAAATCAATTAGGAGATACATATGAATATAGAATAATAACAACACTGAAAATATGATCAAGTGCAAACAATTGGTCATGTAAAAAGTCACATGAATATGCAAAAAAATGTGCAAACATACATAGCAAATATATGAAGGGTGAAAAACATGCAAAAGTTAAAAACAGTGCAAACATCCAGGTGTTAAAACAGTGCACACGTGAAGGTGCTCAAAATAAAAAGTCAGTGTGAATGTGTATACTTACCCAACTGTACAAAGCAACACCATGTAGAAAAAAACCTGTATGAGAAAAATGTTGCTTTGGGAGATAGAAAAAATACAATAATATGAATAATTATATCTATATACATAATAGGCTAAGGGTCACTTCCGTCTGTCTGTCTGTCCTTCTGTCACGGTTGGTCATGGCTGCCGCGACCAATCAGCGACGGGCACAGTCCGATTAGTCCCTCCCCTACTCCCCTGCACTCACTACCCGGCGCCCACTCCATAATCCCCTCCACTCACCGCTAACACAGGGTTAATGGCAGCGGTGTAACGCATTCCGTTACCGCTGCTATTAACCCTGTGTGTCCCCAACTATTTACTATTGATGCTGCCTATGCAGCATCAAAAGAAAAAATATGTCATGTTAAAAATAATATAAAAAAAAAACAAAAAACCTGCTATACTCACCCTCAGCCGCCTTTCCCGCTCCTCTGGACGCTCCCGGGACCGCTCCATTGCAAGCGCCAGCTTCCGCTCCCAGGGCTGGTGTGCGACAAGGACCTGCCGTGACGTCAAGGTCATGGGACTGCGACGTCATCATAGGTCCTGCTCACACCAGCCCTGGGAGCGGAAGCTGGCGCTTGCAATGGAGCGGTCCCGGGAGCGTCCAGAGGAGTGGAAAAGGCGGCGGATAGTGAGTATAGCAGGACTTCCAACGGGCCTTCGGAAGGTGAGTATATGTTTATTTGTTTTTTAAGTCTCTATACTACGTTGCTCTGTACTGGGCAATATACTATGTGGCTGGACAATATACTATGTGGCTGGACATTATACCACGTGGCTGGGCAATATACTACGTGGCTGGGCAATATACTATGTGGCTGGGCAATATACTACGTCGCTGGGCAATATACTATGTGGCTGGACAATATACTCCATCGCTGGGCAATATACTGCGTGGCTCTGCTATATACTATGTGGCTGGACAATATACTATGTGGCTGGACAATATACTACGTGACTGGGCAATATACCATACTACGTAGCTCTGCTATATACTTTGTGGCTGGGCAATATACTACGTCGCTGGGCAATATACTACGTGACTGGGCAATATACTATGTGACTGTGCAATATACTACGTGGCTGGGCAATATACTACGTGGCTGGGCAATATACTACGTGGCTGGGTAATATACTACATAGCTGGGCAATATACTACGTGGCTGGGCAATATACTACGTGGCTGGGCAATATACTACGTGACTGTGCAATATACTACGTGACTGTGCAATATACTACATGACTGTGCAATATACTACGTCGCCGGTGCAATATACTACATGACTGGGCAATATACTACGTGACTGGGCAATATACTACGTGGCTGGGCAATATACTACGTGGCTGGGCAATATACTACGTGGCTGGGCAATATACTACGTGGCTGGCCAATATACTACGTGACTGGGCAATATACTACGTGACTGTGCAATATACTACGTGACTGGGCAATATACTACGTCTCTGGGCAATATACTACGTGACTGGGCAATATACTACATGGACATGCATATTCTAGAATACCCGATGCTTTAGAATCGGGCCACCATCTAGTATAATAATAAATATTAATTCCTCAGAGTAGTAGCACAAGTAGAGAAATATACACACATATAAGATATTGCATATAATAGGGACTCCAACAACAGTATCTGTCAGCAATAGAAAAAGGAGAGCGCATGTATTATAATATACAAGAACAGTGTCCAGATGATGGTGTACTATATAGATCCAAAGGGGAACAAGTAATGTCAAAAGAATGATATAAAATAGCCAATACATGGACCTGAAAATAGAAGATAAAAACAATTAAAATATAATAAAACAGAGATTAAAAAAAGCACATAAGAAGGAATCTTTATTAAAAGGAATGGCACAAAGCTGATGTTGTCATTAAGACCAGATGAAGCAGGAGTATCAAGCTTGTGACTCCACCATGTTTCACGTTGAGCAATGCATTTTTTCCAATTGTCACCCCTTTGACCTGAAACAATATGATCAATTCCACAGATAAGCAGTAAGGATTCGTCTCAGTCATATGCGATTTTAAAGTGCTTTGGAAGAGGTTTAAAACCAACTATCGTGGAGGATTTACTTGCTGTGCAAATATCCAAGACATGTTCAAGTATTCTGCGTTTACATTCACAGGAGGTCATGTCAACTTAAATCTTGTTGCAAGGACAAGTAGTGTAATAAATAATGCCGATAGCATTGCATTTATATATTATTGTAATTAAATGCCATATACAGTACAGACCAAAACTTTAGACACACATTCTCATGTAACCATTTTTCATGACTATGAAAATTGTACATTTACACTGAAGGCATCAAAACTATGAATTAACACATGTGGAATTATATACTTAATAAAAAAGTGTGAAACAACAGAAATTATGTTTTATATTCTAGGTTCCTCAAAGTAGCCACCTTTTGCTTCGATGACTGCTTGGCACACTCTTGGCATTCTCTTGATGAGCTTCAAGAGGTAGTCACCGGGAATGGTGTTCAATTCAAAGGTGTGCCCTGTCAGGTTTAATAAGTGGGATTTCTTGCCTTAGAAATGGGGTTGGGCCCATCAGTTGTTTTGTGCAGAAGTCTGGTGGATATACAGCTGATAGTCCTACTGAATAGACTGTTAGAATTTGTATTATGGCAAGAAAAAAGCAGCTAAGTAAAGAAAAACGAGTGGCCATCACTACTTTAACAAATGAAGGTCAGTCAGTCCGAAAAATTGGGAAAACTTTGAAAGTGTCCCCAAGTGCAGTGGCAAAAACCATCAAGCGCTACAAAGAAACTGGCTCACATGAGGATCGCCCCAGGAAAGGAAGACCAAGAGTCACCTCTGCTTCTGAGGAGAATTTTACCTGAGTTACCAGCCTCACAAATCACAGGTTAACAGCAGCTCAGATTAAAGACCAGGTCAATGCCACACAGAGTTCTAGCAGCAGACACATCTCTACAACAACTGTTAAGAGGAAACTTTGTGCAGCAGGCCTTCATGGTAAAATAACTGCTAGGAAACCACTGCTAAGGACAGGCAGCAAACAGAAGAGACTTGTTTGGGCTAAAGAACACAAGGAATGGACATTAGACCAGTGGAAATCTGTGCTTTGGTCTGATGACTCCAAATTTGAGATCTTTGGTTCCAACCACCGTGTCTTTGTGCAACGCTGAAAAGGTGAATGGGTGGACTCTACATGCCAGGTTCCCACTGTGAAGCATGGAGGAGGATGTGTGATGATGTGGGGGTGCTTTGCTGGTGACACTGTTAAGGATTTATTCAAAATTGAAGGCATACTGAACCAGCATGGCTACCACAGCATCCTGCAGCGGCATGCTATTCCATCCGGTTTGCGTTAAGTTGGACCATCATTTATTTTTCAACAGGACAATGACCCCAAACACACCTCCAGGCTGTGTAAGGGCTATTTGACCTAGAAGGAGAGTGATGGGGTGCTACCACAGATGACCTGGCCTCCACAGTCACCAGACCAGAACCCAAACAAGATGGTTTGGGGTGAGCTGGACCGCAGAGTGAAGGCAAAAGGGCCAACAAGTGCTAAGCATCTCTGGGAACTCCTTCAAGATTGTTGGAAGACCTTTCCCGGTGACTACCTCTTGAAGCTCATCAAGAGAATGCCAAGAGTGTGCAAAGCAGTCATCAAAGCAAAAGGTGGCTACTTTGAAGAACCTAGAATATGAGACGTATTTTCAGTTGTTTCACACTTTTTGTTAAGTATATAATTCCACGTGTTAATTCATAGTTTTGATGCCTTCAGTGTGAATGTACAATTTTCATAGTCATGAACATACAGAAAAATCTTTAAATGAGAAGGTGTGTCCAAACTTTTGGTCTGTACTGTATGTCAGATATATGTAAGTGACAGGGCTCCCACCTATCACCAAAATGAGTAGTCACTTTATTGGCTGTTTGCTTTCTACAGTGCCTTGCGAAATATGGCTCCCTGCAACTTTTCAACCTTTTCCCACATACCATGCTTCAAACATAAAGATACCAAATGTAAATTTTTGGTGAAGAATCAACACTGCCTCCTGACACCACCGGACGCACGCCGGTCGCTTACTACAGCACCGTTACAGTTATTAGCCTGATGGCTAGTGGTATATCTTAAGAATTAATCTCTCCATACAGACTTCCTTGAAAAAGGCAGAATTTTGCTGAAACGTCGGATTATCTTGATGTCTGTTGTCATTAATACCGGCTGAGTGTTGAGAATCAATATTTATTCAAAGTGAATCTATTGTGAACTATTTTTTGAGTGCCAAAGGTTTCTCTTCAACATATTCCTTTTTTTCCTTTGGGCACCTATCTTTGTTGAGTGGGCCACTCCTGAATTTTTGGAGTTTATATTGTACTTCATGTTAGTGGTAACATTTCTTCGATATTACTTGCAATTATTTATGAAAAAAATGGAAATATGGCGAAAATTTTAAAAATTTTGCAATTTTCAAACTTTGTATTTTTATGCCCTTAAATCAGAGAGATATGTCACAAAAAATACTTAATAAATAACATTTCCCACGTCTACTTTACATCAGCATAATTTTGGAAACAATTTTTTTTTGTTAGGGAGTTATAAGGGTTAAAAGTTGACCAGCAATTTCTCATTTTTACAACACCATTTTTTTTTAGGTACCACATCACATTTGAAGTCATTTTGAGGGGTCTATATGATAGAAAGTAACCAATTGTGACACCATTATAAAAACTGCACCCCTTAAGGTGCTCAAAACCACATCAAGAAGTTTATTAACCCTTTATGTGCTTCACAGGAACTGAAACATTGTGGAAGGAAAAAATGAACATTTAACTTTTTTTTGCAAACATTTTACTTCAGAACCATTTGTTTTTAATTTTCACAAGTGTAAAGGCAGAAATTTAACCATAAATTTTGTTGTGCAATTTCTCCTGAATACGCCGATACCCCATATGTGGGGGTAAACCACTGTTTGGGCGCACCGCAGAGCTTGGAAGAGAAGGAGCGCCATTTGACTTTTTCAATGCAGAATTGGCTGGAATTGAGATCGGATGCCATGTCGCGTTTGGAGAGCCCCTGATGTGCCTAAACAGTAGAAACCCCCCACAATTGACCACATTTTGGAAACTAGACCCCTTATGGAACTTATCTAGATGTGTGGTGAGCACTTTAAACCCCCAAGTGCTTCACAGAAATGTATAAAGTAGAGCCGTGAAAATAAAAAATCCTTTTTTTCCCTCAAAAATGATTTTTAGCCTGCAATTTTTTATTTTCTCAAGGGTAACAGGAGACATTGGACCCCAAAATCTGTTGACCAGTTTGTCCTGAGTACGCTGATACCCCATATGTGGGGGGGCACTGTTTGGGCACCCATCGGGGCTCGGAAGGGAAGGAGCGCCGCTTGGAATGCAGACTTTGACTGGATGGTCTGCGGGCATCATGTTGCATTTGCAGAGCTTCTGATGTATCTAAACAGTAGAAACCGCCCACAAGTGACCCCGTTTTGGAAATTAGACCCCCCAAAGAGCTTGTCTAGATGTGTGGTGAGCACTATGAACCCCCAACTGCTTCACAGAAGTTTATAATGCAGAGTCGTGAAAATAAAAAATATTTTTTTTTCACAAAAAAAGATTTTTTAGCCCCCAAGTTTTTATTTTCACAAAGGTAACAGAAGAAATTGGACCCCAAACGTTGTTGTCCAATTTATCCCGAGATGCCCCATATGTGGGGGTAAACCACTGTTTGGGCGCACGGCAGAGCTCAGAAGGGAAGGAGCACCATTTGACTTTTTGAGCGCAAAATTGGCTGTCGTGTTTGGAGACCCCCTGATGTACCTAAACAGTGGAAACCCCCCAATTCTAACTCCAACCCTAACCCCAACACACCCCTAACCCTAATCCCAACCCGATCCATAATCCTAATCACAATCCTAACGATAATCACAACCATAACCCCAAAACAACCCTAATCTCAACACTAACCATAACCCTAATCAAAACCCTAAATCCAACACACCCCTAATCCTAATCTCAACCCCAACCTCAAACCTAACCCTAATCCCAATACACCCCTAACCCTAATCTCAACCCTAACCTTAACCCCAATCCCAAACCTAACCCTAATCCCAAACGTAACCCTAATGCCAACCCTAATCCAAACCCCAACCCTTATCCCAACTCTAACCCTAACTTTAGCCGCAACCCTAGCCCCAATCCTAGCCCTAACTTTATCCCCAACCGTAACCCTAGCCCTAACTTTAGCCCCAACCCTAACCCTACTTTCACACTTGCGTCGTGTGGCATCCGTTGCAATCTGTCATTTTGGATAAAAAAACAGATCCTGCAAATATGCCCGCAGGATGCATTTTTTGCCCATAGACTTGTATTGCCGACAGATCGCGACGGATGGCCACACGTCGCGTCCGTCATGCACTGAATCCAATGTGTTTTCGCAGACCGTCGTCACAAAAAACGTTCAATGTAATGTTTTTTTGTACGTCGCATCCGCCATTTCCCTCTCCGCCCCCTCCTCCCCAGGACATAGACTGGGCAGCGGATGCGTTGAAAAACTGCATCCGCTGCCCACGTTGTGCACAATTTTCACAACGTGCGTTGGTACGTCGGGCCGACGCATTGCGATGGCCCCATACCGACGCAAGTGTGAAAAAAGCCTAACCCTAGCCCTATCCCTAAATTTAGCCCCAACCCTAACCCTAAATTTAGCCCCAACCCTAACCATAAATTTACCCCCAACCCTAACCCTAACCCTAAATTTAGCCCCAACCCTAACCCTAATCCTAAATTTAGCCCCAACCCTAAACCTAAATTTAGCCCCAACCCTAACCCTAACCCTAAATTTAGCCCCAACCCTAACCCTAACCCTAATTTTAGCCCCAACTCCTCTAGCTGGTGGCCGGCAGATCATGGCGGGCGCACTGCGCATGCGCCCACCATTTTCTTACCGGATGAAGAAGCAGGCGAGCAGGAGGGGACGCAGGAGGATCAAGGGACACTGGTAAGTATAGCAGGGTCCCCGAATCCCCCTATTTCTCTGTCCTCTGATGTGCGATCACATCAGAGGACAGAGAATAACACACCGCTTTTTTTTTTTTGCGGTCGCCGGTAAACAGTTAATTACCGGCGATCGCAAAACAGGGGTCGGTAAAAACCGACCCCAATCATGTTCTTTGGGGTCTCGGCTACCCCTGGCAGCCGAGACCCCAAAGATCTTCCGGGTGCCGGCCGGCGGGCACACTGCGCATGCGCCCGCCATTTTTGTCTGGAACAAGATGGTGGCACCCATCGGGAGCCACGGGGAGCATCGGGGGAGACAGGTGAGTATCGGGGGGGGTGATCGGGGACCCCATTTCTCTGTCCTCTGATGTTCCTGTGCTGAGATATTCTTATAAATGTTCCCTGCTGTGTACTGTGTAATGACTGTGTGTGACTGTACAGGGACATGGGCTGATCGCCTCCTGGGCAGAGGAGGAAGGAAAAGAGAGAGCACAGCATGGGATCACAGCTAATTCTTTTTGTGAATAAAACATTTCACTGCCTGTTTTTAAACAAAGAAAGAATAATTTGCAATACCATGCTGTAATGTCTGTACTTTTTTTCTCCTACCCTGGCCAGAAGCTGTTGTGTGATCAGACCATCTCCCTGCAAGGTCAGACAGCCATTACACAGTACACAGCAGGGGCACATTAATTAGATTATCTCAGCACAGGAACCTTTTATTTAACTGCATCCAATTGTGGAAATTATTATTATTCCAAGATCTATTGATTAAAATGAACTTTTGTTTTTGGGAAAACCGCTTTAATGTGAGTTACTAAAATGTTTTTCACTACTCCTTTAAAACTAGATTGAAGAGAGCCTTACTCATGAACGACCACCTCTTCACATCATCAGCTTCTTTGTAGAGTCGGGTCAGTAGACACCCATTTTGGTAATATTTTGTGAGCCCCAGAGAGTGACACTGCCATAAGTATTTATCCTTTCCAGCTGTACACTACAGCACACCTCTCTCTGTTAAAGAATATACATGTCAGAAGCAACAGAAACAGACATACATGTCTATAACCAGATGACTGGGGGCTGCGCAGTACAACCTCGCAAGTCATATGTGGCCCTTGGGCCATAGAGTGTGCACCCTCGTCTAGGACATTCCTGAGTTTTATCATTTATCTTTATGGTCCAGAAAAGGGAGACTATGGAACTCTGCCACATAATGTTGTAAAGGTTGATTCACTACAAAACTACAAGGATAGCTTAGATGCTTTAGACCAGGGGTCCCCAACTCCAGTCCTCAAGGCCCACCAACATGTCATGTTTTCAGGATTTCCTTAGTCTTGCCCAGGTAATAATTGCATCACCTGTGCAATGCAAAGGAAATCCTGAAAACATGACCTGTTGGTGGGCCTTGAGGACTGGAGTTGGGGACCCCTGCTTTAGACAATATTAAAGGTTATTGTTTCTAGCTTCTGTGATGGAACGTTGATCCAGGGAACTAGTCTGATTGCCATATGTTGAGTCAGGAAGGAACTTTCCCCCCGAACATGGGGCAATTGGCACCTGCCTTATGGAGTTTTTGCCTTCCTCTGGATCAACGTGTTAGGCTATAGGTTAAACTCGATGGACTTAGGTCCTTAAAAACTATGAAACTCTGCAGGAGATGTGGAACCCTATGTCACAAATAAGGAATTCTTACCAAAGATATATTAAGAAATTAAAAAATAGCAGTAAGAAAAAAATGTTCAGACAAGATTAAGAATGCACATAGTCTTAATATTATGCTGTTTAAAACAAAAATAAAATAAACAAATATTAAATTTCCAGTCTATCTATCTATAGAAATAGATTTAGTTCCTAAATAATCCAAATATGCATGGGGCATGGGTGTTTCCACTCAAGAACAATGTATCACTTTCATGTATTGTATTTTAGAGTATCCATTGAGCTATTGTTGTTATGTAAAATCAGAATGGTTCCACTTAGATCAAGTAGTTCATTCGTAAATTGCATAGGGCTTTTCTATTCGCTTTGACGGCTGCCTGGAGCATGTGTTTTCTCAAGCTGTCCTCAGCAGGCATTTATGCATTTAGATCTAAATGCCAGCTCCTCCTCTTCACACCCCTGTGAAAGGAGAACCACAGTGAAAAAAGTCTGTGCCCTTCCTGTGATAGCTTCATCCTAGCAAGCAGTACCAATTGTGCCATTACCTAGGATCCACTGAATCCTTTACTTAATTCCAGATCCCTTAGCAGATTTTAGATCATAATCACCCAACAGCCCAGAAGTAGGGGCACAGAAAATAGTGGAGTAATGGGTGAAAATGCAACTATCTGATAGAATCATGCTCCATAAAAGTGCATTTGCTTATAATTGGGATTGGGCTATTAAGTATCAGTGATATAACTCGGGCAATTATGGTAATCCTTCTGGCATTCTCAAGAACCGAGAGACTTTACATTTTATTGTTTAATGTTCATTGTCTAGATTACCAGCCACCTCTGTGGTCTATCATCGGTGTCTGGTCTCCTACACTAACATTATTATTATTTATTATTATAGTGCCATTTATTCCATGGCGCTTTACATGTGAGGAGGGGTATATATAATAAAAACAGGTACAATAATCTTGAACAATACAAGTCACAACTGGTACAGGAGAGAGGACCCTGCCCGCGAGGGCTCACAATCTACAAACATTGCAGCCCTTACAAGCTCTTTACAACAGAGCTGGTAAGCGCTGCTCTGAAGTGGGACAGATTTCTGAATCTGATCAGCCTCTGTCCTCCTCCATTGCTTGCAGAGTTAAAGCTACCTATGTTTGCAGTATCATGAAGTGAACAGTTTGGGACAGAGGCTGAACTATGCCACTGGTCCTACCTGGCAATCAGTCAGGAGCAAACTGCCCCGCAGCAACCATTATATCGGGAGGCAGGGGAGCGGTGCGCTTCTGTTCAACATCTCCTTAAAGCAGCAAATTAAAATATAGTGATAAACAGAAACGCTCTGCCTAACGTATAACACTAAAGTCCACTTACATGACCACTGATGAACAAATTAAATGACATATTCTATAGTTACATACTAAAATAATACATTTTGTCGGAAAAGCAACTTTTTTCTCTAATATAGCATGCAGCTGTATGCATTTGACTTTTAATGTTGCTTTTAACTTTTCAAGCATCTATTATAGCTGAAAAACCTTAAAATATGCTTTTGATTCAAAGGTCCCAATAGCAGAAACTAACATGGACCAACCGGTGGCACCAAAAGACCGCCATTCGTTAAACCTTTACTGATCGGCGGTCGTTTCATAGCCCGTTTACACAGGCGGAACAAATGAAATGATGCTCACTGAGCAATTTGTAATAGATCGCTTAGTGCACCCAGGCTGCCATGGGTCTCAGGAGTGTGAGTCCTATTTATATAGGACAATGCACTGCCGAGGATGATGTTTTTTGACGCTGTGTGAAAAGATCATTTCACCAGATGGACGAAGATTACTCTTTCGTTGGGTGATCGTCAGTCTGATTACACTGACGTTTTTAAGAACGCTCATTCACGATTATCTGTCAGTGTAAGTACACCCTAAGAATGGCTTTACGTTCTCAGCTTCCACTGCACACATGGACATTGTGTAGAGTAGCTTAGTAGGGTCCTGACAGCCCTAAGTAGCAGTACAGCAGATGTTCTCATTATTCGGAAGGCTGACGCATTATTTCTATTACTCTAGGCACCTACAGTCCCCAAGGGTACAGATGCTATCCATTTGTGCATATAGTGTGTTTAATGCCATGCATTATCTCTTCCCATACAGTATAATCTGATCTCCTTCTTTTGTCCTGGAAATAAGGACCATGTTCCAGTTCAGTACACAGACCCAGGGATCAGAGTCACTGCTTGTTGTCGGTAACAACAAAACTATTGCTTTGTCTTTGCCATGGAATCCACACACCCAGCACTAAAAATAAATGCATATAAACACAAGAAAGCGATGAATCAGATAAGGGTATAATTAAGGTTCAGCACATACAGTACATTCCTTTCTCAGAATGTAAAGGATTTATGGTTTGTAAACAGGGCAGACTAGATCATGGACTATATCAGTCTGTATAAACACTATACATTTTTTGTATATTTGTTAATTGAAATGATCATAGTGATGGATGATTTTACTTTATGATAGTCCTCCATACATACTGGAGAAAAGTTGGACTACAGGTTTCATTGAGACTGGTCAAATATCTTTTGCTTTCCAAGTCCTCCTAATCCTATCTTTTTGTTCTCACAGGAGTCACTGCCAGACACCTCTCCTCAACCTCCACCAAAAACACATGTATGCTCAGCCAAACCTAGCTTACAAGTATATGGAAAAGTCAGAAGGTTCTGCCCATAGCCAATGTGTGGGCACCTTCACTTGGGCTTCAGATCGGCTTTTCAGATTATGTTTAGCTTTGGCTGAAGTAATGAAACATAGACTGATTCTTATCATGCATGCCTTTACCTAGTTTAAACTGCACACCCATTGTCATGTGCGGTCAGGTGCCACCACATACTGCTCTGAAATGCCATTTAGATAAGCCTCCCCACTGGTCTCTGCAGCAGGACACAACTGTGCATGCCCTCTGGCCATCAAGTCATGTTTGTTTTCCGTCACCATTGAGCTTAAACTGCCCAAACAACTTAAAATTCAGTATTTAGAAACATTTGTCTAGCACTCTTGGGATTTAAGAGCATTGCTATTTTTTTAAACTCTCTTTTGTTCTCTTGGGTTTAACAGGTATAGGCGGTGTCACTCAGCCATTCACCCCTTTCCTTCACATATACACATCACACAACACTGTACATGTAAGCAGGGCCGGTTTTAGACAAAGTGGGGCCCTGGGCAAGAGTTTAAAGTGGGGGCCAAATGCTCACATATTGCACCATCACACAGAAAAACTTCTATTGTATTTATATGTTCAGGCCGGTAAACAAGCGCAATCGACAATATTCACGTAGTTCGACGCTTGTTTCCCGGCCTCTTTAGGGTAGGTGCACATGCTCAGTAATTGGCAGCACTTTGGTCGCAGCACATGACAAAACTGCCAGCTATTGAATGCTGGTAAATCTACATGTGTTCATAGAACCATGCGGATTCACTGTGTCCAATACCTTGTATGGGTGACATTTATCTTGCAGAGTCTCCCATCTCTGCAAGATAAATAGACATACTGCGTTCTGTAGAGACGCGCCACGTGTTTCTCCGCGGGTGAGCCACAGACGTCTGTGTACACACAGTGGAGATGGATTTCTTGAAATCCCATGCGCTATGCTGTAACATTTGTAGATAAGCCCCTGATGCCGGTGGGCTTACCTCACCCGCGATTTTCAGGGTGACAGGTTCCCTTTAACAAGTAAATTTCAATTAGTGTTTTTTCAAGCACTTTGCAATTCTAACCATTAGTGATGAGCGTAAGCGTTCGTTACTTGAGTTTGCCGAGAGTGCTAGGGGACGCACTGAGTAGCGTGGGTGCTCGAGTGAGATGTTCGTGTCACCATGTCCACATGTTTCCTGGCTGTTAGACAAACAGGGGCAATCCCCAACATGCATCGGGGCAGGGGGATGTGACTCTCATGACATCTTTAGCAGCTGGTTATACTATCAGGTAATGGCTGTCTTTAACAACACCATTATTACACTGCTCATTGTGCCAATGCAAGATCAGATCTACCAATCATAGATTGCAACTTGCTGAGATTAACTGCAAAGCACAACAAGCAGTGGTATGCACTTGTATGTGCACCTGCACATGCTTGTTTGGCAGCTACTTATACTCTGCAATCTGCATTTTACATCATCAGCTCTGTCACTAACCATTTACATAAAATCAACTAAGGCTACGTTCACATTAGCGTTACGCTAATGTGCGTCGCTGTTGCGTCGGCGACGCAGCGGCGACGCGCCCCTATGTTTAACATAGGGGACGCGTGCGTTTTTTTGGTCGCGTTTTTCGCCACGTGCGTCGTTTTCGACGCTAGCGTCGGACGCAAGAAAATGCAACAAGTTGCATTTTTCGTGCGTCCGATTTTCGTCAAAAAACGACGCACGCGTCGCAAAATGCAGCGTTTTTGCGCGCGTTTTGCGCGCGTTTTTTGTGCGTCGTGCGTTGCGTCGCCAACGCACCGGCGCGCAACGCAAATGTGAACGTAGCCTAAATGAGAAGTTTTTGTAGCAATGATGTGGATCACCAAAGACTGTTTGTTCATACTATACACTTTAAAATGTTATGCACTGAATTTATTAAATGTTATTACCAGGGTAATTTTTTTTACATGATTATTTAATTTCATTTAGTATTGTGTACTATATATTTTTCTGTATACCCCGGAAGAGCCTATTGGAAGATTCTATAATCGTTGTTATATTCATCAGTTTATTTGGTTCAACCTTACCTTGCGTATATACTATTAGAGCCCATGTCTCTCATTTCTTTCAGCACTCCTTTCTGATTTTAATGTTTATTTTATACATATCAATAAAATTATTATTTAAAGGGAATCTGTCACCGCAAAAATCATATATGAGCTAAGGCCACCAGCATCAGGGGCTTATCTACAGCATTCTGTAATGCATTCTGTAATGCTGTAGATAAGCCCCCGATGTATACTGCAAGGTAAGAAAAACAGGTTATATTATATTCACCCAGGGGTGGTCCTGGTGCGGTCCGATGGGTGTTGCGGTCCGGTCCGGCGCCTCCTATCTTCTTACGATGTCGTCCTCTTCTTGTCTTCACGCTGCGGCTCCGACGCAGGCGTACTTTGTCTGCCCTGTTGAGTACTGTTTACAGAATGCTGTAGATAAGCCCCTGATGCCGGTGGCCTTATCTCATATACGATTTTTGGGGTGACAGATTCCCTTTAACAATCATTAATTAATCCCTTTTTCATTACCATGGTAAAATAAGATACTCGTTTCTGGACGTGTTACCCTTGATATAGGGTGTTTATACAATTAGCACTTTTCTTTGACATAAATATCGATCATCTGTCAGGTTCCCTTTTTATTAGTAGCATAATTCTAAAACATTAGTTCACAGGGATACTCAGCCCGAATTATGTTCCCTTGTTACGTTCTAAGATGCCTATATAGCATATTATTTTTGGATTTGCCTTATAGTTAGAAATGATAGAGTTCCATTGTAAAAAAAAATAAAAGGTACCGTATATACAGTATTCACACCTATTTTAATGGATGCCATTGGATAATGTACTAGACACTTTTTTAGCAGCACTGATATATACCGTATGTATAAGTTTAGCGGGTACATGGGGAGGTTTTCCAGTATACAAACCAAACATACATTAGCCCTGACACCCGGATACCATTTATTTACATGGCGCCTCATCTTTGCTGTATATAAAGGTCCTTCAGCGCCCATGTGAGTGCACGCAGACTGAGGCACAGCAAAGACAGAGTACATCAGGGTGACATGAGTTTACAATCTATGAGGAGCATATTATGTCCAAGGCTTACTGACTATAGCATTGTTATTTTTGCCTTGTTCTACAAAGACATTGTGCAAACGCTCTCATTTCCCATAGGGCACCTTGCCTCAGAAGCATAACCATCTGATGGCAGCAGTTCACACAACAACACATGGGCCGGGCTCTAACTAAAGTGGCTAGGGGCCAACCAATGATGGGCGAAGGGCGAGCCTAATTAGCCACCACCTCCTTGTATTCTCTGGCCTGAAAGTCCTATTTAGCAATGCACACTGGTGTAGGAAGCAGTCTGGAGGCTGCACAGGGCTCCTCTCATTTACACACTGACTGGATTTACAAAGGAAGGAGCAGGAGAGCTTCAGCTGTGGGTGAGTGCAGTAACCCTCTTCTTCTATTTAGGCTTTTTCAGTCAGTTTTTCTCTAACCAAACACAGGTGTGGATACAAAAGAATGCTGATGTATCAATCTTTCCTTTATTCTTTTTTTTTTTCTATTATTTGCACTTGTTATTTCATCCTTGGTCTTCTTATATCATAGTGTTACTGTTCCATAGCATGTGTCTGTTATTTATATTGCGCTGACATGTCTACCAGGCTATACACAACGTGCGCAAACGAAACCCTAAAATAATCCTAGAACTCGCATGAACGCCGCAGAATACGAAAAACAGCAAAATAAAACACAAAGCAGTCAGTGTGGAGTCATATTCCTTTGTTCAGATCCCCGAGCAAATCTGTGACTTGTTCAGGGTTAAACTTTTTCTGTTGAAACTCTTTTGTTTTCATTGTTAAATCCCTTATGGCTTTAATACACATTCAGATAGGTGTGAAACGGGCACTCAATGCTATTAGAGCCTGGTACATATGGACGCACTTGGCTTTATCGTGTTTCCAATGCTCGTCATCATTATCACAGGGCATGGACAACAATAATGTCCCCCAATGTGTCACATTAGAGAACTATAGCATCAACTTGTGTAATCCTGCCTTGTAATAATTGACTTTATAACAAACCAAACCCTGTGCCATGCTGGATGAGACTAGTCGTTTCAAGCCGAAATCCAATAAATCTGTATGTACATAATATAAGACTATATCACCACAATATTACTGAATAATACAATCTATTGGCGTCTTATTGATGTAGGTCCTTCCCTTAGATTGCCTAACCACAGACACACAGACGAGCATTTCTGAAGATTATGGATCGGCGTCAAACTATAGAATGAGATCAGTATGCTAAGCAGAAATACATGTACATAAAGAAATCATTCACAGGCCTCCCTTACTGCTCACGTCCTTGTGTACTTAGCCGGGTATATCCAGTATGCATTTTTGCTGTGCTTTGCACTTAGTGAGGGAGGTCACGTCTTGTTTCCTAACATTCATATTTGCATGTATTGTTGCTACAGAGGCTAAATGCATTGTTTCACAATACTCATACACACTAGACCAGAATAGAGTATAAAGCCCTTAGATTTAGGATATCTCGGAAACTATCTAATGCATCGCAGGAATTCCATAGGAATGTG
Organism: Ranitomeya imitator; assembly: GCF_032444005.1. Lineage (NCBI taxonomy): Eukaryota > Metazoa > Chordata > Amphibia > Anura > Dendrobatidae > Ranitomeya > Ranitomeya imitator. The sequence goes on along the minus strand of NC_091284.1, from coordinate 340,211,783 downwards.
AAGAAGTGTGATCTAGAAGTTTACTGTTGATTAATGGAAGTGATCTTGTAAAATCGGACAGGTTGCCCCTAGTTTGGCGAGTCTGCCATTTACCCATTAGGGTCTGTGGCACTGCTAAAGTAATAAGCTGAGGAATGTCTGGACTTGGGGGCTTGCTTGTATGTATGTACGTACAGTTAGAGAGTGGCTTACAACTCTTGGGAGAGTGGCTTATTAGGTTCTGTAGAAGGACGTAGGTCTGGGGATTTATTATGATGGAATATAGGCTGAACTGGATGGACAAATGTCTTTTTTCAGCCTTACTAACTATGTTACTATGTTACAACAAAGGACATTCTGCTTGGATTGAAATATATTTGTTGCAAATGTAGATAAGTATTACATTATCATGAAAATAACGATTTACCCTTTTCCTAACAGAGGGAATGGCAGACCCAATGATGATGCAAGCCATGCAAAATGGACACCCTACTTATAGGATGACCATGACCAGTATGCAGCCTCAGCCTCATACAGTTAGAAGCATGCCTTCAGTACCAATGATGCAATATGGAGTTGTTCATCCAGATGGAAATGTGAGGGCACGGATGAACATGCACCAGCATATGGCTAACTCTATGATGTACCAAGGACAAGCTCAGTCCTGCATGGGAACCCAGCAACTAATGGCTACAATGCATCTTCAAAAACTCAACACTCAGTACCAGGGACATCCCATGATGACTAATAATGGACTTGTACAGGGACTTCCAGCTTACAAAATGGCTCCAAGCCATCATCAGAACATGCCTACCTTAAATGTGACGGACGCTGACCTCATTGATGAGGATGTATTAACATCTCTGGTGCTGGAGTTAGGTTTGGATAGAATTGAAGAGCTACCTGAACTATACTTGGGGCACAATGAGATGGATTTCATTCTGGACTTTGTAGGCAAGCAGCAGGTCGGCACAATAACCTGCTGATGGACAACTCAATAACAAGACAACTGTGAAACTCAGCGGCACTGTACATGGCTTCCATTGATCCTAGTCTTAACAACCCTTCACCATTGCCCTCCTTTCTAAACAGACTTTGGTATATAAGACTGTTTGGCCTAGACTTTAATCATGAGAGATACTGTTCACATCTGTAATTGAAGGATTCAAGAAATAATATATGGAAAAAATTACCATAAGGGTATGTGTCCACGTTCAGCATTACATCCGGATTAGCTGTGGATTGAACACTAAGTACAGCCGTAACGTTCAACCCACAGCGTCCAGATGTTTTATAAAATCCCGTCTCCACTATGCGTGCAAACACGAATCTGGCGGCCCTGCGTTTACAGACATGCGACGCGTCTTTTTAGAATGCACCATGTCTGTTTACCTTGCGTCGACGCTCCATCGCCGCAAGGTAAATCACAGGGCCCTATGTATGGGGTGCGGAGATAATCGCGCGTACAGATGGGGTCGGTGCTTTGGGCTGAGCGGGTTTTCCCGCTCCGTCCAAAGCGCCGTTATCACGGACAGTGGACACGCACCCTAATGCATTTAACGTCAGACTTTGCACTGAACCATGGCCACCAGTTAAGGTTTATTTCTTCATATTGACCATCAATAACCATTCTAATCAATAGCAATAGTTCTGTTCCACTGATTTCATGTCACTGTACCGGTGAGGGTTTACATTTTCTTTGTATGTACAATCAGTTTTCCAAATGAACAAAACACACTTCTTATTTACACGGGACAAACAATTATTGTTACAATTCACTCCTGATTTGCACAAGCCTGCTATAGGCTTATTACATGGCTGCCACCAGAGCTGACCTATTAGGGTGGCCTAAACCTTCGTAGGTCAGGTTCACACAGTGCAGTTTTTGATGTATTGTCTTTTCCCCAAAGCTAGGAGATGATCCTAAAGAGAAGAGAACTATAGCTGCTTGTTTTGTTAGAGAGATGTATCATAATTTGCAGTGAATGAACTGTACGGCGATGTCAGGAGTATAGTGGGGTCACTATTTGTATGAAGCCAGCAATGGCTTATTCGCATCTGTTCCGGTATCTACCTATTGGCAATGTCAAACAAGTTTTAGAGAATTGGAAATAAACGTTTGCACTATACAGTTGGGAAAGTCGCGTTTGTGGAAATAACGGTAACTTATTCCATTGCAGGAATTGGCTGTGAATCGGGGCGATAAACACAATTGGGTAGTCACACTGCATGCTGCCAATAAAAGATAAACAATGACACTGCATATGTGGATTTAAACATGAGTATTAAGGTTAGAGCTGAACAGAATATACTTTATTTCTACATAATTCGGCATTACTGAAATTATGCTCTTTTAGGGTATGTTTCCACGTTCAGGAAACGCTGTGTTTTTGACGCTGCGTTGAGCCGCTTCGTCAAAAACACAGCGTCCAGATGTTACAGCATAGTGGAGGGGATTTCATGAAATCCCGTCTCCACTATGCATTAAAAGACGCATGCGGCATACCCGCGAAAATGCACATGCGGCGTGTCTTTTCAGAACGCAGCAAAACACGCAAGAACACCGCAGGCTACCTGCCAGTGACCTCAGGTGCAGATTTGGTCAGGATTTTACCTGCATAAAATCCTCACCAAGTCCTGATGCAATCCTGAACGTGGACACATACCCTAAAAGGACTCCTATTATCCCTACTAAGCATAAAGATGTCTTTACGCCTTCCCCTTTAAGAGCAACTACCACTTTAAAGGACACAGCTGTCCACATGTTACACAGTCAACCATTCATTTGAATGGCATCCACGTCATACTCTATGTATAGGTATACACAGTGGCCCTACAGGTTAGCGAAGATGGATTCTGCGCTTAAAGGGGTAGTATTCACATTACAACTAGTGATGAGCGAGTATACTCATTGCTCGGGTTTTTCCGAGTATGCTCGGGTGATCTCCGCATATTTTGGCGTGCTCGGAGATTTAGTTTTCGTCGCCGCAGGTGCATGATTTGTGACTGCTAGACAGCTTGAATATATGTGGGGGTTGCCTGTTTGTTAGGGAATCCCCACACATATTCAGGCTGTCTAGCAGCCGCAAATCATGCAGCTGCTGCGCTGAAAACTAAATCTGCGAGCACGCCAAAATACTCGAAGATCAGCCGAGCGTGCTTGTTGAAACCCGAGCAACGAGTTTACTCACTCATCACTAATTACAACTCCTTTAAGGAGAACTAGCAAAGGGAAATATGAGTATTCAGAGAAAAAGAACATCGTACATTGGATTTATAGATCTAATCTAAGTGGTTTAACGCTTCCTTCCTGCTTGCTGGTGACTTGGCCATGAAATAAAAGAATATTGCAGATTTTCTTTTACTGAAGATGCACAAAAATGTTTTCTTGTATGTTTCCTGATGCTCACACAATGTTTAGGGCTGATCCTCTTCTATGCTGAAATAGGCAATACTATCACAGCAATTTGTTCTTGGATTAATGACACAAATGTAACATCAATGGAATAAAATAATCACCTTGTAGCTTTTGAAATGCAGAGATAGGTATAATTCTTTACTATGTCCAAAAAAACAAAGACCCATCATTTCTGCTTCTCAAAGACGCAGTATTTGTATGGAACCTCACTTCAAATGATTATGTTACATTGTCAGATTGTGGTTCTGTGGGCCTAGGAGCGGAAATGTATGAATACACCCTAGATGCTAGTGGATTGGCACCAGAAATGGCTCAGGTTGATTGCTAGTTGTCCTGCATCACCTTTACTTACAGTTTTATGGCACTCTGTGCCGCAGAATGTGAGCCGAAAGGTCACACAGACTTTTGCACTCCCGTCTGCTCTATCGGTATCACAATGTGACAATGTATTTACCAAGATCTTTATATGCACAGAACATTCAGAGAAACAGATGTAAAGCTAGTCGGCATGTGACACAGGTAGGCAAATTGCACACTTGCAGTCACACGACCACCTATTTGGAAATAGAAGGGAATCCCTACACTGTGCCCACTGCATTGCTCATTGCACACTGTCAAGATTCCGCAATCTGCAGCAATCCCTGGCTGCAATGTAATTAGCTATTTGTTTCCACTAATGTTAACATTATATTGCGTCTAGGAGACAAATTAAAGTAATTGGGCAATATTTATAATGTTGGCATGGACTTCCATAACAGACGGTGAGGTCCAGTTGCACTTTTTCTTCTCTGATTCCGCCAAAAATATGTGTCAGTGCAGTGGCTTATATCCTATTAAAACTGCCTTCTCATGGCTGTCACCCGACGTAGCACTGGGCAGATAGCTATTTAAGATGTTTGGTTATCTTACTTTTTTGGCAAGAAAATGCTGAAACTAAAGAATCACAATAAATGAATAACGAATTCGTCTCCAAGTGGTACTGGTCTTATATCTGCTACTGCAATGTTAATCCTATTATTTACTGTAACAGAAATGTGCTGTAGGCAGAACGCTATTTCTGACACAGGGGAAGGCCAGTTTCACACGTCAGTGGCTCCGGTACGTGAGGTGACAGTTTCCTCACGTACCGGAGCCACTGACACACGTAGACACATAAAAATCAATGCATCTGTGCAGATGTCATCGATTTTTTGCGGACCGTGTCTCCGTGTGCCAAACACGGAGACATGTCAGTGTTCGTGGGAGCGCACGTATTACACGGACCCATTAAGGTCAATGGGTCCATGTAAAACACGTACCGCACACGGACGTGGTCCGTGTGCCGTGCAGGAGACAGCGCTACTGTAAGCGCTGTCCCCCCCACTGGTGCTGAAGCCGCGATTCATATCTTCCCTGCAGCAGCGTTTGCTGTAGAGAACATATGAATAATCGTGTTTAAAATAAAGATCCATGCGCCCGCCCCCCTCCCACCCCCTGTGCGCCCCCCGCTGTTATTAAAATACTCACCCAGCTCCCCCGCTGGTGCTGCTTCCTGTCCTGGCCGCACCTTCTACTGTATGAGCGGTCACGTGGGGCCGCCCATTACAATCATGAATATGTGGCTCCACCTCCCATAGTGGTGGAGCCGCATATTCATTACTGTAAATGAGCGGCCCCACGTGACCGCTCATACAGTAGAAGGTGCGGCCAGGACAGGAAGCAGCGCCAGCCAGCAAGGGAGCTGGGTATTTTAATAACAGCGGGGGGGGGGGGGGGGGGGCGCACAGGGGGTGGGAGGAGGGCGTGGCACATGGAGCTTTATTATAAACACGATTATTCATATCTTCTCTACAGCAAACGCTGCTGCAGGGAAGATATGAATCGCGGCTTCAGCACCAGATGCAGGGGACAGCGCAAAAGTTTAGCGCTGTCTCCTGCACGGTGCGTGTGGTACCCAGTGGGCACACGGGCAGCACACGTGTGCCACACTGATGTGCCACAGAAACGCACCGGCACATGGACACGGATAATTCCGGTACTGATTTTTCCGGTACCGGAATTATCTGGACGTGTGAGACTGCCCGAAAGGAGAGACTGTAAGGCCTCATTCAGATGTCCGACTTTTACATATGAGTGATAGCTTGGATTTGGGCGAAGCGGAATCGCGATCCACCCGTGCCCATTAACTAGTTAAATGCCGCTGTCAAACTCATTTAATGAGCGCTGCCAGCTGCACGGCCGAAAGTACGCGCACCGCTGACCCCCCGTCACGTGATCGGGGGTCAGCGGTGCGTTGCCATCACAACCAGAGGTCTCCTCGAGACCTCTATGGTTGTTGATGGCAGATTGCTATGAGAGCCACGCTGTGGTCGGCGCTCATAGCAAGCTTGCAATTCTGCTGCATAGAGGTGATCTGTGCATCACCTGTATGTAGCAGAGGCAATCGAGTAGTGCATGATTCTAGCCTCCCATGGAGGCTACTGAAGCATGCCATAATTAAAAAAAAATGTGTTTAAAAATATAAAAAAATATAAAAGTTGAAATCACCCCCTTTCGTCCCAATCAAAAAAACAATAAAAAATAATCAAACATACACATATTTGGTATCACCGAATTCAGAATCGCCCGATCTATCAACAAAAAAAAGGGTTTACCTGATCACTAAACGGCGTAGCGAGAAAAAAATCAAAACGACAAAATTACTTTTTTTTGTTGCATTAAAATGCAATAACGAGCGATCAAAAGGACGTATCTGCACAAAAGGGGCATAATTAAAAACGTCAACTCGCCACGCAAAAAATAAGCCCTCACCCAACCCCAGATCACGAAAAATTGAGACGCTACAGATATTGGAAAATGGCACAATTTTCTTTTTTTTAGCAAATTTTGGAATTTTTTTTCCCACTTAGATAAAAAATAGCCTAGACATGTTTGGTGTCTATAAACTAGTAATGACCTGGAGAATCATAGTGACAGGTCAGTTGTAGCATTTAGTGAACCTAGCAAAAAAAGCCAAACAAAAAAAAACAGTGTGGGATTGCACTTTTTTTGAAATTTCATCGCACTTGGAATTTTTTTCCTGTTTTCTGTTAAACGACATGGTAAAACCAATGATATCACTCCAAACTACAACTCACCCCGCAAAAAATAAGCCCTCACATGGTCATATTGATGGAAAAATAAAAAAGTTATGGCTCTGGGAAGAATGGGAGCGAAAAAACGAAAAATGCTCTGGGGGTTAATCTGTAGTGTATCAAATGTCACCTAAATGTATATATATTTTTTACATTTTCTCTTTGACCCAGTGCTGATCTATTTTTTCTTTTTTTTGGATTTCCAGAGAACTGCTGGCTTCTTCCCCAGGTGGGATTGCACCAGTGACTAAAGACTGCGCTGCTATTTTTTAAATATTTACACCATTGAAATTGCAAACTGCAGCGTCTCCGGACGTGATCCACCAAGCACATTTGGATCTGGGACGTCATTGGTCAACAATTGCAAAGGGATTTGATTATTTAGGCCGGCGTCACACTCAGCGTAGGCAAATACGGTCTGTTTTTTACGGCCGTAATATGCGCCTAATACGCAGAAATGTCCCAGAAATAGTGTTCCGTAGGTAATCCGTTGCCAAGGTGTGGTTGCGTATTTTGCGCATGTAATGTTGCGTGTGATCCATATGTAATCCGTAATACGTATTTTATACGCAACATCACAAAATGGACATTTAACGGTTTTCTGGCTTGCAATTAATTTAAATCATCATCACCAACCCTATTTAAGTCCTCTACAACAGGTGGGACCCTCCCATCTGGCCATTTACTTGGTGTGCATCTCTTGGGTGTGTTGGTATTACCTTAAAACCACGTCTGACCTACTGTCTTTCACCCCAACTCAGCGGGTGTTGTTTCACTGGGTCTTGTTGCGTCGATTTGGGCAGCCATATCCCGTGATTGTTGATCCGCGAAGGAGGAGACGAAGATTGTGGGTGCATCCTCTTTTGACCCAATGCCAGAGTAAAGGACATTTTGAGAGGCTCTATACAGCTCTAAGGGCACATCCTGACAAGTTCTATCTGTACTGTCGCATGACCATCAGGACCTTTGATATATTGTTGGAGATATTACGTCCAGGTATCACCTATCAGGACACAAGGATGTGAAAAGCCATATCCGCAGAGGAGCGTCTCCTCCTTACCTTACGGTATGTATTCAACATCCTCACATACTGTATGTTGATTGTTGATGATCTTTGCTTTTATGTGTTGTGTTCTAGCAGGTTTTTTCAAGTATATTGTACATTAGGGCACAAGCAGATCCAAAAAAGTGTGTTTGTTATACTTAAGTGCCCTAGGTAAATTTTTCAGTTTACAGCGTTAATCATGTTTTTTAAAATATACAGTCTGCTTGTGCTTCTTCATGTTTTGTGTGACCTCTTGTTACCTAATATTTTTTTTTTCACTTTCAGATTCCTGTCCACTGGCTTGTTGTATGTGGGACTACACCTGGAGTTTCTGATTGGGCGGTCGACAATTTCGGGCATTGTGCGGTCAACCTGTATGCAAATATGGGCTAACTCCAGGAACTTGTGATGCCTGAGCCAAAACAGGTTGATTGGCTCAAAATAGCCCTTGTTTTCCAGGACACTTGTGACTTCCCAAACTGCATTGGAGCCGTGGATGGGAAACTTATCAGGGTACGTAACCCAATTCTACAATTATAAGCAGTTTTTCTCTGTAGTTCTGTTAGCTGTAGTTGACAGTAACTACAGGTTTATAATTGTAGACATTGGGGCCTATGGCCGAACTGGAGACTCTAGGGTCTTCAATTCGTCCATTATGGGTCGGCGGCTACGTGACAACCAGTTAGACCTCCCACCACCACAACTCCCAGGCTCCAATGCGGAAGCAGTGCCTTTTGTTCTTGTTGGAGATGAGGCATTCCATCTGACGAGGCACGTCATGAGGCTGTATCCCCGGCGCAACCTGGACCACCGGCGGAGGGTCTTTAATTTGTGGCTTTCCAGGGCACAGAGACTGGTGGAGTGCGCTTTTGGTATTCTGGCGGCCAAATGGCATGTACTCCAGTCTGCCATTCAGCTTAGTGAGGCTACAGTGAATGAAGTCATAAAAGCCTGTTATTTTGCACAATTTTACCCGCATACATGATTGCTCCTCAGCTGATATTGCTGAACACATGTTGAGCAATGTGATTAGGCCTACACCACATGGCCCTCCTCCGCGCCGTCCCCTTTCTGGCCTAAAAGTTAGGGATGTTTTCACCAATTATTTTGTTTCTCCTTAGGGTGCGACTCCCTGGCAAGATTATGCTGTTTCTCATTTGTGATTTTTTTCCTTTTTAACTATATTCTAAGTTTACCCCAAAACATAAAAATTTTGATTCTGAACTCTGTGTGTTGTATTTACTAAATTCACATATGGTTATGAACAGAGCATATGTGTGTGATGTAAGAATGATTGGCCCACAAACGTAATTTGACTCTTTACGATATTTTTTAATAACCAAAAAACCTTTTTTGTTTAACTCAAATCCATATTTTTTACATATGGTTTTTTCAGCCAATTCAAGTTGGCATAATTTTTTAACAACATGAACAGCATAACAAGGTGCTATGACAGCACAAACATATAGAAAACACGGTTATGTGCCACAAACCCAAAAACATTCCAGGTTTCGGTAAGTAGGTGGAGGTGATGGGGGAAGCTCAGGGTCCTGCTCAGGTGGCCTTTGTTGGGCCAATTGTCCTTCACCCTGTGTGGATGCTGTGTGGGCCGGAGGAATATTCAGCCTTTGATCATGTGGGCCAGTTGTGTATTGGACATAAGGAATCTGAATGTAGCCCTCATGTTGTTGAAAATATGGCCTTGACTCATATCCACCCCCAATATGGCCATGTCGTGCAAACCCAGGTTGGGACCAGCCTCCAGCACTGGGTCTGGACAAGTGGCCATATTGGGAAGGTTGATGGTAGTCTGGCATATGGTATTGAGGTTGCCATGGTGGGTTTTGTGTGGATAGGGGTTGAGGTGTAGGCTCACGTGGAGGAGGTGCTTCAATTCCCTGTTGAGCATGCACCTGTTGAGATCTTGGCAGCTGCAGGACGTTACATGATGACAGCTGCCAACTCTCAATAAAATCCATCAGCTCATATGGGACATTTGGTGGGGTGCAAGCATCAATAAGAGTTTGAAAACACCCTCTCACACGTAGCCTCGCCTCACGGGCTAGGGGACGTAAGTACCCGGCCAGGCTCCTCGTATAGGCCTCCTCCCCCTCATCCTCAGTAACCCTTGCCAGATAGTTCAGGACCCCATCATCCACATTCCTCCTACTTTGGAGGAGCTCTCTCCTTCGGCGAGCACGCCGTGACATCACAGCTGCCTGTGGTGAGGTCTCCAGGGGAACAATAGGGCTGCTGCTGTTGCCAGGATCATCCTGGCTTGCTTGTGCTGCTGCTGCTGTTGGTGGTGGGGCCTCATCTTGGCCAGGTGCTGCTGGAGCTGGATGTCCAGATGACGAGGATCCTGGAGGGATGGAGCATGACGGATCAGAAGATGGGCCAGCCACCTCTTCTCCTTCCCCAACTGGGTCTATGACCACCTCAGAATCGGATCCTGTCTCCCTCTCTGTGAGGTTGGACTGTGTTCTGTTATGAAAGTATGTTGGAAAAAAAAATGTCTGGCCATTCGAAACATATGTGTATAATGTGTTGTGATGTTTGTACTTACGGTCTGAGATCCATGCTGGGATTCAAAAAGGTCAATCTATCAAAATATACTTTTTCTTTTTAGGTGGTGCACCTGACCCACTCCTGTCCCGCTGCTGCCTCTACCTCCTCTACTGATCGCGGATGCTCCGCATCTTTTCATTACATCACTGCAATAAAAGAGAGTAAAATAATGTGTTACGCCATTATGCACAGTGGTTACACAAGGTGTAATTGACTACACAGATTGTAGTGTAGCCGAGGAAGCTGCATTTGTTTAATATAAATTTTGTATTTTTTTAACAACAAAAATGAACATCATAGAATGTAAGGCCACAAGGACAGAGTCCTCTCCCCTCTATCCCACTATGTATTTTTTCAGTTGTACACTGTAAGGGACATCTATAATAACGCTGTATGTAACCCGTTTCTCATGTACAGCACTATGGAATTAATGATGTTATAGAAATTAATATATGCAATACTTAAAAATACTTTTTAAATTACTTAAAAGTAGTTAGGTACTGCTGATTCACATAAAGATCAATGTACAAACATGAGTGTACTTATTTGCCTCTGTGCCTCACGTGGCCGCTCATCATAATTTGGGAATAGGGACACACACACACTCCTCCATGCTGCCTCTTTTTGGGCCCTGTTGGCATAGTTGGGATCTCTCTGGTCCCAAATTTTGTACCTTTCCTGGGCCAAAATGATGAGCATGTCAACATTTATGATGGTAGCCATGCTGATTCAGACTCCGTGGAGGCGTGCGGCAGACTTCCGGGATCTCTGTCTGGCATTTTCAGCTAATTAGCATGTCTCAGCTTCCTAATTGAGGCTTTGGGACATTTCCTGGCACCTGCCAGAGTCTAGCGTATTTCTCATAAGTCACACGCATGGTCCGTATTCATTCCGTATTTTGCGCGCCCCCATAGACTTGCATTGGCATATTTTTTGTGCAATACACTGACAAACGCAGCATGCTGCGATTTTCTACGGCCGTAGAATACCGTATAATACGGATGCGTAATATACGGCAGATAGGAGCAGCCCCATAGAGAATCATTGGGCCGTGTGCAATGCGTATTTTCTGGACGTATTTTCTGCGCTCATACGTCCGTAAAACTCGCTAGTGTGACACCGGCCTTATTCGCCCAAGTGCACTCAGGGTGGCAGAACATTCCCCAGACATCCATTAATAACCTAAGCTGTGTAAGTGCAGGGATTACTGCATACTCAATACTAAAGAAATTGAAACTTTTTGGTGGAAAAGGTTGGTTCCATTTTATCATCATTTGCAGATTACTAACACGCCTATCCATCCTGTGATTTCCATAATTCCACGACTTTTCCTACTTGGTGTTGCAATTTCAAAGTTGATGCGTGTATGTGTATGATGAAATGCTCTGACAAAAAATATATGTAAGTAACATGTATCTATTCAAATATTTATTACAAGAATACTGTCTATATAAAATATTAGTATACAAACATAGTTAGAACTGGAGGAACGCACCAAATAATAATTGGAGATGATATAAGTTGCGTTCGCAGTCCGGGGTCCACCATGCAGCTAAGACACCAGCTGCTTGGTAATGACGGACTATATGACGGTATAATGTGAGTAAACACACGGGTTAGCTTCACCCGGTATGAAAGAAGTGAACCCTGTTGCATCACAGGGCCGCGATACTGCACAGAGAGCGCAAGCAAGGCGACACAGAACTCTGCCCCAGACTCAGGGTAAGAGTCCCTCTAGATCTCTTGCGCTCGACACAGCTACTGTGGTGCCAGGGAAACTAAAGTAAATATTTTCCGCACAGGAGTGCGTGCAGCGCCACTCTGGCGGACGCCACTAACAACCTTAACAAGGGCTAGGAAATGCGCACTATCTGCGCACGGCGCCGCTCTCTCGGTCGGTGTTGATTTCAGCAACTTGTGCAATTGTGCAGGATAGCATTGTCGGGCGCTAGGTAGCTAAACCATTTGCGAGCAGGCAACAACACTAGGGATGGGAATGATTCGGAGCTTTCATCCATCGACAGGCATTCATCCACACACACAAGTTTACACTAGCGCATGGCCGAGCGGCCATGCGAACCTTTTATAGAAGTAGCGCTCCGGGACCTTCCTGATGGTCCAATAGAAGCCGCAACAGGACCTGAGCATGTGACCCCCGACCTCCAATAGGGGGTTGTCCCGTGGGCATGCTCAGTGTGGGAAAAGCAGGACTTAGTCCCTGAAATGCCTGCTCACTGCTGAACAGTGCTGGTTACAAAGGCAGAGCCTGGAAAGGCAAGCAGTAACCAAGCGCACAGTATCAGCTTGAGCCAGATGCTGGGACCGACGTCTCTGCTGAGCAGGTTCCACTGCGGCTGGAGGAGAATGGGAGACCGCCGTGGACATGGTTCGAGATTCCCCCTGTGCAGCGGTGGGAAGTCGACACCTAACAAATATATATAAACAGATAATAGGCACAGCATGTATGTAACAAGTACATGAACATATACTGTACATATTGCAGTAAAGTAAAAAAGACGGAAAGACGCGCATTCTAGCTTGGGAGGTGCTGACTGAACGTGAAAATATTCCACTGACCGCAATCCAGAGGATAAAGAGTCGCACTCAGAGTCTCATATAATTTGCAACAAAAGATTTATTTCAATCACCAAATAAAGAAAATTGCTTTACCACAGTAGAGAAATTCAAACTATTCCATAAGGTAACGTTTCGACCATGTCCCTGGTCTTTATCAAACCTTATAATAGAGATTCAAGGAAGAGTAGTGTAAAGTTGATAAATACTGAAATCCCATTGTGGGCTTGTCTGGTGCATACAGTCAAAAAACTGTATGTTTGTAATGATTATGATTGAGCCTCAGATAAGTTTTTACACAGATATAAAATAGAAGGAAAGGAGTAAGAAGCACACATCAAACACAATGTAGGGCAAAAGCATTTACTCCAGATAATACTATCCTCAGCAATAACGCTCCCTAATCAATCCTGACACATCTGGTACTTTTTGACAGTTTAATTGACACCATTAAAATCATTGGATTTTCCTGCATAGCCAATCATTTACAGAGATCAGGAATTTAATCATTCAGTGGAACTTCCTGCTCTTGACGTATGCCTTACGTAATGGGCATCATTGGTGCATGAGATACAGCCATATACTGCCACCTACTGGCCCGTGTGTTTAAGGTCATGTTTACTTATTTGTAAATATATCATTATGCTATAACACTATGGGAAGATTCATCACTTGCATTTTTTAAGTCACTTTCCTTTTGTTCGTCTAAAAAAACTGGTAAAATAGACTTTAAATTAGGTACAAATTAAAAGAAGAATACGAGGCAAATGAAAAACATGTAATTCAGGAGTGTGGCTCGAAGAGGGCTACTCAGTGTCTCTAAATAATGGACATCAATATTAGACTATGCGCACACAACATACAGTTTTTACAGCAGAAGATGCTTCAGGAAACGCTGGTGTTTTTTTCCTGAAATATATTTTACAAGGTTTTTTTTTTTATTTCCTGAGCGATTCTTCAACAGTGTTTGGAGTGTTTTTGAAGGGTTTTCCCATTGTTTTTGTGACATCCTATTTGCTGTCATTTTCTGGAAGTTTTTTTCTTACATTGAATAAAGGAGAAACTATTAGGGTATGTGCACACGTTGCGGATTTTGCTGCGGAAGCGCAGCGGATTGGCCGTTGCGGATTTGCAGCAGTTTTCCATGCGTTTACAGTGCCATGTAAACCTATGGAAAACAAAATCCGAAGTGCACATGCTGCGGAAAAAAACGTGCGGAAATGTAGCATTGTTTATTCCGCAGCATGTCAATTCTTTAAAAGGCAAAACCACATAAGAAATATAGTGCAAAAGTCCAAAAATAGAATAATCATAAATAAGTTTATTAAATATAAATAAATCAACAAGTCAGGGACAAAATAGTGAGTTTAAAAGTGGCGGCAAAAAGCATGGAGCACAAGAAGGGCAACAATCCCCTAGCATATAGTAAATGCATATACACTGAGAAGATAAAATAGTTCAAATCCATACAAGTCCCACATCAGTGGCAATCAAAGCTGGGTATCAAGCCGGGAACACATGGACGCAGTTATATCCCAATATCTGGTAAAAAAAAGACCTAAATAGGGAGCATACCAGTAGTAAAGCAGAGGGGACGTGCTGTCTCCTACCCACCCCGACGCGCGTTTCGGAATACTCCTTCTTCAGGGGGCGTGCCATGACAAAGCCATAGACCCATTTATAGCTGCCTCGAATTAGAGTAGACCAATCCGCAATCCACACCACTGACGAGACACACTGACTGACGCTGGAAAGCACGGGCCCATGCAATCCAGCGCAAGGCAGCGGACCGGAAGCGGAGGAGACACAGATGTAAATGGCGCATATGCAGACGTGTGATGGTGGCAATTTTAGAAAAGGGCAAACAAGTAAATATCGCCGCAAATGAGTGTAAAGATAATGCGATAAAGACAAGGAATATATATACATATGCCACAGCAACAGCAAAATACATAAAACACCATTAATAGTCCCTAAACTACTGCTAAAAGCCGACCCTTATGCAGCATTATATGAATCAAAAATAGATGCTATACACTAATATGTTTACACATATATGAATATCAATATAAATGACACCAATAGTATATGACACTAGACAAAGAAGGATTTGAACTATTTTATCTTCCCAGTGTATATGCATTTACTATATGCTAGGGGATTGTTGCCCTTCTCCTTGTGCTCCATGCTTTTTGCCGCCACTTTTAGGGTACGTTTCCACGTTCTGGAAACGCTGCGTAGAGCCGCAGCGTCAAACACGCAGCGTCCAGATGTTACAGCATAGTGGAGGGGATTTCATGAAATCCCGTCTCCACTATGCATTAAAAGACGCATGCAGCAACCCGCGAAAACGGACATGCGGCGCGTCTTTTAAGAACACAGCATGTCCTTACAATGCATAAACAACGCAAGGACAACGGAGGTGACCTGCCAGTGACCTCAGGGGCAGATTTGGTCAGGATTTTACCTGCGTAAAATCCTGACCAAATCCTGATGCAATCCTGACCCTGGACACATACCCTAAACTCACTATTTTGTCCGTGAGTGGTTGTTGATGTATTTATATTTAATCAACTTATTTATGATTATTCTATTTTTGGACTTTTGCACTATATTTCTTATGTGGTTTTGCCTTTTGCAAGTAGCAGTGTGTCCCACACTATTCCATCTACAGGCTTATTATATCTTTACTGATGATTTCTTATAAGATATCATGATTAGACATTGTAATAGCTGCCTGTTGTGTTTTCCTTGTTTTTACTCAGGTCAATTCTTCAGCGGTTTACACCTGCTCCATAATAGCAATCTGTAGGTGTAAAACCGCACTTGTAATCCGCAAAGAAAATTGTGGTAAATCCGTGGTAATTCCGCAGTGCGGATTACCTGCGAATTTACCAAAATCAGTCTGGAAAAATCCGCAGAGTAATCCGCAACGTGTGCACGTGGCCTCAGTGCTTTTAAAAGCAAAAATAAAGGCAAAGCGCCCCGCAAAACCGTCCGGGCATCTTTTCAGCTTTCCCATTGACTTGCATTGTAAAGTACAGAGCGGAAGACCACAGAAGAATGGACATGTCACTTCTTTTAACCATTTTTAGAATCCTGAAACAGTTAAAAGCCTGAACGCGCAGAGCGGACACCGCTGGTCAGCAACGCAGCCATGAAAGCTGATGGCACGTCCTGCACATTGCCCCATTCAATAGAACGCGGCTGTGGTGACCCCACAAGGGGTTGGCACCCGGGGCTTGCCCTATATGTGGCTGCAGATGCCCGTTATTCCGGACGTCACATATGTGGCTTCTTCTGGGAGAAGTCAAATGCGCCTGGTCGGCACAAAATCCCACAAGTGGGCGCACACTGGGAACACTGGGCATCCCGACAGCAGGCTGCAGTCACACATGCGCACTACTTATGTCCCCAGCCCCGACCACCTCTCCCCACAGGTGATTGGGGGGGTGCTGATGAGACAGCAGGGGATCACTGCGTGATTTCCGGGCCCATCTAGAACTTGCTGCGCAGGCGCGTCATCACCGGTGACCCACACCAGGCCACACCGAGGAAGGGCAGGAAAATGGCCGGGACCGGGGCTGTGAGAGGCTGAGTGCCGCCCCAGCTGGAATACCTTAGGGATAGTCTCCCTGATAGCCCCTCTACCTGCTAGTTACACGCTATACATAGAAGGGTGGGCTACTCCTTGTGTATCACACCGGGTGCCCCCATTTACGGCTTCCTGTGTGAAACCTAGAGACAACGACAGCATATTCCACACACAGAGTGGATCAGTCTCCCGTGTGCTGTGTGACCACGAGTCAGCACCCAACACAAATCAGCAAACGTTCTAATCTCTAGCGAGAAGAAAATAACGCCGCCAGAGACGCGCATGCGCGCTCACACCCAGGGCTCCTCCTCCAGACCAGCACTTCAGTTCCCAGAAGCCTCTAGTTCTGCTTCCGGCGCAGCTTTACGTCACGCAGGAAATATAAAGGGCTTGCAATGTGTGGGCGGCCTCTTCCAGCCTTCATGGCGCTGCGTGTTGGTCATGGCCTGCCGGCGTGCCGTGTACCTGCAGAGCGGGGGAAGCCGCGGGCGGGAGGATGAGGCCTGGAGTCGTGTACGTGCTGCCTGTGTCTCCGAGACATAGCTTGTGCAGGCTGGGAGCGGGATTCATCTGGCGGCATGTGGTCAGCGGTACTATGCCGGGCGGACACTGGCTGTTTAACGCCACCTTCATTCATTGTGTGACTTTACTCACTGACCTTTCTCCTTGTAGGAGTGCTAATATGACCTGAGAAATTCTGCGCCTGCGCTGACCTGCAGCTTCATGCTAAGGCGAAGGTACGTGTCACCTCTGTACAATTGGCCGGCTTACTCAATGAAACGTGTGGGGATGGCGCCTTCGCTCCCCAAAATTGCCTATATGCCCCCATACATGCTCCTCACATGATTGGAATGGGTGTTTGGCTGACTTTCTATCATACTTCTATGGGGACCTGTAGACTAATCTGTCGTGTGGTGCCAGATATCCTTTCTTTCCATCTGTGTATGGTTTTTTTGTTTTCACCCCCTTCCCTCTTTACACAGCCCCTTGGCCGGTGCAGAAACCTTAGTGACCTTCCCGTTAGAATTGCTTGTCTGCTCACCATGTCTGCTGGGGAGTGTCATGTGGAGAATGTTCTCTGATCTGCAGGCAGGATGAGCTGGTCAGATTGTTGCAGGAAAGGCTTCGGTAATACTTGTCATTTATTGAGTGAATTTTGTGGTTACGTGTTCCTATGTGGTGATTGACAGTCCTCTCTGTCACACTCTGAACTTGTGCATATGAGACCCAAGGATTTCAACAAACTAAAGTTCTTAATCTTTAACAATCCTATATTAGGGTCAATCCATATCAAGTGATCTAAGTCTTTAGATTTTTTTATTTTTATGAAGCACAACTTATTAACTACAAATTAAAAGTTTTTTTAACTTTTTTCTTCATTAGTTAATTTTTTAGACTTCTAATGTTTTGAAAAAGTGCAAATTTTGCCTGGTATGGCTTTACATTTTTTATCATATCTCGGCTAGAATTAAGATAGAGGTGGGAGAGGCATCATTGTTCTCAGAACGGTACCGGCTTCCATTTGATATGTCACAAGACAGTTTCTTTATATTTTGTTTTGGGAAATCGAATTCAAAATTTTGATGCACAATTTTAGAAACTTATGTTTTAAAATTGTGAAAAAATGCATGCTGTGTTCTTGTTTATACTTGTTCATGGATTCAACTTCAAATTTTTATTTTTTAAGCCTTGAATCATCGGATTTTATGTTTGTGAGTTTCTTCCCTTTTTTCTCTTCAAATTACAACTTATTGAATTCAACATTTATATGCAACAAAAAAAAATCCCGAAGTGCCAGAATAAATACATCTTAATCATCATAATACAACTTGCTCACCTGAATGCATTCAACAAGCCAAAAGAAAAAAGGTGATCATCTCTTCAAGTGTGATTTTCTAAATAGTCTCATCCTAATTACCGTAAATGCTCGAGTATAAGCTGAGATATTCAGCCCACTTTTCTGGGCTGACAGTAACCCTCTCAGCTTATACTCGAGTCATACACGGGAGGGGGAGCAGAGCTGTGTAATAATACTCACCTGCTCCTGTCGTGGTCCCTGCATGTCTTTTTGCCAGCAGCTTCTTCCTGTAGTGAGTGGTCACATGGTACCACTAATTACAGTAATGAATATGGACCCCACTCCCATGGGGGTGGAGCCGCATATTCATTACTGTAATGAGCAGTACCATGTGACCGCACACTACAGGAAGAAGCTTCCGGCGCTGGGAAACAGACATGCAGTGATAGCGCCAGGAGCAGGTGAGTGTAACGCAGTGCGCTATATTCACCTGCTCCCCAATCCACAGTTGGCACCGCTGCGGCTTCCACGTCCTCTGCAGTGACTCTAAGGTCAGAGGGCGCGATGTTGCGATTAGTGCACGACGCCCTCTGCCTGAACATCGGTGCAGAGGACGGGAAGACACAGCGGCGGTCGGCCCACCAGCATTCTGTAATGCTGGAGATAAGCCCCCCTCCCGCCCCATTTTAAAAGATGATAGAGGTTAGATTATACTCACCCAGGGGTGGTCCCAGTCCGATGGGCATCCGTTCTGGCACCTCCTCTCTATCAGATGACATCCTCTTGTCTTCACGCTCTGGCGCAAGCGTACTTTGTCTGCCCTGTTGAGGTCAGAGCAATGTGCGCAGGCGCTGGGCCTCTCTGAACTTTCCCTGCACCTGCACACTGTAGTACTTTGCTCTGCTCTCAACAGGGCAAACAAAGTACGCCAGAGCCAAGACAAGAAGACGTCATCCTATGAAGATGGGAGGCCTCGGACCGCCTGCCCAGGTGAGTATAATCTAACCTCTTTCTCATCTTTCAGGACACATCGGGGGCTTTTCTACAGCATTACAGAATGCTGTAGATAAGCCCCTGATGCCAGTGGGCTTAGCTCACCGTGGATTTTGGGGGGTGACTGGTTCCCTTTAATATCTGATTTTTGTTCACTTTTAAAATGTCTGAAACAGATGGGTTCTGCTTCCTGTAACCGATGTTTTAACAAACTCCTTCATAGTCCTGGTTTGTACAATACATGAATTTTCTCTCTCCATTTGAGGAGTTTCCTGGGTGTTCAGATTTGGTGTGAATATGGCCTCTCGAGGCTGGAGCTGCCGGCCTGTCATCTGCTCTGCATTCAGTCTACCCCTGGTCATTCTCAGCCCTCACAAAGCTTTCTCCTCTGTCCTCTCCTGCTTCTAAGCTGTAACATAATAAAATACAGTAATGACTAAAAATCATGGATTAGTTGGTAAATGGAGACCCCACACTAAAGGTACCGTTACACTTAACGATTTACCAACAATCACGACCAGCGATACGACCTGGCCGTGATCGTTGGTAAGTCGTTGTGTGGTCGCTGGAGAGCTGTCACACAGGAAGCTCTCTCCAGCGACCAACGATGCCGAAGTCCCCGGGTAACCAGGGTAAACATCTGGTTACTAAGCGCAGGGCCGCGCTTAGTAACCCGATGTTTACCCTGGTTACCATTGTAAAAATAAAAAAACACTACATACTTACATTCCTGTCGCGTCCCCCAGCGTCAGCTTCCCTGCACTGTGTAAGCACTGGCTGGAAAGCAGAGCGGTGACGTCACCGCTGTGCTCTGCTTTACGGTCGGCCTGTGCTGACACTGGGGGACGCAGGGAAGCTGACGCTGAGGGACGTGACAGGAATGTAAGTATGTAGTGTTTTTTTTTATTTTTACTTTTACAATGGTAACCAGGGTAAACATCGGGTTACTAAGCGTGGCCCTGCGCTTAGTAACCCGATGTTTACCCTGGTTACCAGTGAAGACATCGCTGAATCGGCGTCACACACGCCGATTCAGCGATGTCAGCGGGTGATCCAGCGACGAAATAGTCCTGATCATTCCCCAGCGATCAACGATCTCCCAGCAGGGGCCTGATCGTTGGTCGCTGTCACGCATAACTATTTAGTTAACGATATCGTTGCTACGTCACAAAAAGTTGTGTGACGGTACCTTTAGATCACAGGCTGAACAGATCTGAATGCGAATTTTCAAATTGACACTAAGTTGTCTTTTTTTAAAATATGATCCCAGCTTGTATTTTGGTACAGATGTGGCTAGGAGCATAGCAGGCACATGTGCAGTTTTGAAATTTTAAAATGAAACGTTTTATTTTTCAGAAATGCATTTTAAAGTTTTGCGTTTGTATGTGTAAACTATTATAGTTCTGAGTAGAATGGTGTTTATTTTGTTTCTTTCTTCTAGCCTGAGTTATGAGGAGGAATGTAAAGGTAGGCGACACCGAGATTCACACTTTGTCCGAACTTTGAAAATCAATTTAATAAAAAAACCTGGAATTTTCTTTCTTCACATTTTGCATTCTCTGACACACTATTGCCAAATAACCATGTCAAAAGAATTAAAAGTATAGAGGTGAAAAATCATTGGTTCACTTGACATGGAATGACCCATTATCCTTCTGCTTGGTTTCTTTATACCATGCTGACCAGATCTGACTGCATGTACAACATGGCAGGTTTCTTTTAAATGCAGCTTCATAAAAGAGAAAAGCTGGTACATACTTGTGTCCGCTTTAGGGTCCACAAAGATGAGCATATAAATATGATAACCCATGGACAGCACACTGACCCATGTTAATCAGTAGGGCTGTAAGAACTTTTTTTCTAACCTTGGAAAAATAATTGCAGCATGCACGGAGTCTGTCACCCATTCAGGGCTATGTGTGTGTAAAAAAAAAAAAAAAAAAAAAATCCCACATGGAACATACAATTTTTATGGCTACATTTCTATTCTAAACCTTGGAATCTATTTGATCAGGTACATTTTTTAATGAAAGAAAACTCAATCCAGCTTCAAGGAACTTATCAAAAATTACATTTGACAATGAACACATGTGCGTTCAAAATGCGTTGCTGCTTTCCTGTCCTCGTAAATGGCATATTTGCACATTTTTACACGCTCCAATAAATTTTTGATAAGTTCCTTGAAGCTGGATTGACTTTTGTTTCATTGGATTTTCATCAGGTTCTGTGGATCTTGTGCTTCTATCGCCTAGAGCCTGGGTGAGCTGTTTTTTTTGTTTTTCTCACATTACTTGATGCAGTTGTATAAAAACAAATCACACATAGCGCATGAATAAAAATTGGATTTGTTTTCTAGATGAAACTGCTGCTTTCTCATACCCTTGTCTGCAGCCGACCTTACAAGCAGTGTAGTCTCTAGTAGATTGGTGGTAATTTGCAGTGAAGTAGGTGTTATGGGTTCACTTCCATGGCCTTCTCATTCATGGTGTGTTTGCTTAAAACAATATTTCTTAAGTTCCTAGACATTTCTCAATTGCTGCTATAAGAAGGCCTGGCTATGATGACAAACTTGCCCTCACTGAATGTAATGACGATTCACAAACAGTACTCAGCTGAATCTGAGCCAGATCTTTATAGCAGATGGGCTGTTGTATCCAGCTCCACCTGTTCTAGTCTGAAATAGCCAAATTGACTTTTTTTTTTTCTTCCTATTTCCAGCAGCAAAAGTCTGAGGAATGGGTTCTTCCAGGCAGCAGGTAAGCGTCCTTTGGTGTAAAAGTATGTACTGCAGTGTCTTGATCAAGTAAGGATGTCAAACTTGCCCTCACTGAGAACAATGTTCACAAATGAGTGTTGCTAAACTCGATCTGAGCTTGAGCGAGACATAATGACATGTATTGATGTCGGCACTTTTGTGTTGGGTTGTTTGCTCTTATTCTTCATTGTTTCTAATGTTTTGACTTTCTCCACACAGGAACAGTGGTGTTATCTGTCAGAAGAGGATTACTACTGGATCATCAGAGCCTTCTACATTAAACTGAGGAATATGGAGTAGTTAATAAAGTGGTTATTTGAACTTTGCGTGTCTTATAATTCTGATAACTTTTATCCAACTGCTTCATAGGCCAATCTTTCTTACCATTTTTCCCTCTTTATTTCCCCCTTTGTTAACAGTCAATGTGAGTACATTAAAATACTTACCTGCTGTTTTCTGTGCTGCTCATGTCCTCTCCTGCATTACCTGACCACATTGGTGTGCTGGCTGTTTTATGCATGGACCTGAAGTCAGTTTCTCAATGTAAGTCTGAGTTTCAGAATGAGGCTAACATTAATAAAGCGTAGTGCTGAGCAGATGTGCTCAGATAACATCTTGGGGTTATCTGGGAGTGCTGGTATATTGTGTTAATGTTCCTGTGGCTGTTAGGGCAGTCCCACACGTCCAGATAATTCCGGTACCGGAAAAAATCGGTACTGGAATTATCCGTGTCCGTGTGCCCTACGTTTGTGGTACATCAGTGTGGCACACATGTGCTGCCCGTGTGCCCACTAGGTACCACACGTACCAGCATCTGGCGCTGAAGCTGCGATTCATACGTTCCCTGCAGCAGCGTTTGCTGCAGGGAACATATGAGTATTAGTGTTTAAAATGCAGATCCAGGTCCTCCCACCCCCTGTGCACCCCCCCTGGTGTGACTAAAATACCTAGCCTCCGGATCCCTCGCTGTAGCATCCTCTCCTGGCCGCAACGTCTCCTGTATGCGGTCATGTGGGGCTGCCGATTACAGTACTGAATATGCGGCTCTGCCCCTTTGGGAGGCGGAGCTGCATATTCATGATTGTAATCGGCGGCCCCACGTGACCGCATACAGGAGACGCTGCGGCCAGGAGAGAACGCTACAGCGAAGGATCTGGAAGCTAGGTGAGTATTTTAATCACAGTGGGGGTGGTGCACAGGGGGTGGGAGGGGGGGGACCTGGATCTGCATTTTAAACACTAATATTCATGTTCCCTGCAGCAAACGCTGCTGCAAGGAAGATATGAATCGCGGCTTCAGCACCAGTGGGGGGGGACAGCGCTTAATGTAGCGCTGTCTCCTGCACTGCACACGGACAATGTCCGTGTGCGGTACGTGTTTTACACGGACCCATTGACTTTAATGGGTCCGTGTAATCCGTGCGCTCCCACGAACACTGACATGTCTCCGTGTTTGGCACACGGAGACACGGTCCGCAAAAAATCAATGATATCTGAAAAGATGCATTGATTTTTATGTGTCTACGTGTCAGTGGCTCCGGTACGTGAGGAAACTGACACTTCACTTACTGGAGCCACTGCTGTGTGAAACCGGCCTTAGACAGCCTGAACATGTGAGAATTGCCTGTTAGACAGCCTGGAGACTTGTGAGGATGCCCTAACAGCCGCAAATCGTGGAGCTGCAGGCATTTTCATAATATGAGGCACTTAGATAACACATGAGCATGCTCAGATGTTATCAGAGGATGTTTGCTCATCTCTAAAGCAACTGTCTGCTCTGAGATGGCAAGTTAGAGCTATGGTTACATGATGCTGGTATTGAAAGCTGTGGGCTCCCCAGGGTACAGCAAAGCTGTGTACAGGGAAAGCAGTAACCACTAAATTTGTCAAATAAACCTTTACTGTTAGGTTATGCTTCAACCAACCACCAGTGGTGGCTACAGCCACCACTTCAGCAGGAGCAACAGGAATTGCTCCAGAAGCCAGAGAAGAGATGCCCATCCTGTCCCCATAGGAAGCAAGCACCCCAGCAGCCTCATTGGGGCAGCAGT
The DNA here is from genome assembly GCF_032444005.1 of Ranitomeya imitator. NCBI lineage: Eukaryota > Metazoa > Chordata > Amphibia > Anura > Dendrobatidae > Ranitomeya > Ranitomeya imitator. The sequence continues at coordinate 340,187,895 of NC_091284.1, read as the reverse complement.
GAGGGCCACTCAAGCAGCGGACAGGGTGCAGCAGGAACCGGTAGCCATCACAGTGCCAGAATGGAATAGTCTCCAAGGGAGATCTTTCTGATGTCATCCAACCTACTCCTCTGGTACCCATATAAAGTGGAGAGTGATCTACGAGAAAGTGCAGCAGGCTAATGTCCTTTTTATTTTTCTTTCTCATCCCCGCTCCAGAAAACAATCAGAGAGCGGAGGAGAATAGGAGGTCTCTAGATAGTGTAGATCTAAGGGCTCATACTTGCAAGAAAAATGGACTGGTGCAATCTGATAAAAAAAAAATCGTATTGCACTCGGGCCAATGTTGTTCAGTGGGTGACATCTCATCTGCTATTTTTTACTCAGCCGAAATCGGACTGAGAAATAAATGGCAGTATGCTGCGAATCTCGGACGAGACTCGCCAATGCAAGTCAATGAATGCAAGAAAAAAAACGCACAGCACTCGCACAATGCGAGTGCTGTATGTTTTTTACGCACCGGTGTCCTTTGAAAAGCCCGGTAAAAATCACACTGACAGGTTGTAATAGAAAAGTGGGAATTAGAACTATGTGTAATAGGTTTTCCAGGAGTCTATCATGACAGCACCATCAGGAGGTTGTCCTTATCCTTGATAGGAACACACAAGAGGTTAAAAGGTCCCTCCCTCCACCACCCTCTTGTGTATTTCCTGTCCCTATCAGGGACTGACTCAGAAGAGGATTACCTTTCATCGTTTTAGGAGCAGGAGCTCCAGTGGATGGATACAGGAGGATTGGGCTGGGATCCTCGTTATCTCTCCCCTTTCTCCTGCCAGAGGCTGACAGCCCCCTGATCAAGTGGTCCCTCAGCCTGGTCCACTCCAGGAGGAGCACCATCAGGAGGTTGTCCTTATCCTTGATAGGGACAGGAACACGAGTTTAAAAGCCCCCTCCCACCACCACCCTCAGTGATTTTGTAAGTACCACACAAGGATGGATGCAACTCTATTTCACATTCCTTCTACATACGTTATGGTCACATATCAGAAATGAATTATTTAAAGGGAGGGAATATAATTGGTGCCATCATGATGGACTCCTGGAAAACCTATTACCAGCAGGTCTAATGCCTACTTTCCAGGTTGTCCCTCCTAACGGCACCATCAGGAGAATGCCAGAGGATACATTAAGGGTGGGACTACTTCCTGGAGGATCTTCCCAAAGGACAATGTTCCTATCGAAAAAACACAACACCAGTACACAGGCAGATATGCTTACCTGTTCAGGGCCTCTAAACAATTGCACTAACCAAGGTGCTGCTGACCCAAATAAAGATGGCAAATACAGAGGTGCAATAATACCGATAAGGCAGCCAGCCTAAAGGGCAGTCTCACACGTCCAGATAATTCCGATACCGGAAAAATCGGTACCGGAATTATCCGTGCCCGTGCGTTTCTGTGGCACACGTGTGCCGACTGGGTACCACATGCACCATGCAGGAGACAGTGCTAGAGATAAGCGCTGTCCCCTGCATCTGGTGCTGAAGCTGCCATTCATATCTTCTCTGCAGCAGCGTTTGCTGTAGAGAAGATATGAAAAATCCCTTTTTTTTTTTTGTTTGTGTTTAAAATAAAGATCCCTGTCCACAACCCCCTGTGCGCCCGCCCGCTGTTATTAAAATACCCGGCTCCCTTGCAGCGTCCTGTCCTGGCTGCACCTTCTACTGTATGAGCGGTCACGTGGGGCCGCCCATTACAGTAATGAATATGCGGCTCCACCCCTATGGGAGGTGGAGCCGCATATTCATGATTGTAATCGGCGGCCCCACGTGACCGCTCATACAGTAGAAGGTGGGGCCAGGACAGGAAGCAGCGTCAGCGAGGGAGCCGGGTGAGTATTTTAATAACAGCGGGCAGGCGCACAAGGGGTGGGAGGGGGGTGGGGTTAGGGATCTTTCACCCTCGGAGCTTTTTCCGCTTTTTCATTTTCGTTTTTTGCTCCCCTCCTTCCCAGAGCCATAACTTTTTTGTTTTTCCATCAATATGGCCATGTGAGGGCTTATTTTTTGCGGGACGAGATGTACTTTTGAACGATACCATTGATTTTACCATGCCATGTAACAGAAAACGGGAAAAAAATTCCAAGTGTGATGAAATTGCAAAAAAAGTGCAATCTCACACTTGTTTTTTTGTTTGGCTTTTTTGCTAGGTTCACTAAATGCTAAAACTAACCTGCCATTATGATTCTCCAGGTCATTACGAGTTCATAGACACCAAACATGTCTAGGTTATTTTTTATCTAAGTGGTGAAAAAAAAATCCAAATTTTGCTAAAAAAAAAAAAAGAAATGCGCGATTTTCCGATACCCGTAGCGTCTCCAATTTTCGTGATCTGGGGTCAGGTGAGGACTTATTTTTTGCGTGCCGAGCTGGCGTTTTTAATTATACCATTTTGGTGTAGATACGTTCTTTTGATCGCCCGTTATTGCATTTTAATGCAATGTCGCGGCGACCAAAAAAACGTAATTTGGGCATTTAGATTTTTTCTCTCGCTACGCCATTTAGCGGTCAGGTTAATCCTTTGTTTTTATTGATAGATCGGGCGATTCTGAACGCGGCGATACCAAATATGTGTATGTTTGATTTTTTTTTAATTGTTTTATTTTGATTGGGGCGAAAGGGGGGTGATTTGAACTTTTATATATTTTTTATTTTTTTTATATTTTTAATCACTTTTTTTTTAAAATTTTGGCATGCTTCAATAGCCTCCATAGGAGGCTAGAAACATGCATAACTCGATCGGCTCTGCTACATAGAGGTGACGTACAGATCACCTCTATGTAGCAGAAATGCAGGGTTGCTTTGAACGCCGACCACAGGGTGGCGCTCAAAGCAATCGGCCATCAACAACCATAGAGGTCTCAAGGAGACCTCTGGTTGTTATGGCGATGCACTGCTGACCCCCGATCATGTGACGGGGGTCCGCAGTGCGAGCAGCTCCGGCCGCGCGGCCGGGAGCGCTAGTTAAATGCCGCTGTCAGCGCTTGACGGCGGCATTTAACTACTTAATGGGCGCGGGCGGATCGCGATTCCGCTCGCGCTCATTGCGCGCACATGTCAGCTGTACAAAACAGCTGACATGTCGCGGCTTTGAGGTGGGCTCACCGCCGGAGCCCACCTCAAAGCAGGGGATCTGCCAGCTGACGTACTATTCCGTCAGCTGGCAGAAAGGGGTTAAAACAAAAAAAAAAGATTTTTCATATCTTCTCTACAGCAAACACTGCTGCAGAGAAGATATGAATGGCGGCTTCAGCACCACGTGGGGGGGGGACAGCGCTTACTGTAGCGCTGTCTCCTACACGGCACACGGACAGCTGCGGTGCGTGTTTTACACGGACCCATTGACTTTAATGGGTCCGTGTAATATGTGCGCTCCCACGAACCCTGACATGTCTCCGTGTTTGGCACACGGAGACACGGTCCGCAAAAAATCAATGACATCTGCACAGATGCATTGATTTCAATGTTGATACCAGAACCAGGCAACATACTTGATACCGAGGGGGAGATCAAGCACTAAGTAGTGCCACACAGCCCCTCACCAAGAAAAAGAACCAACTCCACACAAGCCATAGATAATAGGAGTACACAAGGAGCATATAGGTAGTTAAATAGTAATAATATTTTATTGAATAATCATTAAATTTAAAAGTGCAATCAATATACATAATATATACTAAAAAACAGTACTCAAGGATGAAAATAGTGAGTGGGTATCCCCCGGTGTGCACCATCTAAGGAGCCGACATGCAACCCAAAGGGTGAAAGAGATTTGCTGCATAAAGATCCATGTCACATTAATCCATATGAAATGCCAGCCGGCGTGAAGTGACAGGTAAATAAGAAACGGCTCTTACCAATACGGCACCAAGACAGGGCACACCGGACGGGATCCACAGGCCAAGACCCCCGACACGTGTTTCGCCCACAGGTGAAGTAGCTTTATCAAGGGGAGATGCCCGAAGCTGTAACCGGCACCCTTAAATGCTACCGGCCCAAAGACGTGACGGGTCACATGCTGCGAGTCGGCGAATGAATGCGGGGTAAGTTGGCGCATGCGTGCGCCGCCCGCCGAGTCCAACATCACGGAAGGCGTCATACCCCGTGCGGGCGCCTGGGAAAGAAGGACCCAGAGCGCACGCGCGAGGCAGAAAAGACGCCGCCGCAACGGAGGACAGGGAAGGAGACACAGCGCATGCGCACTCCCGCAAGCCGCCGGCCCCAGGTAAAAGGTCAGGAACTCCTATGCAAGGAGTCCTGCCCCAGATCGGGGAACAGAGGCAACCCAAATAGCAGTGGAATAGCATTGAAATAAATAGTAACACATGAATGAAAAGACAGCTGGTATACAGAAATAGAACAGATCTCCAGCCGCAATAATATCATAATACAAGTGGCATAACACATGATAGGTAGGAGACTTGATGGTCACATTCATGTTGGTTACAGAGAATAATAGCTGCACCATGATGGGAAGTTTCTGCCAAGGTCGGTAGCAGTGTAGAAATAAGGAAATGCCAGGAGTTCGGACATCAATGGGTTACTGCTAAAAAAACATACAACAGAATATACGCATAAGTGAAATACTTAAAAACGGAGGGCAAGGGATGAACACAGGCGGAGACACCTGTTGCGAATTCCGCTCTTGGGCTCCCTCCGGTGGTTGTAAGTGGCACTTTTGTGAGTTCTGCTCTTGGGCTCCCTCTTGTGGTTTCTAGTGGTATGGCTGCTCCTTGGAGTTTTAGCTGTCATCAGCTGCCTCCACTTATCGTCTCTTCTGCTCGCTATTTAGGTCTGGCTCTTTCTTCAGCCAGTGCCACTTGTAAATGGTTCCTGGGTGGATTCACATCTCTTTGGAGTTCCCTGTTATCCTGACCAGTTTAGCTAAGCTAAGTTTTTGCTTGCTCTTTTCTGTCCATAGATTGTGGACTTATCCATTCTGTGCTTTCTATGTTTGTCCAGTTTATCAGTGTGAATTTATTCTGTCTTGCTGGAAGCTCTGGGAGGCAGATTTGCCCTCCACACCTTTAGTCAGGTGTGGAGATTTTTTTGTAAACTCTGCGTGGATTTTTGTAGTGTTTTATACTGACCGCACAGTATTCCATCCTGTCCTATCTATTTAGCTAGACTGGCCTCCTGTGCTCATCCTGGTTTCATTCTGTGTATGTCTTTTCCCTCTCCACTCACAGTCATTATTTGTGGGGGGCTAATCTATCCTTTGGGGATTTTCTCTGTGGCAAGATAGTTTTCCTGCTTCTTTCTTTATGGGTAGTTAGCCCTTAGGCTGTGACGAGATGCCTAGGGAGAGTTAGGAGCATTCCACGGCTACTTCTAGTGTTGTGTTGAGCTTAGGGACTGCGGTCAGTACAGTTACCACTTCCTTCAGAGCTCGTTCCATGTTGCTCCTAAACCACCGTATCATAACAGACACCGTAACAAAAAGGAAAAATACATGAAAAATATGTACATAGGATCCAATAGAAGTTGATTGCCAAAAAAGGAGAGAAGGGGAAGAGGGAGGCAGGGGGAACTAAACTGCGCCAAAGAATAAATCAGAGAAAGGAGGAGAAGCTTAAGGACTCATTGAGACCTCTGGGTGTCATAGTATCCACCCAGACGATCCAGCCAGCCTCACGCCAGGACCTTTTTATAGTTGCCGCCTCTCACGCCTAAATGAATGCTTTCGATGCCCCTGACCTGGAGAGTCCCCGCATCACAATCGTGAAAATGCTTAAAATGGCGGGGAATTGTCTTCAGGTCAGAGGCATCGTCCACCATCCTAGCGGCACGTATGTCCGTCACGTGTTCACGGACACGTATCCGTAACTCCCTGGATGTTAAGCCAATATAAATTAGGGAACATCCGCACGTAGCATAGTACACCACATTAGATGTACCGCATGTAATGCGTTGCCTAATAGAAAACTCTTTGCTACCATCAGAGGATTTAAAAGTTGTAGCTCGTACCATATTAACACATGCCACACAGTGGCCACATTGGAAAGAACCCAGCGTGGCACCCCTAGTACTAAAAGGGTTAGTTATGGATGCGACATAATGGCTGCGGACCAACAAACTACCCAAATTAGGGGATCTTTTAGCAGTCATGAGTGGAAATTCACCTAAGGCCTGCTCCAGAGAGGGTTCGGTTTTCAGGACCGACCAATGCCTTTTTAGTATGTTTCTCATATTTAACCATTCATGGTTGTAAGTTGTAATAAACCGAACTTTTTCTCCATCTGTCCCTCTCCTTCGTCCGCTGTTGTTAGTATATAGAAGATCTCTACGGGGTGTTCTGGCCCTTTTCAAACCTCGTTTGATGCTTCTACGACTGTATCCACGGTCTTTGAAGCGTCCCTCGAGGTCAACCGCCTGCGCAAAGAATCTGTCACCTGTCGAGCAAATCCGCCTCATTCTAAGGAACTGTCCGACCGGGACGGCCCCAATGGTGGTGGGATTGTGTGCAGAATCAGCATGCAACAAAGCGTTAACTGCTGTCGACTTCCTGAAGACGTCAGTCTGGATCCGGCAGCAGTTGTCGATTTCCAGCCTGACGTCCAGAAAGTCGATAAACTGTGGGTCAAAATTATATGTCAACTTAATATTGAAAGGATTCTCATTTAGTTGACCCATAAAGTCCCCGAGCTGCCGCGCCGTACCCCCCCCCCCTCACATAAAGAGGACGTCGTCTATATATCTAAACCAGCACAGCACATGGTCCACGGCCTGAACCCCCCCATCGCAAAAAATATACCTCTCCCATGAGCCCAAGAAAAGATTGGCGTATGAGGGGGCACAGGCCGCGCCCATGGCTGTGCCATGTTTCTGCAGGTAAAATGCGTCTTTAAAGGTGAAAAATTATGGGTCAGGGCGAAGCGCAGCAGCTCGAGGACTAAACCACACATGGGGCCGCCCAGGTCGGAGGCCCCCCAAGAAGAGGCGGACTGCAGCTAAACCTTGTTCATGATCTATGCACGTGTACAGAGTTTGCACATCGGCGGTGACCAGGAGGACACCAGGGTCCACAAGGACACTGTCAACCCGTGTAAGGACGTCCGTCGTGTCTTTAACATAAGATGGTAATGTCTCGACCAAAGGCTTTAAGTAAAAGTCGATGAATTTGCAAATGGGGTCACATAGGCCCTCAATGCCTGACACGATCGGACGTCCTGGTGGGTTGACGGGGTCCTTGTGGATCTTGGGAAGCAGATAAGAGGTTGGTATCTTTGGGGACCTCACTGTCAAACCTTCCAAAACCTTCCTATCTATAATCCCCTCCTCAAAGGCCCTGCCCAGGATGACCTGTAGCTGAGACGAAAAGGAGGACAGAGGGCTGTGGGTTAATTTTATGTACGTAGAGGTATCCCTCAACTGACGAAATGCCTCTTTTTCATATTTATCGCATGGCCAGATCACTATGTTCCCTCCCTTGTGAGCCGGTTTAATAACAACATCCTCAAGGGCCTGCAACTCTTTAATAGCCTTTCTCTGCTTAGATGTAAGATTATCAAATTTGCGTCTTGAGGATAAACGTCTGAAGTCCTCAGTGACCAGACGAGTGAATATGTCCACTGCAGGGCATAGTGACAAGGGAGGGAACCTAGTTGATCTGGGCATGCATGCAGGTGGAAACCTACCTTGAGGGTTACTTGATTGTTCTTCTAATAAATCCTCCAGAGCCTGCAAAGCCTCCCTCTCCGTCTCAGATAGAGGCTCCTGGGCAGGGTTACTCCTATGGTGTAATTTTTTTAAAATAAGTTTTCTGGAGAAAAGATGGAGGTCCTTCATAGCTAGAAAATAATTGAAAGAATTAGTAGGTGAAAAACTTAACCCCTTACTCAGAACCTCAATCAGAATATTCGAAAGGGGCCGTGTTGACAAGTGTAATACCTGGAGGCCCCCACTGCTGCTTGTCCCCATTGATTTCAATGTGTCTACGTGTGTCAGTGGCTCCGGTACGTGAGGAAACTGTCACCTCATGTACCGGAGCCACTGACATGTGAAACCGGCCAAAATCAGGAATTGGCCGCTTGGTACACCTGTGCAAACAAATAATCACACAGACATGGAGAGCATATGGCTCAAAGCCTATTAATGACGTCATATAGCGGGCTAACCATTGCTGTCTATAATGCATCCTGTGTGAATAGAGGCCACCGTTTACAGAGCCATCTAGGGCCCAGCTGCACTCTGAAAAAATATAAAGTGCACAAAAACTTAACAATATATGCAAGGTATTGATATTATGGCCACGGTACTTAAGCCGGCAACCCACGTCAAGGATCCTTACATATTGCCGGTCCTAATCTAACAGAAAAAAAACCATAAGAGGAAAAACCTCCACTGTTCTAGACAAAAAAACAGTACACAGGCAGAGATGCTTACCTGTCCAAGGCCTCCAAACAATTGCAGTAACCAAAGTGCAGCGAAACCAAATAAAGATGTCAAATACACAGGTGCAATAATACCGATAAGGCAGCCAGCCTACAATCAGGTATTGGCCGCTTGGCACCCTACGAGAGAGGGGATCCGCCCACCATCAGGACAGGAACCTACAGGTTAAAAAGGGGTGGTCCCCCTTGCCTCCTCAGTTTGGGTTTCCTGTCTTAGATGGGAACAGACAGGTTGAACTTACCCAGGTCCAACAGCCTCTGCGCGGTGTCTGAGGGAATGGCAGAGTCTGGGGTGCTGGAAGCAGCTTCGGGGGTGTTCTAAATGCAGACCACTCAGCTGGAGGCATGGATGTCGCGATCCCAGGGTCTGGGGAAGGCCACCCTGGGTCGCCCAGTGCTGGTGGGGGTCCCGGCGTTTCTTTCAGGAGCAGCGGAAGGCAAAACGCCTGTGACCCGGAAGTTGATTCGGCGTGGTCTAGCCGTCTTAGGACAACACGAGTGCTGTGGAAGGCGTGCAGCAAGATGTCCTCTGTGGGGGATACAGAGCACCTGCAGGTGTCGGAGATGCCAGAGCAGCACAGGAAAGGCAGCGGTAGCAGCCGCTCTAGAAGCGGCAGCGGAGTGGTATGGGGGTGGCAGCACTCGAGTGCCCCAGCGTCACACAGCGATTCTCCGGAGGAACCGGTACTCCTCCAGACAGCTTTCTGTGGTGTTTGATGTGCACCTACTAGCTGAATATCCCCGCTTTTTGTGCTTTTGTTTTAGGTTAAAAAAAACAGCTAAAACCAAACACAAGCAGTGTGCTTTATGCACAGCACTTTTGCAGGACAGCTATATAAAAAAGCTTTGTCAGGCCTGTATATGCCAGGCAATCACAATTCCCTGCTCCCTGAGAAAAGTCACTTCTGCCATCAGTTTGGAAAAAATGCATGGCGCAGAGGAAAAACCAAAAGGGAGACATCTGAACTGGTAATTATGAACTTATTTTCCTTCTATCAGTGTGAATCTCAAATATTGCTGGCTGTGGGGATGAATTGGTATGTGATAGTACGCTTCTTTCAAATCTAGCGTGCTCATCAACATGTTCTGTTTGATTAGTCGGGTTGAAGTTTTTATAGATTCCATCTTGAATCTTTTATATGCAACCCATCTCTTTAAAGATTTTAAGTTTATTATCGTGTGATAATCTCCCTCTGGTTTTTTGATTGAAAAAAGGCCCGAATAGTACACTCACTCTGCTTCCGGTATCGGAACCACTGCTCCTGAACGTATTAATTTCTCTACGTCTGATAGCAGTCTTTTGGTAACTTGGGGATACTGGACCTCTGTTAGATGGAATCTTCCTTGGGGTAACTACATGAATTCGATTCTGTAGCCTTCCACTACCGTCTAATACCATGGATTTTTGGATATTTTTGACCAAACTGGGAGAAACTTCTGAAGCCTTCCCCCTACCAACCTGGTGTCATTGCCTTTGAGAACTACTTGATGAATCGGAAAGGGTATTTCTTCTCTTACCGCCTTTCGGGTAGCTCCATCTACCCGTCTTTCCCTTTCCTTTGTACTCTGGTTTCTGAAGGGAGTATGGTCTACGAAATGCACAACTTTCTTAGGTTTCTCTTCTGGGAAACCTGTTTTGTCATCTGAAGCTTTCTCCAGCATGTCGTCCAGTACTGAACCAAAAACTTGAAGGCCCAAAAAGGGGATGGAGCATAATTTATTCTTTGAGTTACAGTCCCTTAACCAGGTTTTTAGCCATATTTCTCGTCTTGCTGTATTTGTTAGAGCTTTATTCCTTGCGGCGAATCTAATGGTTTCCGCTGAGGCATCCGCCATAAAAGTTGTTGCCATTGTGAGCAACAGCATAGATTCCAGGATCTCTTTTCTCTGGGGGTCTTATTCTTTAAATGAGCCTCAAAGTCCTCCAACCATATATTCATGGACCTGGCTACCGAGGTTAAAGCTATATTTGCTTTAATTATAGCAGCTGAGGACTTCATGACTTCTTTAGAAGACCCTCCACCTTCCTATCCATAGGATCTTTAAGACATGAAGAGTCTTCAAAGGGGATAGCCATTTTCTTTGCTACCCTGTCTATTGGGATATCAACTCTCAGGGTTTCTTCCCATAATTTAATGTCCTCAGTTTCAAATGGGAGACATGACCTAAAACTTCTTGGGATAGTTACAGAAAAAACGTCAGTGTAAAGGTACCATCTAAACACATATGGCGACTCATTAAACAGATAACAATACTAGGAGGACCAAGAGTCAAAACTGGCCAAAAAATCACAAAAGATAATATTTATTGAAAAATCAAATGCATAAATACAATAATGACGGACAGTAATCAAAAGTATATAAACAACATAGCAACTGTATCCATAAGTACATCCGGTCATCCAGGTACATAAGACAGGACCAATAAGATAATAAAAACCGTATTGTCAAAATGTCAGAGCATGTACTATCCACACATGAGCAGTGCTCATACAGGTGTGTGGCGATCAACCCAAATGATATACTCCTAGTGGCCGTATACTAAAGGTCACCACACATCTCACAAGCACCAATAACATAATCTAAATGAAATCAAATAAGTAAATTACCCATGTGTGTAAAGGGGTCCCGTATGGGTCCTGGATCACGTACCCCAACGCGCGTTTCACGTTCAATCTTTACCGCTTCCTCAGGGGGCGTGGTTTAACAGGGATCTCTATCCGGTTTATATGGAGTTTACATCCGATCATGTGACCTATCAAGTGCGCAAGCGTGAGACGCCGGATCTTCCCCGCGCTGCGCTCCAAACCTCAGTCCCAGCCTGCAAATCCCAGTCACGTGAGCGGGCAGGCGCCACGCCCACACCACGTGACCCAGGACCGCCGCCGCGAAGGAGGCAGAGCGCTGCCGGTTCTACATACCAGCGTATATAATCATAAAAGTGACAGTGCCTGTAAAATGCGTAAGTGATGCAGTAATGTGACCATAACTATATTAAAAGTGATTGATGCTACGAAGAGCATGCACGTGCAACGAAAGAGGATACTCAATATGTATATATGTCACACAATCCTCTATCCCCATTGGTCGGCCAGCTGATGTGCCCACTACCACTGCTGGGCAGGCCTCTAGAGGATGTAAGTGAGTAAAAATAGTGGTGATAATAGTGACTACATAGCAGTCTAATCAAAACAGGCTGCTAGTGAATAGGTGACATGAATACCTATTAACAATATACATTATTCTGTACAGTATAAATATAAAATTAAAGTGACACGTGCATAATTAGCCGGATGAGCACTACAATGTAAACAGTAAATAAATAATGTACTTTAATACGCATACACAACAAAACAACAGGCAAAAAACATCAATATCATGAATAAAATATACTGACATCATAGGCAATGAGACCACTGACATTAGGGACAAATACACCACCATTCGTCAATATGAAATCCATACAATTTTATAGGCAGATGGGCCATCTGAAATATCCAGCAATTCACTGTCAAATTACTATAACGATATATAATGTGTATCATGTTTCCCCAAATTGTCCATTTCAGATCAATGATGTTCCTCCATCAAGCCACCGGTATTCTTCAGTTCCTGGACCTCTCCACCCGAACGTCACCAACGTCAGAAGTCATATGGATATGGATGTAAGTATAAACACACTAAAAATAATTAAAAGAGATTCCAAATTAAAACTGATGGTACATGGTAGAGAAAAAGAAACCCGAGAATATACCTCCTCAGCCAGCTACTTCATAAGAAACAGGAGAATCCATTAGTTTCATTAAGGCCCATGGGCGCCATGGTGCGCAATATACTAATCCAACAGCATTCTCTTTGGGCTAGAATACGCCTAACATCACCCCCTCTAATACCACATTGTATGTGGTCAATTCCCCGTGCCATAAAAGACTTGGGGTCACAGCCATGATGCTGCTTATAGTGCCGTGGTATGGTCTTAAGTTTCATCATGCCCGTCTCATCTCTCGCATCCATTATGTTACGTATATGCTCACGTATGCGTGTGCCCAAGCGGCGAGATGTTAATCCTACATATATTTTAGGGCAACTGCATACAGCATAGTAAATCACCTGTGTAGTATTGCAGGTTATGTGATGATTTATGGACAAAGTCTTTCTCCCATTAGCTGAATCGAAAGTGGCCACACGAGAGATGTTCGGACATGAGATACAGTCACCACAGGGGAAACATCCCCTGGGTGGTCCACCGGATCCAAAATTGTACTTACTGGGCCTAGGAACATAGTGGCTTGACACTAATAGGTCTTTTAGATTTTTACTCCTTCTCGCAGTCATTGTAGGATACTCTTGAAGGCATTTAGAGAACAGTGGGTCACTCCTGAGGATGCCCCAGTGCTTTATTTAGCTCTCAAATAACCTTTCTTAATGTTCCTATTACTGTATCCCCTTGTTTGGAACCTGGTTCTAAGATCCACTGCCTGGGCCTCAAATTTAGTAGTTGAAGAGCAGATCCGCTTCATCCTGACATGCTGAACAAGTGGGATGGCTTTGATAGTACTATAAGGGTGGCCCGAATCAGCATGCAAAAGAGCATTCACCGACGTGGACTTTCTGTAGACGTCCGTCTGTAGGTACCGATCACCATCAACCTCAATCTTAATGTCCAAAAAGTCCACATCGGTCTTGCTTGTTTGGTATGTTAATTTGATATTCTAGATATTATCATTAAGTTGTCTCATAAATTCATGCAAAGCATCATCGGGCCCCTGCCATATAATGAACAAGTCATCGATATAACGCAGCCAGCACTGCACATGGTCCGTGGCCTGCGGCCCCCCCCCCCCCCCACCAAAAATCTTCCTCTCCCAATAACCTAGGAAGAGGTTGGCGAAAGACCAAACTTAAGACCATACCACGGCACTATAAGCAGCATCATGGCTGTGACCCCAAGTCTTTTATGGCACGGGGAATTGACCACATACAATGTGGTATTAGAGGGGGTGATGTTAGGCGTATTCTAGCCCAAAGAGAATGCCGTTGGATTAGTATATTGGGCACCATGGCGCCCATGGGCCTTAATGAAACTAACGGATTCTCCTCTTTCTTATGAAGTAGCTGGCTGAGGAGGTATATTCTCGGGTTTCTTTTTCTCTACCATGTACCATCAGTTTTAATTTGGAACCTCTTTTAATTATTTTTAGTGTGTTTATACTTACATCCATATCCATATGACTTCTGACGTTGGTGACGTTCGGGTGGAGAGGTCCAGGAACTGAAGAATACCGGTGGCTTGATGGAGGAACATCATTGATCTGAAATGGACAATTTGGGGAAACATGATACACATTATATATCGTTATAGTAATTTGACAGTGAATTGCTGGATATTTCAGATGGCCCATCTGCCTATAAAATTGTATGGATTTCATATTGACGAATGGTGGTGTATTTGTCCCTAATGTCAGTGGTCTCATTGCCTATGATGTCAGTATATTTTATTCATGATATTGATGTTTTTTGCCTGTTGTTTTGTTGTGTATGCGTATTAAAGTACATTATTTATTTACTGTTTACATTGTAGTGCTCATCCGGCTATTTATGCACGTGTCACTTTAATTTTATATTTATACTGTACAGAATAATGTATATTGTTAATAGGTATTCATGTCACCTATTCACTAGCAGCCTGTTTTGATTAGACTGCTATGTAGTCACTATTATCACCACTATTTTTACTCACTTACATCCTCTAGAGGCCTGCCCAGCAGTGGTAGTGTATCGATATATAATCACTGCACTCGTACTCAGAAGCTTGCTTTGATGCAGGTGAAAAAAGTTTATTCAAACAATTGTGGCAAAAAGGAAAATTGGTGTAGCGATAGGCATAAACGACGTTTCGGCCAGCTCGTGGCCTTGATCACGCTATTGCCCGGTGGGAGATTCCTAATGTATGGCTGTACTGCAGTGTTGCTGAGGGTGCCAGCCAAAATAAAGGGGCTTCTAATTTGCCAATAATACCCGTCTGATGAACTGTTGGTTGCCGTGTAGTGGAATACACATGTGGAAATAGCAGTATATTGTTCTTACTACAGATAGTGTAGCAGGCCAGTCGTTGTGATACGTAACGTACGTGCAGATATGGCTGTATGATCAACCTGTAATACACTGGATGTCCCCAATATGTGAAAAGGGTACATAGGAGTAACTGCTGGTGTGTATGCCCAGTACCGGTCCAACAATACGGGTCCCCAGTTTCAGTTTGAATGGGAGCTGTGGTGATTACCAATTCAGATCAGCGGTCCGTGGTTGTGGAGGGGCCGGCGTTGGTAGCCAGGTGATAGGAGCAGACACTCCTCAGCAAGGACACAGTTTGTGTCTGCTCCTATCACCTGGCTACCAACGCCGGCCCCTCCACAACCACGGACCGCTGATCTGAATTGGTAATCACCACAGCTCCCATTCAAACTGAAACTGGGGACCCGTATTGTTGGACCGGTACTGGGCATACACACCAGCAGTTACTCCTATGTACCCTTTTCACATATTGGGGACATCCAGTGTATTACAGGTTGATCATACAGCCATATCTGCACGTACGTTACGTATCACAACGACTGGCCTGCTACACTACCTGTAGTAAGAACAATATACTGCTATTTCCACATGTGTATTCCACTACACGGCAACCAACAGTTCATCAGACGGGTATTATTGTCAAATTAGAAGCCCCTTTATTTTGGCTGGCACCCTCAGCAACACTGCAGTACAGCCATACATTAGGAATCTCCCACCGGGCAATAGCGTGATCAAGGCCACGAGCTGGCCGAAACGTCGTTTATGCCTATCGCTACACCAATTTTCCTTTTTGCCACAATTGTTTGAATAAACTTTTTTCACCTGCATCAAAGCAAGCTTCTGAGTACGAGTGCAGTGATTATATATCGATATGTTCATTGGGACTATTGGTTCCGTTCACTAGCACCGTCACATTCATATCAGTCGAGTGCTAGCCTTCGAATTCTCCAGCAGTGGTAGTGGGCACATCAGCTGGCCGACCAATGGGGATAGAGGATTGTGTGACATATATACATATTGAGTATCCTCTTTCGTTGCACGTGCATGCGCACTATTATACTCTTCGTAGCATTAATCACTTTTAATATAGTTATGGTCACATTACTACATCACTTACGCACTTTACAGGCACTGTCACTTTTATGATTATATACGCTGATATGTAGAACCGGCAGCGCTCTGCCTCCTTCGCGGCGGTGGTCCTGGGTCACGTGGTGTGGGCGTGGCGCCTGCCCGCTCACGTGACTGGGATTTGCAGGCTGGGACTGAGGTTTGGAGCGCAGCGCGGGGAAGATCCGGCGTCTCACGCTTGCGCACTTGATAGGTCACATGATCGGATTTAAACTCCATATAAACCGGATAGAGATCCCTGTTAACCAAGCCCCCTGAGGAAGCGGTAGAGATTGAACGCGAAATGCGCGTTGGGGTACGTGATCCAGGACCCATACGGGACCCCTTTACACACATGGGTAATTTACTTATTTGATTTCATTTAGATCATGTTATTGGTGCTTGTGAGATGTGTGGTGACCTTTAGTATACGGCCACTAGGAGTATATCATTTGGGTTGATCGCCACACACCTGTATGAGCACTGCTCATGTGTGGATAGTACATGCTCTGACATTTTGACAATACGGTTTTTATTATCTTATTGGTCCTGTCTTGTGTACCTGGATGACCGGATGTACTTATGGATACAGTTGCTATGTTGTTTATATACTTTTGATTACTGTCCGTCATTATTGTATTTATGCATTTGATTTTTCAATAAATATTATCTTTTGTGATTTTTTGGCCAGTTTTGACTCTTGGTCCTCCTAGTATTGTTCTTGGGATAGTTAGTTTTTTCTCCACCTCCTCCCACTCTAGAATTATGGCTTTAATGTGTATATTGACAGGAAATACTTTTTTCATACGGCGTCTCAAGCCGCAAACATTTCATCCTGTTCTGAGGAAGGACGTTGACAAGTATCACCTACTCCCATGATATTTCTGACAGCAGATAATAAAGCGTCCGTATCTTCCCAAGAAAATAGATATTTTTTCTTTTCTTCTGGGAGACCTGGCACAAATCCCTCGCTTTCCTCCTGTTCTGCATCAGTGTCAATTGAAACCCCTTCCCCTTCAGAACTGGACTCCATCTCCCACCGTGGTCTTTTTGGTCTAGGGCCCACCCGGGAGTAATGCGGAGCAGCAACAAACTCTGAAACGGTACTTTGAACCTCCTCCCTTATTATGGTCCTTATGTCCATCATAAATGAGGAGCGTTCATCTTTTACCACTTTCGTAATGCACTCGGGGCATAATTACTTCCCATATGCATCAGGTAGTTTTGCGTTACACATGGCACATTTCTTCCCCTTCTTTTTAGGTGCAGATGTAGCCATAGTCCTTCTAGGGGTTCCTTGTTCTATAATGGAACAAAGGAATATACTATCAATTATACCCCCCCTTTAAATAGTTGTGCTCAGATGACAGAGAGACAGGGTACAAACGCACAGAAAAAACCCACTCGTACTGGGGTTTCAGTTGGAATATCAGACCGGTTAATGGATTGTCCTTCCATAGCTGGCTGACCTGATGCACTGAAACATCAGCTTGCCCACCTGCCATACCTTAAATAGTCTCACCTGTCTTCCATCTGAATCATCTGGAAAAAGGCAGTTAGTTCCCCTTTAATTCCTAGGGTTTGGCACCGCTTTTTCAAATAGACCAGAAGTGCATTCCATGGTGGAGCGGAAACTGGCCACTAGAGGTTGTAAATCCTCGTATCTGGAAGTCTTTCTCCTGTGCCATAAAATACACCCCGGGACGCGTCATGCGAGCGGAGAGACCCTCAGGAGGGGAAGCGGTTCACTTCAGGGCGTGGACCAGGCTGAGGGACCACTTGATCAGCAAGGTGTCGGCCTCCGGCAGGAGAAAGGAGAGATAACAAGGATCCCAGCCCGATCTTCCTGCGTCTGGCCACCGGGGCTCCTGCTCCTAAGATGATGAAAGGTAATCCTCTTCTGCATCAGTCCCTGTTAGGGACAGGAAAAACACTGAGGGTGGTGGAGGGAGGGACCTTTTAACCTTTTGTGTGTTCCTGTCCCTATCAAGGATAAGAAGGACAACCTCCTGATGGTGCTGCCAGGAGTGACGTCCTGGAAAGATAGAATAGATATATACACATAGAATACATATACACTGCTCAAAAAAATAAAGGGAACACTTAACAGAATATAACTCCAAATAAATCAAACTTCTGTGAAATCAAACTCGACTTTGGAAGCAACACGGATTGAGAATCAATTTCACATGCTGTTGTGCAAATGGAATAGACAACAGATGGAAATTATTGGCAATTATCAAGACACCCTCTATAAAGGGTTGGTTCTGCAGGTGGGGACCACAGACCACATCTCAGTAACAATGCTTTCTGGCCGATGTTTTGGTCACTTTTAAATGTTGGTTGTGTTTTCACACTCGTGGTAACATGAGACGGACTCTACAACCCACACAAGTGGCTCAGGTAGTGCAGCTCATCCAGGATGGCACATCAATGCGAGCTGTGGCAAGAAGGTTTGCTGTGTCTGTCAGCGTATATGCTGGTGCGGTTGGCCCTGGGTTCCTCCTAATGCAGGACAATGCCAGACCTCATTGAAGCTATGGACTGGCCCGCCCGTTCCAAAGACCTGAATCCGATTGAGCACATCTGGGACATCATGTCTCGCTCCATCCACCAACGTCACGTTGCACACAGACTGTCCAGGAGTTGGCAGATGCTTTAGTCCAGGTCTGGGAGGAGATCCCTCAGGAGACAATCCGCCGCCTCATCAGGAGCATGCACAGGCGTTGTACAGTAGGGAGGTCATACAGGCACGTGGAGGACACACACAATACTGAGCATCTTTTCCTTGTCATGAGGCATTTCCACTGAAGTTGGATCAGCCTGTAATTTGATTTTCCCCTTTGATTTTGAGTATCATTCCAAATCCATACCTCCATGGGATATTCAATTTGATTTACATTGATAATTTACTGCACCAGCTTGAGGTAGAGTGCTGGAAACAGGGGGTATATAGCTGTCGACGCAGTGGTGGCAGGAGAAGGGGCAATTAAATTACTGGGGTCTGGCAGATCGGGTACGGGGCTCGACGCATGAGAGGGCTGAGACACACTGGAAGGGTGAGACAAACCTGACATTACAGACACATTTGGAGGTGAGGGGGGTGGAATAGAAATAGTCCGCTGTTTTTTTTCCCTATTTGAGATCGGCGCTGCGGTCTGGGGAGCCTCTGCTGGCTCATTTCTTGTGGCCTGGTCATAGTGGCCGAACTGTCTCTTTGTCCCGCTGCTGCATGGTTGCGGTTGGAGGTTGGAAGGCCATGCCCAGGTCCTGCTGCTGCATCATGGTGGCGGAGCGGAAGGACATGCCAGAGTCCTGCTGCTGCATCGTGGTGGCGGAGCAGAAGGACGTGCCAGGGTCCAGCTGCTGCATCGTGGTGGCGGAGCAGAAGGACATGCCAGGGTCCTGCTGCTGCATCGTGGTGGATGAGCGGAAGGACATGCCAGGGTCCTGCTGCTGCATCATCATGGCAGTGCGGAAGGCCATGCCAGGGTCCTGCTGCTGCATCGTGGTGGCGGTGCGGAAGGCCATGCCAGGGTCCTGCTGCTGCATCATGGTGTCAGTGGAGGAGGTCCAAGCAGGAGCAGTGGTTGATATGGTGGTGGCGGTGGGCTGTCCTACAGCACACGGCATGGTGGTGGTGCTGTAGTGGTGTCCGGCAGTGCTAGGAATGGAGGTGGCCGTGCAGTGGTATGCAGCA
Source organism: Ranitomeya imitator (assembly GCF_032444005.1). Classification (NCBI taxonomy): domain Eukaryota; kingdom Metazoa; phylum Chordata; class Amphibia; order Anura; family Dendrobatidae; genus Ranitomeya; species Ranitomeya imitator. The sequence continues at coordinate 340,168,581 of NC_091284.1, read as the reverse complement.
GAGGTCGGCATTGAGGTTAATCATGACATTGTTGGCACAGGTGGATATGCCGCCACTGTCTGCTGAAAATACCGACTCTGCTGCATAGCTTGCATGTAAGCAGCATTGCAGGCCTGCATGACACTAAGCTGGAGATCAGGAGTAAGGTGTTCAGACATGCCCTGCTCAATTTGGTTAAAAAAATGATGTGCTGGCCTCTGGAGGTCGGCTTTTACTTGGTCAAGGCTTTTGGTGACCTCCTGGATACATGTATTCATATGGCTAATGGCAGTATCCAGTCAGTCACCCAAAGCCTTGAGTCATTCATGAAAAACCGAGCTCAAGTGCAAAAACTCGGGCATGAGTGACCTGTCCGGTGCCCTCTGCCGCTGCCAGGAGGAGCCCCCCAAAAAAAGGGGCAGAGGACTGGAAAAGGGGAACACCTCATGGACCAGCTTCCTGGTCTCCAGTTAGTGCGGCAGGCCCACTTGCTGCAGCACTGCAGGATGGCTGGGACGGGTCCGTGGCTGTAGGATGAAGGACCTCTCCAGAACCTGGGTCAACAGTGCTGCTCCATGTGCTGTGAGCAAAGGGAAAAAAAATTAAGATCAAAAACTAAAAAAAAGCCAACTCATGTTGAATAGAAACATACAGATTATGGCAATACAACACATCCTAATACACAGGAGAAATACCTACGTTCTCTGGGCAAGGACCTGTCTTAAAAATGCCAGAATGCGATGGTATTTATACTTTCGGATCCTTGCTCCCGAACCACTGGGAACACGGCTCTCTTGATGCAGGTCCTTGTTGAAGCTGTCCTTCATCGGACGCTAACGTGTTTTGACTTTGAGCACTGTTGAAAAAACAAAACATAATGGTTAGACAATGTACTTTTGGCCGTGCTCACACGTGCTGACAGTAAACAGCCAGGTATACTTACACGCTGCCGCCTTGCCACCCGACCGTGACCCCGCTGCTCCTGCTCACCCTCTGCCGCAGTGGAAGAAGTGCTCTAAAAAAGGAAAAAAAAAATTGTCACGTGTAGATGTGACAGTGAATACTTACTAATCTGAGGAGTTGAGTACTCACTTCACTGACATGTTCGGCTTGAGAAGGCCCATGACGTTGCTCCTCATCAGAAGAAGATGACATTCTGCTGCATGCATGCAGAAAGAAATGGCAGAAATTAGGACATGTAGAGACAGAAAATAGAAAATAAAGGCATTGGCTTTGATATACGTACTCACATTGTTCAGTGTCTTGTTTCCTTCAAGGTTCTGGCCTGCGTCTGCTCTACTTTCTCTGTCTGAGTATTGACCTGCAACTGTCCACTCCCTCCCTTTATCACCTTGTATGTGGGGGGGTGGCTTATCAGTGGCTAGACATGTTTTCCTCTGGTGTAACGCATGCGTTCACGAACACAAGCAAACGCATGTGCTTGCGGCCGCATGCGCTCACATAGACAGCAATGTGTTTTTTACCCGCATTTCTTCCGCTAACAACTGCATACGTTTCTAGGCGGCAAATTGATGCCTCTAAAATTACTACATGTAGCGTTTACCGTGCCAAACCGCAGACGATGAAACGCCGCATGCATCATCAAACGCGGCAAAACGCAATCAAACACAGACACATGCGTTCCTAATGTTAAATATAGGAATACACAACACATGCGAATAATTGCGGAAGAAACACTGCGGACACAGCTGCAATTGTAAAACCGGCCTAACACACACATATATATATATATATATATATATATACACTGTGTGTGTGTATATATATATATATATATATATATACTGTGTATATATATATATATATATATATATATATATATATATATATATATATATATACTGTAACCAACACCTATAAATATCCCTAATGTACAGCCATGAAGGAAGCATATAATACACCGAAATACCAACCTTCACACCAAGGCCATGAGATAAAAAATATATATAATCTTTATTGAATACAATACATATTAAAATCAGATAATGGCGGGTGAAATACCCAGGGGACCCACCACACCCGACGCGCGTTTCGCACCGAAATGCTTCATCTGGGGGTCCCAGGAGCGCTCCATTCGGTAAATATACATGTTACTGTTTACTTCTACTATATGTATGTGTGTACATGATTAATTGCACATTGGCACTTTGCTGGCTCATATTGTCTTCATTAGTGATGTTATCTATGGAACTTTTGCTCTGGGTTGCCCACCTTTTGTTCTGTGCCCTGGGTATTTCACCCGCCATTATCTGATTTTAATATGTATTGTATTCAATAAAGATTATATATATTTTTTATCTCATGGCCTTGGTGTGAAGGTTGGTTTTTCGGTGTATTATATATATATATATACTGTGTGTGTATATATATATTTATGACATAGAGAGATAGATAATTCATTCGCCGGGTTCTGTAAATTCACTGCAGGAGCCGACAGGATAGAAGAGATGGATTACATACAGTAAATTCATATAGAATAGGTATATATAGATGTCGGTGACAAATACAATTAGTACAGTGTGTGTGCAAATTAGGGAACATGTATGTAATAAATGATTATTTTAAGAAAAAAAATGGCGTGGGCTCCTGTGCAATTTTCAAAACCAGCAGAGAGAAAGCCAGCAACTGGGGGGCAGATGTTTATATCTTGGGAAGGGGGTAATACCCATGGAGCTTCCCATGCTATTAATATCCGCTCACAGCTGTATACTTTGCCTTTACTAGCTATTAAAATGGGGGACCCCCTTAATAATTAATAACCAGCAAAGGCTATGCAGACAGCTGCTGGCTAATATAAATAGCCTAGGAAGGGACCATGGATATTGCCCTCCCCCCAGCTAAAAAAAATAAGCACTCAGCCGCCCCAGAAAAGGCGCATCTGTAAGATGCGCCGATTCCGGCACTTAGCCTCGCTCTTCCCACTTGCCCTGTAGTGGTGGCAAGTGGGGTAATAGTTGTGGGGTTGATGTCACTTTTGTATTGTAAGGTGACATCAAGCCAACTTAGTAATGGAGTGATGTCAATAAGACACCTATTCATTACTAATCCTACAGTTGGTAAAGGGTTAAAAAAGACAGCCAGAAAAGTCTTTTAATGAAATAAAACAATAACAGTTTGACCATTTTATTGTTACTGCTAATCCATGTACTCCCTCGATCTCCTGCTGTAATAAATGAAAAAATAACAAACCAACAATATGCCCATACCTGTCCGGCGTTCAGTCAGTCCCACGCCTTAATCCATATCTAGGGGATATACAGTTCACAACCGGGAGTGGTGCTAATGCGACCGGCCCAACTGTAAACTACTGGGGAATGAATGAGAAGCTGCCGGTGTCAGCATCAGTGACTAGCGCTGACGTCCAGGGCCACCATCAGGGCATTACTGCCCTGACTGGCATACAGGGCTCAATGACCAGAGGGGGCCCACATTGGGCCCCCTCTCTTCCGTTCAACGAGCCCCAGCGGCAGGGCCCTGACCCTTTAGTAACAGCCTGTGTCCGAGATGCAGGTTCAGTTAAACTCTATAGACGTGTGGGCAATGGGCCCACACGGCAATAGTTAAAAGCTGCCAGCCAATCGGCAAGAATAGAGATACAGGCAAGAATGGAGACACGGGGCAAGAGTGGAGACTGGGCAAGAAAGGAGAAATGGGGCAAAATGGAGACATGGGTAATAATGGAGGCCCAGGGTCAAGAATGGAGACACAGGGGGCAAAAATGGAGACACGGGGACAAGAATTGAGACACGGGGCAAGAATGGAAACACAGGAGGCAAGAATGGAGACAGTTGGGGCAGGATCATGGGGCAAGAATGGAGACACGGGGCAAGAAAGGAGAAATGGGGCAGAAATGGAGACATGGGCAAGAATGGAGGTGCAGGGGGCAAGAATGGAGACACAGGGCAAGTATGGAGACACGGGGCAAGAAAGAAGAAATGGGGCAAGAATGGAGGCACACGGGGCAAGAATGGAGGCACACGGGACAAGAATGGAGACACGGGGGCAAGAATGAAGACAGATGGGGTAGGATCATGGGGCAGGATGGAGACATATGGTGCAGGATCACGGGACAGGATGGATACAATGGGGCAGGATCATGGGACAGATGGTCTCGACATGTCTTGGTGGTATTTGTTCCTTGTATGTGATATTCGGTCACTGTGGTGGTAATATGTGGTCAGGACATGGTGTGGTGGTATTTGTTCCTTGTATGTGATATTCGGTCACTGTGGTGGTAATATGTGGTCTGGAGATGGTGTGGCGGTATTTGTTTCTTGTATGTGGTATTATAGGTCAATATATGGTTGGTAATATGGCGTCTGGTCATGGTATGGTGGTATTTGTCCCTTGTGTATGATATTATTGGTCATTTTAAAAATTGAAAAATAAATAAAAATATACAAAAATTGTATTGGATATTATAACAAATGATTAATAGGTTAGAGCAGAGTAGAGCTGGGCCAAAAGAGTCTACCTTGTCGTGGTGCAGGCTTGAAAAATCTTTTGGCCAAAAGAAAAGCTGCTGGCTATATGTGCGTGATCTGGTGATGGGAACTGTTAGGCTGGGGTCACACTTGCGAATTCAATGTGAGAAACTCACATCAAGTCCCGGCACTCTGGACCGGAGTTTGCAGCTGCATGTATTTCTATGCAGCCGCACGCTCCGGTCCCGAGTGCCGGCGGCAGCGCTAAGACTTAATGCGAGACACTCACGCAAGTTTCCCGAATTGAACTCGCAAGTGAGAACCCGGTCTTAATGTGTGATTGGTGAGAAGTGGAGTTTTTCCAAGAGAGAGCGGTAAGGCTGTGGACTGTTTGAGGGGTGGAGCCTGGGCGGAGTCTCAAAGGGGCCCCAAAATTCCTATTGGCAGCCCTGCTGATGTCACTGATGCTGCACTGGCTCACAGCTTGACCGTCGGTGAACTCAAGGTCATCCCAGTTCAGGCATCGCTAGTCACTGTAGCTGCTGCTCGCAGCCGTGCTGAACTGAATCTCTGCTGGTTCTGAAATTTGCGTGAGAGCCCACGCCATTTTTTTAAAAGCAATACCTGTTTATTTATTAAATACATGTCCCATAATTTGCACACACTAAACTAATTGTATTGATTACTCACATCTACTGTATATATCTAACTATTCTGTATGAATTTACTGTATGTAAACCATATCTCCTGTCCTGTCAGCTCCTGCAGTGATTTTTACAGAAACCGACAAATGAATTATATATATATATATACAGATATATATATATATATATATATATATATATACTGCTCAAACAAATAAAGGGAACGCTAAAATCCCACATCCTAGATATCACTGAATGAAATATTGCAGTTGGAAATCTTTATTCATTACATAGTGTAATGTGTTGAGAACAATACAACCTAAAAATGATCACCGTAAATCACAACTAATATCCCACAGAGGTCTAGAGTTGGAGTGATGCTCAAAATCAAAGTGGAAAATGAAGTTAGAGGCTGATCCAACTTCAGTGGAAATGCCTCAAGACAAGGAAATGATGCTCAGTAGTGTGTGTGGCAGGCAGCAGATCGCTCTCCACGGTGTCTCCAGACACTGTCACGTCTGTCACATGTGCTCAGTGTGAACCTGCTTTCATCTGTGAAGAGCACAGGGCACCAGTGGTGAATTTGCCAATCCTGGTGTTCTGTGGCACATGCCAAGCGTCCTGCACGGTGTTGGGCTGTGAGCACAACCCCCATCTGTGGTCCCTGGTCACTCAGACCATCGGTTTCTAACAGTTTGTGCAGTCGGTTTCTAACAGTTTGTGCAGAAACGTGCACATTTGTGGCCTGTTGAAGGTCATTTTGCAGCACTCTGGCAGTGCTCCTCCTGTTTCTCCTTGCACAAAGGCTGAGGTAGTAGTCCTGCTTCTGGGTTGTTGCCCTACTATGGCCCCCTTCACGTCTCCTGGTGTACTGGTGTGTCTCCTGGTAGCACCTTCAGCCTCTGTACACTACACAGACACGGCAAACCTTCTTGCCACAGCTCGCATTGATGTGCCATCCTGGATGAGCTGCATTACCTGAGCCACTTGTGAGGGTTGTAGAGTCCATATCATGCTACCACAAGTGTGAAAGTAACCAACAAGCTTTTACAAGTGGAAGCTCAAAGGATTTTTTTGTTCCACTCTATAGCACCGCTGGGAATAAACGAGGATCTTTTATTCACAGGCTTCTTGGGTTGACGTACCGGTTGAATGTGTCCTCGTGCACTTCCCCTCCAGGCTGTTCTGAAGCTTTTTCTTTGGATCTTTTGATTCTTGAGCAGCGTTGGATCTTTCTTCTGATTGAGGACATTTATGATTGAGGACCACTATATGGCTTTGGAGCCCTATACATGTGGAATCTTGTAAAACAGCGCATCAATGACTACAAGGATTTTCTTTACTGGTTCTGAATTTTGTATTTGGTGACTTGGCGGGGACCTCAAATTGATTCCAGGATGGAGTAGAATAGTACCCGGGGCAAGAATTCATTTTGGCGCAACCCCCCCACCCAGAGCATATGTGATTTGCACACTTAGTCATGTACCGACGAGCTCCTCTCCCTAATGCTCTCAATATTCAGTGAAAAACTGAGAGAAGCAGAAGAGAAGCTCGATGTCACAGGACCATAAGTATGAAAGTCGCATGTGAGTGAAGTGTCCAATGATGAGTACTGGAACCTGCAGAGCTGAATCCTGACATCGCAGCTTCTGAATTCTCACAACTGCACACTTTTAGGATTCTCCCTTGCCGGTGGACAGTCATGTCAACACAAGCGTGTGATTTGTATACATCTGACTAGGGTTGAGCGAAACGGGTCGGCCATTTTCAGAAGTCGCCGACCTTTGGCAAAGTCGGGTTTCATGAAACCCGACCCGATCCCTGTGTGGGGTCGGCCATGAGGTCGGCGATCTTCGCGTAAAAGTCGCAATTCATTCCGATACCGCAAGTATCAGATATCGGCCGATATTTGCAGTATCGGAATCCATATTTATGTGTAAAATAAAGAATAAAAATAAAAAATAGGGATATACTCACCCTCGGACGCGCCCTGGTACTAACCGCTGTAACCGGCAGCTTCCATTCCTAAGAATGAGCGCGTGAAGGACCTTCGATGACGTCGCGGCTTGTGATTGGTCGTGTGAGCGGTCACATGAGCGGTCACGCGACCAATCACAAGCCGCGACGTCATCGAAGGTCCTTCACGCGCTCATTCTTAGGAAGGAAGGCTGCCGGTTAGTACCAGGGCGCATCCGAGGGTGAGTATATCCCTATTTTTTATTTTTATTCTTTATTTTACACATAAATATGGATCCCAGGGCCTGAAGGAGAGTTTCCTCTCCTTCAGACCCTGGGAACCATTAGTATCCCATTGCACTGCATTGGGTTTCGTGTTTCGGCCGACCCCAACTTTTTAATAGGATCGGCCGATTTCACTCGACCCGACTTTTGAGAAAGTCGGGTTTCGTGAAACCCGACCCGACCCTAAAAAAACAAAAGTCGCTCAACCCTACTTCTGACCACATTCCGACTAGACGTGCCTGGACTCTCTCAGTTCATTTTCATTGAGTGAGGCCACACATATCTAGTCAGCATGTGACCGCATGAATGTAAATCGCCAGCACGAGAGAATCCTGACAGCGTGCAGGGCGCACTGTGAGAACTCAGAAGTCTGCAGTCACAAAGAATGACTGCAGACTCATTACAAACCTGGACATCCCCTTTAATGCTCCTAACATAAATAAAAACATGAGAGTTAGTCAGTATCACAAATAACATTTACATCCAGGTACCTTATAGATGACGTCACCTCTGGAGCCGTTCTCCTTTTCTTCATCTTGTCCAGACCCCATGATGAGTTTTCTCATCTACAGCCATCTCTGCAGACTTATATCTTCTCCGCTCTTTTGCAGAAAATCTCCACATGATGCCCTTAAAGATAGAAGTGTCATTATAATGCTCCTGAATGAATAATTGCCCCTCACTATATCGTCTGCACAAAATATGACCCCCACACTGTCCCTCTTATGGTACATGCTCTTCACACTGACCTCTCCTTTCCTTACCGGCCCCCTCTTCACACTGTCCTCAATGTGTCCCCCTCTATAGGGCCCAGTATTTATGCTGTACTCTCATCAGACCCCCCTCCTTGGTATACTATCCGCTCCTGGCTGTGCTTTTACACTGTCCCCCCATGCTACGAACCGACTACTTTGTGTGCCCACTCACTTTTCTCCCCCATACTGTCTCCTCACACTATTCCCCTCCCTCCTCATACTGTCTCCTCTCACATCCCTCCTGTTCACCAAACTGTCTCCTCATATATTTACCCCTCACTTTCTATACTGCCTGCTCACCTGACTCCCCATACTGTGCCTGCACACATCCCATCACCCTCACTCCCCGTACTCTGTCCACATACATTTTCCACATCGCTACTCATACTGTGTCCACATACATTCCCCCATTCACTCCTCATACTGTCTGCACCCATTCCCCATACTGCTTCCTCAGATATGCCCCCCATTCTCCTGTAGTTTCCTCATACATGCCCCCAATTCCCCAGTACTGTTTCCTCATACATGCCCCAAATTCTCCTGTACTGTTTCCTCATATATGCCCATTATTTTCCTCTACCCCACTCCATCATTGCTCTCTTCACCACCACCACTATCATTGCTTTCTTCCCCACCACCCCATAATTTCCCATTCCACCACCTCCATCATTTCCTCTTTTGCCTTTTTAACCATATCCATCATTTTCTCTTCCCCCACCATCCCCATCATTGCCCTTTCCACCACCATCATCATTGTCCTTTCCGCCACCATCACCATACTTTCCCATTCCACCACCTCCATCATTTTCTCCCCCTCCAATATCATCAGTGTGCTTTCCACCACCACCATCCTTGTCCATTCTACCACCTCCATCATTTCTTCCCCCCCTCATTATTGCCCTTTCCAGCACCTCCATAATTTCCTCCATCATTGCATCCTCCCCCCACCACCATCATTGCCCATTCCAATTTCCACCTCCATCATTGCCCATTCCACCTCCATCATTGCCCATTCCACCACATCCATCATTTCCTCCTCCATCCCAATTATTGCCCTCTCCCCGTCAGCCCCATCATTGCCCTCGCCTCTCCTCCCCGTACACACACACAAAACCATTTACGTCTCTGCACATTCACCCACAGCGCTACGCATGCACGCACAAACACACACATACACACATATTGCGTACAGTATAATGGACACACCTAGTTACTCCTACACATGCGGCTGAGCTCCGTACACCTTGCACACACGGCTCCGCTCCATACACCTCGTACACATGTGTCTTCACTCCATACACCTTGTACACACGCGGCTCCGCTCCATACATCTTGTACACACGCGGCTTGGCTCCGTACACCTCGTATACACACAGCTCCGCTTCATACACCTCATAGACATACACAACTCCGCTCCGTACACCTTGCACACACGGCTCCGCTCCGTAAACATCACACGCACACGGCTCCGATCCGTACACCTCGTACGCACACGACTCTGCTCCGTACACCTCGTACGCACACGACTCTGCTCCGTACACCTCGTACGCACACGGCTCCGCTCCGTACACCTTGCACACACCCAGTTCCGCTTCGTACACATCGTACACACACGGCTCTGCTCCATACACCTTGCACACACCCAGTTCCGCTCCGTATCCGTACACCTCGTACACACACGGCTCTGCTCCATACACCTTGCACACACCCAGTTCCGCTCTGTACACCTCGTACACACCAGGTTCCGCTCCATACACCTCATACACACACGGCTCCACTCCATACATCTTGCACACACGGCTTCCGCTCTGTACACCTCGTACACACACGGCTCTGCTACATCCACACAAACCACTCCTGACCCCACACAAAAGCTTACCTTCATCCAGCACCATGACAACCAGCAGAGTCCTGCACTACACGGAGGCCCTTGATCATGTGACTCCTGACTCTTCCCCTCCTGTGACCTCATTACAGGTCCTGTGCGCATAGAGTTGCGGCAGCAATAGCTGTGATGTACGGCTCTCTGCAGTGGAGGGGCTCTGCTGCGGGACAAGTGCAGTCCCACCTGAGCCTCCTTGGACTGCCGCATCATCAGGCGGCCCCCATGGCGCCCCCTGTCGGCTGCGCCCGGGGCACATGCACCGGCTGCCCCCCTGGATACGCCACTGTTTGAACCTTCAAATATGGTAGTACCTGTATGCTAATGCACCGATGGCTTTCAAAACTTTCACTCCATCATTGATGGGCCATGCAGTGTTCATTCTTGCACGTTAACTTTACCCTCTCATTGGGGATTTGCACGTTCAAAAGTCCTTTGTGGCTTTTTCTCTCTCTAGGCCTTAATACTAACTGTGTTTGGCTTCCAATACAAGGCTCTTTTCCCTTTCCATGAGTAGTTTTTTTCATGCCAATATTTTGGTTACAACGGGCATTGGGCGTATTTTTAGTCCACTCTTATGTACTATGGGGGCTATTTGCCTTTGGGTTACTTGCAAGCATTTGGTTATGTTTACACCTATTTTCAACTACGTGGGCCTTTTTGTGCGCCGTGTATTGTCCTTTGTTTGGCAATTCCTAAAAAAAATATGTAATCGTGTGCCGTCATATATCCTTACAGTCGTTTTGACACATATTTTCATGTGTCATACAATTGTATGTAGCTATTATTCATGTATTGTCCATATATAAATACAATAAAAACAGTGTTTCAAAAAGATCTTTATCCTATACCATGAGGTTTACCTTTTCTTTGGTAATATCACTAATTCAGTTTTTTTTCACAGATTTTTTTCTTGTAGTCCACTTATTTTTAGAGTTGAGCGACTTTTACTTTTTTAGGATCGAGTCAGGTGAAAGTCGAGTCAGGTGAAATCGACCGAAACACGAAACCCAATGCAAGTCAATGGGGAATCAAAGTCGGCAGTGAGTGGAGGACAGGAAAACACCTACAGTGCCCATTTTAATGCCAAAAACATCAATTCTTATTCCTTAAGCTTGTCAATCTTAATTAACTTTATAATAATAGTTAGGCATTGAAAACAGGGGGTCATTTGACTAAAGGTGTGGGGGGGTAGGGCTGGCTCAAGATTTTCGTGGGCCCAGGAAACGCGGAATACGTCACGGCGGTGGAGCAGGGAGAGGTTAGTATTTCAACTTTGCAAGTGCTGTGATCCTGAGCAAGCAGGGGGGGGCACTAGTTGGCACTGGCACGGGGCCCCTCATAGTACGGTGGTGTGTTTGACGTCGGGTGGCGCCTCCCACTGCCAGAGACACTTTTGCGTACTATGAGGGGCCATGTGCCAGTGCCAACGAGTATGCCCCCTTACCTGATGAAGGAACCTGCACTTTCATCTGCACCTTCCTCTTTGTCCCCGTGTAAGGTGGTATAGTATGCGGGAAGGGGAACCTGACTTTCAGCAGGGTCAGATTCTGGCTGTGTAGAGTGCAAGGGGAATGTAGTGGTCTGGGTCAATGTACCAGCAGACTCATCTAGCAGTGGCTGGGCAATGGGCAGGATGAGGAGGAAACACAGATATAGGCCCAAAATAAAAACAAAGGGTAAAAGCAGTTCAAAATTGGTAACAGGACTAAACAGGCGGCATAGCTTTGTTAAGTGGAGGACAATTGTAATGAGTGGCGCAGACACAGGTAGTAGGCCCAAAATACAAAAGTAGGCTAAATGCAGTTCAAAATTGGTAACAGGACTAAACAGGCGGCATAGCTTTGTTAAGTGGAAGACAATTGTAATGAGTGGCGCAGACACAGTTAGTAGGCCCAAAATAAAAAAAAAGGTAGGCTAAATGCAGTTCAAAAATGGTAACAGGACTAAACAGGCGGCATAGCTTTGTTCAGTGGAGGACAATTGTAATGAGTGGTGCAGACAGGGCCGGCGTCAGCACCCGGCGTACCCGGGAAAGTGTCGGGGCCCTGGCGAGACAGGGGGGCCCATTCAGGGCCGGCGTTAGGGGAAGGCAGCTGCCAGTGCCTAGGGCCCCCACTCCCCCAGGGGCCCAGCTAGCGGCACATCACGCAGCTGCTATGGGGCCCCTGTGAGGCAGGGATGGCCGCCTGTCGCAAGCACCAACTCCTCCGCTGCCGCTTTGAACTTTACTGGCGTCTGCTCCCTCTCCCATCATTCCCCACTCTGCCTCTGACACTGACGCTGTGGGTGCGCGATGACGTCATCGCGCACTCGCTGTGTGTGAGGCAGTGCAGCGGCAGCCACCAAGACCGGAGCAGGGAGGGAGCAGCGCAGCGCGGGAACATTGAGAGGTGAGGAGTGGGGTTTTTTTTGTAACTAACAGTGAGTATTGGACTATGGGGCCATTCTTGGGGGGAGGGGGGCTGTGCTGTATACTACATGTCTGTGCTATATACTACATGGGTGTGTTATATACTATGTGGGCTTTGCTATATACTATATGGGCTGTTATATGCTACGTGGGCTGTGCTGTATACTACATGTCTGTGCTATATACTACATGGCTATTCTATATACTACATGGCTGTTCTATATACTACGTGGGCCGTGTTATATACTACGTGGGCTTTTATATGCTACGTGGGCTGTGCTATATACTATATGGGCTGTTATATACTACGTGGGCTGTGCTATATACTATATGGGATGTTATAAGCTACGTGGGCTGTGCTATATACTACATGGCGGTGTTATATACTATGTGGGCTTTGCTATATACTATATGGGCTGTTATATGCTACGTGGGCTGTGCTGTATACTACATGTCTGTGCTATATACTACATGGCTGTTCTATATACTACATGGCTGTTCTATATACTACGTGGGCCGTGTTATATACTACGTGGGCTTTTATATGCTACGTGGGCTGTGCTATATACTACATGGCTGTTCTATAAACTACGTGGGCCATGTTATATACTATGTGGCTGTGCTATATACTATATAGGCTGTTATATGCTACGTGGGCTGTGCAATATACTACATGGCTGTTCTATATACTACGTGGGCTGTGTTATATAATATGTGGCTGTGCTATATACTATGTGGGCTGTGCTATATACTACGTGGCTGTGTTATATACTACATGGCTGTGTTATACGCTACGTGGCTGTGCTATATACTACGTGGGCTGTGCTATATACTACATGGCTGTGTTTATATGTGATCATGAATCGTGGTATGTGTTAAAGGGTGGGCCCACTGAGACTCTTTAGCCCGGGGCCCTCAAAAACCTGGAGCCGGCCCTGGGCGCAGACACAGGTAGTAGGCCCAAAATACAAAAGTAGGCTAAAAGCAGTTCAAAATTGGTAACAGGACTAAAGAGGCGGCATAGCTAGGTCCTGGGGTAGGGTCCTCTGCTGAGTAGCAGACAGTGGTAGTAGGCGCAAAGTATTAACTGGTCTAAATGGAGGCCAGGGCCCCTGTATATTTTAACTATCATCTATCATTTCAACAAATTTGTATTGGCAGTGCCATTGAAGGATTTAACAGCACAGACTACACAGTGGTGGAGCAGGGAGAGGTAAGTATTGCAAGTGGTAGAGCACTGTTCGAGCTGGGAGGGAACACTGTCTCGTGGGCGGCGGTACTGACACAGGGCCAATCATATTACGATGGTGTGTCTGACGTTGGTTGTGCACCACCACTGTCAGAGACTCTTCATTGTACTATGAGGGACCCTGTGCCAGTGCCAGTGGCGTCGCCCAAGAGTGGGCGCACCCACGTATCCAGGAAAACGGCACTCGCACGGGTGCTTGCGGCAGGTGGTGACCACGGCCCTGTGGGGGGAGTCAGCCCATTCAGGGAGGTATACAAATGGCCTATGTTGGACATTCAGCAGCTGCAAATGGCGGAATTGGAGAAGTGAGTAAGAGGAGGCCAAAAGCAAGACATTTTTCAGGCAAGCTACGTGTCAGCAGGAGAAGGTGGGGCAAAATAATTTGAAATCCATGATTGGTTCATTTTAATGAAGGTTAGATCATCAACATTCTGGGTAGCCAGACATATCCTTTTTTCGGTCAGTATTGAACCAGCAGCACTGAAGACTCTTTCTGATAGCACACTAGAAGCAGGGCAAGCGAGCTCCTGTAATGCATACTCTGCCAATTCAGGCCAGGTGTCTATTTTAGATGCCCAGTAATCAAAGGGGAATGACCTGTGAGGGAGAACATCGATAAGGGAGGAAAAGTAGTTGGTAACCATACTCGACAAATGCTGTCTCCTGTCACTTTGAATTGATGCAGCAGTACCTGTCGTGTCAGCGGTCATTGCAAAATCACTCCACAACCTGGTCATAAAACCCCTCTGTCCAACGCCACTTCGGATTTGTGCACCTCTAACACCTCTGCCATGTTGCCTCCTATGACTCGTGTGAGAACCATCACCGCCGCTGTGTGCTGGGAATGCCTGAACCAAACGGTCTACAAGAGTTGCTTGTTTGGTAGCCAATATTTGCTCAAGGTTCTCATGTGGCATGATATTTTGTAACTTTCCTTTATATCGTGGATCCAGGAGGCAGGCCAACCAGTAATCGTCATCATTTTGATAATGTGGGGGTCCCGTTTTAGGATGCGCAAGGCATACTCAGCCATGTGGGCCAATGTTCCAGGTGTCAATTCACTGCTTGTGCTGGGTTGAGGAGCACTTTCTTGCAAATCAACATCACTTGTGTCCCGCAAAAACCCTGTACCTGACCTTGCAATGCCACCAGTTTCTATTGCCCCCTGAGAAGCATCCTCCTCCCATAAATATTCATCCCCATCATCCTCCTCCTCTTCGTCCGCCACCTCGTCCAGGAGAGTTCCCTGAGCAGACAATGGCTGACTGTCATCAAGGCTTCCCTCCTCTTCGGCTGCAGATGCCAGCTCCTTAATGTGCGTCAAACTTTGCATCAGCAGACACATTAGTGGGATGCTCATGCTTATGATGGCGTCCTCTGCACTTACCAGCCATGTACATTCCTCAAAACACTGAAGGACTTGACAGAGGTCTTGGAGCTTCGACCACTGCACACCAGACAACTCCATGTCTGCCATCCAACTGACTGCCCGTGTATGTGTATCCTCCCATAAATTAATCACAGCACGCCTCTGTTCACACAGCCTCTGAACCATGTGCAGTGTGGAGTTCCACCTTGTTGCAACGTCGATTATTAGGCTGTGCTGGGGAAGATTCAGCGATCGCTGATGGTTCAGCATACGGCTGGAGTGTACGGGCTACCGGCGGATGAGCGAGCAAAGTCTTCGCACCTTCTGGTAACTCCAGATAATTTTTGAGGAAGCACTGCATCACCAGGTTCAAGGTGTGAGCCAGGCAAGGTATGTGTTTCAGTTCTGAAAGGGCTATGGCAGCCATAAAATTCCTTCCATTATCACTGACTACCTTGCCTGCCTCAAGATGTACACTGCCCAGCCATGACAGAGTTTGTTGCTGCAAGTACTCGGCCAATACTTCCGCAGTGTGTCTGTTGTCGCCCAAACACTTCATTTCTAACACAGCCTGCTGACGCTTACCACTAGCTGTTCGATAATGGGACACCTCTTGTGCAACACTAGCAGCTGCGAATGGAGTGATCGTGCGACTGCGCTCTGTGGACGAGCTTTCGCTTCTGGAGGAGAAGGAGGGGTGGCGAACGCCTACAGCCAGCTGTTTCCTAGACGGTAGGCTAGGCAGAACTGTCCCACTATGACTGTCCCCTGTGGACCCTGCATCCACCACATTAACCCAGTGTGCCGTGATGGACACATAACGTCCCTGGCCATGCCTACTGGTCCATGCATCTGTTGTCACCTTTCTACTGACTGATTGCCTCAGTGCATGGACAATGCGGTCTTTGACATGCTGGTGGAGGGCTGGGATGGCTTTTCTCGCAAAGAAGTGTCGACTGGGTAGGTCATAGCGTGGTACTGCGTAGGCCATCAGGGCTTTGAAAGCTTCACTTTCAACCAACCGGTAGGGCATCATCTCTAACGAGATTAGTCTAGCAATGTGGGCGTTCAAACCCTGTGTATGCGGATGAGAGGATGAGTACTTTCTTTTCCTAACAAGAGTCTCTTGTAGGGTGAGCTGAACTGGAGAGGTGCATATGGTGGAACTAGCGGTGGTGGTGGTGGTGGACATGGCAGATTGAGAGAGGGTTGGTGATGGTATTCTCGATGTTGGCCTACATACAGTGTTTCCTACCAATAACCTTGTGATTCCCTGACTGCTTTGGCCTTGCGACGATACCTCCACATTTGCTGCTGGTGGTGTCCTAACCGGTGGGCTTACAGTGAGGGAAGCAATGCAGCCTTGCTGACAACCTTCATTCTGAGCAGGTGCCCCAATGGTACGGGACGTTCGGTAGTTAGTCCAGGCTTGCAAGTGCATGCTGGTTAAATGTCTTAGCATGCACGTTCTATTTAAATTTTGAAGATTCTTCCCTCTGCTAAAGGTCTTTGAGCATTTCTTACAGATAACTTTTGACTGATCATTCGGATCTTGGTTATAAAATTCCCACACTGCACTCTTCCTACTATGGAATACCTTTTCAGGCATTGCACGCTGTGCTACTTTCACCGGATGGCCACGCTGTCCTAAAACTGTTTTTGACAAACGTTTTTGGCCTGATACGGGCCTGCCAGATGACAGCTGTTGCGATGTAGATGGCTGCTGCGGATCATCCTCCTCCTCTTCTGAGCTACTGGCAGCGGCACCCTCTTCCCCCAATGGCTGCCAATCTAGGTCAACAACTGGGTCATCTATCACCTCCTCTTCAATGTCATGTGCACCTTCCTCTGTGTCACCGTGTAAGGTGCTATAGCGTTCGGGATGGGACACCATAGACTCATCAGGGTCAGATTCTGGCTCAGTACACTGCGAGGGCAATGTAGTGATCTGAGTCAATGGAACAGCATTATAATCTAGCTGTGGCTGTGCATCAGTGCACTCCATGTCCGATTCATCTTGTAATGTGCAGTTAACAATTTCCCGTTCTAACCCAGGCACGGTATGTGTAAAGAGCTCCATGGAGTAACCTGTAGTGTCGCTTGACGCATCCTTCACTTTTGGTTTGGGTGAAGGACACAAGGAAACATCTTGCTCCTGACCGGGAGCATGCACTGACGACTCGCTGCTTTTATATTTGGAACTTTCTGAAGAGGAGGCGAAAGAGCTAGAGGCTGAGTAAGCAAGGAAAGCCAAAACTTTTTCCTGCTGCTCTGGCTTTAAAAGCCGTTTTCCTACTCCCAGATAAGGGAGCCTTCGAGGCCTTGTGTAGCCAGACGATGACGCTGGCTCAACACCTCCAGTCTTAGGTGCTATTGTGCTTTTGCCACTACCACCAGATGCACCACCACCACCATCAGTACCAGCTCGCAACCACCGCCCACGGCCTCTTCCACCTGACTTCCTCATTTTTTGGAAAATCTAACCAAAATAACAACTGTTATATGGTACTGTAAAACAAGGTAGAAGGTGGATATAAACGTGTTGACATTTTAAATCTCCCTTTTTTGGGGGGGAGACTGAACAAAAACTCAGGCCCTGTGCAAAAAACAACACAATCTAAGTGGCAGAAAGTGGCTGGCTGATATACGACAAACTAACAGGACAGAAGTTTATCCACTTTGTGAGAATTTGAATCTTTTGACGAAGCTGCCGTGTCAGTGAAACACGCGTCGAGAGGCCGTTGTGACCGCTATCCTGTTGCTAAGTCTCCCACTACCATGGCTGCAGGTAACTGCTCTGTTATATTATAGGCACGGTTTACTTATTTAGAATTAGGTGAAATCAATCACGATATAACAATACTGAGCCTAATCATGCTCCATGCAGCAGCTATGTAGTTGTGTAGTATATTTGGTATAAGACATTACATTTCTATACTTCTATCCTTATTGATATCTTTGGAGACTAGTTTAAATTGGATATACAGGTCACACTCTCTATTTTGGTCTGGGTTGCCGGTTATTTGTAGTCCAATATCAGCAGAGGTGCTTTTTCATCTCTGCTGCAAATTTATTATGTGGTTACTTATATTGTAATTTAAACTGTAATATATGATTTTTGTATTTATATTTGTATGGAATTGTCTAAATTTATAATAAAGGTATTTATTCATGATTTTAACTGATCGTGTTGTGACTTCACTGTCTCTGTTGGTGATAGTTGTTCTTTTGTGAAGAGGATCATAATATATAGTTTTTTAGAGGAACGTTTATTGGTTATATGAACCACAACTCAGGCCCAGTGTATATAACAACGCAATCTAAGTGGCAGAAAGTGACTGGCTGATATACGACAAACTAACAGGACAGAAGTATGTCCACTTTGTGAGAATTTGAATCTTTTTTTGGGGGGGGATGAGACTGAACCACTACTTAGGCCCAGTGTATATAACAACGCTATCATAGGCTACGTTCACATTTGCGTTGTTGTGTGCTGTGTCGGCGATGCAACGCACAACGCACGCAAAAATGCAGCAAAACGCAGCGTTTTGTGACGCATGCGTTCATTTTTATAGCGCAAAAAAAATGCAACAAGCAGCGTCCTCTGCGCCCTGACGCTTGCGCCCCCAAAAATGCATGCGTCACAAAACGCAACAAAACGCATGTCCATGCGCCCCCCATGTTAAATATAGGGGCGCATGACGCATGCGTCGCCGCGGCTGCGCCCGACGCAACGCAAATGTGAACGTAGCCTAAGTGGCAGAAAGTGGCTGGCTGACATACGACAAACTAACAGGACTGCAGTATATCCACTTTGTGAGAATTTGAAACTCCCTCTTTTTTAGGGAGACTGACCCAAAACTCAGGCCCAGTGTATATAACAACACAATCTAAGTGGCAGAAAGTGGCTGGAAGATATATGAAAAAATACAAGGAATGTAGTACAATTTCAATCTCCCTACAATGATCTCAGGAAAAGTATGGCAGCAATAAAAAGGACTGCTGCACACAAAAGTGTGGACAAATAAACAAGATAACTGTGCAGAAAGGAGCAACAGGATTTTTGCTTTTAAAAAAGCAGTTGGTTTACACAGCGGCGTGCAAACAGCAATGCAGCTATCAGGGAGCCTTATAAGGCAGCCTAATAAGCTACAGAGCTGATGCACAAAAATATAGCCTCCACTGTCCCTGCAAAGAAAAGGTGGTGTTGGACAGTGGAAATCGCTACAGCACAAGCAGTTTTGGGGCTTACTCTTCCCTCCCTAACTATATCCCTCCTTCTGATGCAGCTGCGGCAACCTCTCCCTATGCTACGATCGGCAGAAGTAAGATGGCGGTCGGCATGCACGCCCTTTTATAGCCCCTGTGACGCCGTAGAAAGCAAACCAATCACTGTCATGCCCTTCTCTAAGATGGTGGGGATCGAGACCTATGTCATCACGCTGCCCACACTCTGCGTCCTCCTTCATTGGCTGAAAAATAGCGCTGAAAGCGTCATACGAAACGCGACTTTGGCGCGAAGATCGCCGACCTCATGGCCGATCCCACACTAGGATCGGGTTGGGTTTCAGGAAACCCGACTTTGCCGAAAGTCGGCAATTTTTGAATTTGTCCGATCCGTTTCGCTCAACCCTACTTATTTTCATTTTTATTATTATTTATTTTTTATTTCTTTCATTTTGTATTCATTTTTCATCTTATAATTTTCTTTCTTCATCTTGTACATATTTTTTCAGTTATTTTTCATTTTTATGTGCTTTACATTATTTTCTTCAGCCTAGATTTATTTATTAATTATTTTCATCCGGTTTTGTATTATTTTTGTGGTTTTCAGCCATATTTCCTCTTTTTTCCATTTTTCAACACATGCTTCATTTGTCCCCATTGTCTTTCATTTGTGCTTGTTCATTTTTCTAGTTTCAATAAGTTTTATTTTCTGAACGAAAAAATTAACAGCAGATTTCCCGTACAAGGGGTTAATACACAATTTGAGTCATGGGAAATAAACATAAGTCGATCAACGACTGGATTACACGAAATAACTTTTATAAACAACAAGACATAGACAAGGGGGAGAAGTACATGAGGGGGGGCCAGTTAGATATCTCATACTGAATAACAAGAGTGATCACGAACAATTTACATAGGCATCACAAGGACAATATTAGGGTCTGTCCTAGATTTACATTAGCGTCCAGTTCCATCCAGGGTCGCCAAGTCTGATAGAAAATGTCCCATGCGTCATTCCTCGTAGCTTGGATTCTTTCGTAGAGTAAAATGGTGTTCATCCTGTCCATCACAAGCGACATTGATAAAGAAGTAGTTCTCCACCTCGATGCAATATGTAACTTTGCAGCCATGCAAAGTTGGTTGACTAGATTGTGGAGTTTATTAGAGAAGCCAAGTACCCTAGCACCCAAGAGGAACACGGCCAGGTTCAGAGGGACCGTTTTACCATACATTTTTACCACAGTGGACTGTACCTTTCGCCACAGGGCTGAAACTATCGGACACTCCCACCAAATATGTTTTAGGTTTCCCTGGGCCCCGCACCCTCTGAAACAACAGTCTGATACATTCGGGTATATGGTGTGCAATTTACTCGGGACTTGGTATGTCCTATGCAAGAGAAAGTGTAGTACAATTTTTCCTCCATTCTTCCAGGGACATTGATATATTCAAATCTGCCTCCCACTGCTCCATAAATTTAAGGCCGGCGTCACACTTGCGAGTTTTACGGACGTAAGAGCGCAGAAACTACGTCCGTAAAACTCGCAAAAAATACGGCACAATTATTCTCTATGCCCCTGCTCCTATCTGCCGTATTTTACTGATCAGTATTATACGGCTTTCTACGGCCGTAGAAAATCGCAGCATGCTGCGTTTGTCACCGTATTGCGCAAATAAAACGCCAATGAAAGTCTATGGAAGCCCCAAAAATACGGATTACACACGGACCAGCAGTGTGACTTGCGAGAAATACGCAGCGCTGTTACAGAGAAAAGCCGGTAATTCAGTGCGGTGTACAGTAAAATCACACTGACAGCTTACAGTAGAATAGGTAGAATAAATATGTACACATAGAATAGGTATATATATATATATATATATATATATATATGTCAGAGAGACACATATATGTATATATATTCTTACTTCATACAGCCGCGATATAGCAAAAAGCCGGTAATTCAATTACCATCTTTTGCTTTCTCCTTCCTCAAACCCGACATGATATGAGACATGGTTTAGATACAGTAAACCATCTCATATCACCATTTTTTTTGCATAATCCACACTACTAATGTTAGTAGTGTGTATCTGCAAAATTTGGCCGTTCTAGCTCTTAAAATAAAGGGTTAAATGGCGGAAAAAATTGGCGTGGGCTCCCGCGCAATTTTCTCCACCAGAGTAGTAAAGCCAGTGACTGAGGGCAGATATTAATAGCCTGGAGAGGGTCCATGATTATTGGCCCCCCCCTGGCTAAAAACACCTGCCCCCAGCCACCCCAGAAAAGGCACATCTGGAAGATGCGCCTATTCTGGCACTTGGCCACTCTCTTCCCATTCCCGTGTAGCGGTGGGATATGGGGTAATGAAGGGTTAATGCCACCTTGCTATTGTAAGGTGACATTAAGCCAGATTAATAATGGAGAGGCGTCAATTATGACACCTATCCATTATTAATCCAATTGAATGAAAGGGTTAAAAAAAACACACACATTATTAAAAATTATTTTAATGAAATAAAAACAAAGGTTGTTGTAATATTTTATTTAACGCCCAATCCAATCACTGAAGACCCTCGTTCTGTAAAAGAAAAAACATAATAAACCAACAATATACTTACCTTCTGCAGATCTGTAAAGTCCAACGATGTAAATCCTTCTGAAGGGGTTAAAACATTTTGCAGCAAGGAGTTCCGCTAATGCAGCGCTACTCCTCGCTGCAAAACCCCGGGGAATGAAGCTAAATATAGGTCAATGATCTATATTTAGCTTCATTTGCGGTGAGGCGCCCTCTGCTGGCTGTTCATAGATCGTGGGAACTTACCTAGAAAGCTCCCTGGCTTTCTAGGAAAGTTCCCACGATCTATGAACAGCCAGCAGAGGGCGCCTCACCGCAAATGAAGCTAAATATAGATCATTGACCTATATTTAGCTTCATTCCCCGGGGTTTTGCAGCAAGGAGCAGCCTGCATTAGCGGAACTCCTTGCTGCAAAATGTTTTAACCCCTTCAGAAGGATTTACATCGTTGGACTTTACAGATCTGCAGAAGGTAAGTATATTGTTGGTTTATTATGTTTTTTCTTTTACAGAACGAGGGTCTTCAGTGATTGGATTGGGCGTTAAATAAAATATTACAACAACCTTTGTTTTTATTTCATTAAAATACTTTTTAATAATGTGTGTGTGTTTTTTTTAACCCTTTCATTCAATTGGATTAATAATGGATAGGTGTCATAATTGACGCCTCTCCATTATTAATCTGGCTTAATGTCACCTTACAATAGCAAGGTGGCATTAACCCTTCATTACCCCATATCCCACCGCTACACGGGAATGGGAAGAGAGTGGCCAAGTGCCAGAATAGGCGCATCTTCCAGATGTGCCTTTTCTGGGGTGGCTGGGGGCAGGTGTTTTTAGCCAGGGGGGGGCCAATAACCATGGACCCTATCCAGGCTATTGTGGCACCCCTAGGGGTATTTGCCACAAAAATAGTTACTGACACTAGACACAAATACTAAAATAGCAAAACTGCACTACCACCTCCGGCCAGAAGGGGGAGCTCCAGAGACTCCCCTTAATCCATTCTGGTCTGAGAGAAGAAATGTCAGTTGGGCTAAGGAGCTGATAGTGAGAGGTCATACAGCTGAATTTCTAACAGCCCTATGATGGTTTCCAGGCCCAAATCACTGGCCTGAGGAGAAGAGGGACAGAGAAAAGGGACATTGTGAGAACCGGGTAGCATTAATCACTACCCAGAACAGGCGCAAAGACGGATACCGGATCCGTGGCTGTATTCATTATATATAATACAGCAACCGGAAAAACGTGAGGTGATATCAGCTTCACTAGGGCCGGACGCAGCAACAGACACAGAGTTCAGCGGTACTCCCGGAGGGGGTAAGCCGATAAAAGGACTCGGGTTGCCCGTCGAACCAGGACCCGGAGGGGACAGATTGGGCCGGCAGCCAGTTCACATACAGCAGCAGGGCCACACAGAAATTGCGCACAATAAGAGGCGAAGACTCCGGCAGGGTCAAAGTAACTCAGAGTTCCCATACAGACTCCGGTGACAGGACTGGTTGTAAATCCTTTTATGTTAAAGTAAACTTGTTAAACGTTTCAGTGCCTCAGTCTTTCATTTGGACAATAGCCATCTATCCAGGATCGGGATCGTCACCGCTGGGAGAACTTGCTGCTGATCAAGTAAGTGCCTGTTCCCTCATGATACCCCTTACACTGTGCATTGCCTGAGGCCACAGCACCGGGTCAAGCCACCCGTGACATCCCCCTCAAGAGACAGACTCCATTGGTCCGGTGCTGGGTATCCCGGTCTCCTGGGCGTCACACTATTAATATCTGCCCTCAGTCACTGGCTTTACTACTCTGGCGGAGAAAATTGCGCGGGAGCCCACGCCAATTTTTTCCGCCATTTAACCCTTTATTTTAAGAGCTAGAACGGCCAAATTTTGCAGATACACACTACTAACATTAGTAGTGTGGATTATGCAAAAAAAATGGTGATATGAGATGGTTTACTGTATCTAAACCATGTCTCATATCATGTCGGGTTTGAGGAAGGAGAAAGCAAAAGCCGGTAATTGAATTACCGGCTTTTTGCTATATCGCGGCTGTATGAAGGAATAATATATATATATATATATATGTGTCTACTGACATATATATATATATATATATATATATATATATATATATATATATAGACAGTATATATGTTTTTATTTTTTTTTAACACATGGATCCCTTGTATAGGCGTATGTCGGTTTGGCAAGCCTGCGATAAAAACACGCAGTACGGCTGCCATACGGATTACATACGGAGGATGCCATGCGCAAAAAACGGTGACACACCCTGCCTACGGAGGAGCTACGGACCACTATTTTCGGGACTTTTCAGCGTATTACGGCCGTAATATACGGACCGTATTTGCATACGCTGAGTGTGACGCCGGCCTAAGTTTTTCGTCACCCTGGGTGTTATTAAGAGATGCGTAGATAAGGAAGATGGTTCCCCCGCCCAGAGGGTCATTTAGACATCTCTGTTCGTAATTTGTAGGGCGTGGAGGGACTTTGTATTGTAGGATCTGTTTGGCAAAATGGAAAATTTGGCATATGCGCAGTGTCTCCTCGGCTGGAGGTGCGAGTTTTTGGATGAAATCCTGTTGGGTAAGTAGAGTATAGAAGGGCGTGCATCTGGGCTGGTTGTCCCTGTTAGTACAAACAATTGTTCATTTTTCTATATGTTTTAAGGTTCATGCCTCTTACTCTGGTGCTCCTACACTATGCTTGCGTTTTACATATTCCCTACCATGTCCCGTTACGGTTTAATCACATGCCGCAAGGTCCTTGCCTCGGCATCTGGTGCCCTTAGACTACGCTTGCGCTCTACATTTTCTATACAATATCCCGATGCGCCGCGCTGAACAAGCTTGGCGCGTGTGCATTGGGTACTATTAGCAGAGACGTCTGCCTGCATTCCCTGCCCGGCTCAGGTCATTTCTGCATCCTGCCTTTTGCGCACCTGTGTTCACTGACCAGCAGCACCGAGAGGTATTTAAACTTGGCGTTGATCACGTATTTCACACTTCCCCCTGACTAAGCCGTCCGTGTAACGGCGACACGCGTTGGGTTCTCCCCCACGCTGATTCCTGCCTCTGTTCCCCCCCCCTTCCCAGTTTCAGAATTTTCATTTTGTATCCCTTATTGGGCTGGACATGTGGACTATCATTGATATTGCCTTTATTTGGCTGTGGTCAGCCCACTTTGGTTAGTGCTCACTTAGGTACACATGCACTATTGTCCATATTTTGGCAGCATATCAGCAATTCTTTAGCATACAGGTACATATTGCGTACAATTTCCATTGCAGGCACATGTTGGTATTTTTTGTGTTATCAGGTACCCTTCAGTGTGCACGCTCTAACCATTGGTTTACCTGCATTGTTCCTTGTTCGCTCTTGGTTAGTGTTGAGCATTCCGATACCGCAAGTATCGGGTATCGGCCGATACTTGCGGTATCGGAATTCCGATACCGAGATCCGATACTTTTGTGGTATCGGGTATCGGTATCGGATCAATAGGGATGTGTAAAATAAAGAATTAAAATAAAAAATATTGATATGCTCACCTCTCCGGCGGCCCCTGGACATCACGCTGGTAACCGGCCGGCTTCTTTGTTTAAAATGAGCACCTTTATGACCTGCGAATGACGTTGCGGCTTCTGATTGGTCGCGTGCCGCCCATGTGACCGGCACGCGACCAATCAGAAGCCGCAACGTCATTCTCATTCACAAAACTCCTAATTCTAGGAATTAAGGACCTGCGAATGACGTCGCGGCTTCTGATTGGTCGCGTGCCGGTCACATGGGCGGCACGCGACCAATCAGAAGCCGCGACGTCATTCGCAGGTCCTAAAGGCGCTCATTTTAAACAAAGAAGCCGGCCGGTTACCAGCGTGATGTCCAGGGGCCGCCGGAGAGGTGAGCATATCAATATTTTTTATTTTAATTCTTTATTTTACACATCCCTATGGATCCCAGGGCCTGAAGGAGAGTTTCCTCTCCTTCAGACCCTGGGAACCATGAGAATACCTTCCGATACTTGATGTCCCATTGACTTGTATTGGTATCAGATATCGGTATCGGCGATATCCGATATTTTTCGGGTATCGGCCGATACTATCCGATACCGATACTTTCAAGTATCGGACGGTATCGCTCAACACTACTCTTGGTACATATATTCATTGTTTACCACTGGTGGTAGTGTGCTTTGTGCACAAAGGGACAGGGTCATTCCTTATATTTCATGATATTTCATATTTTGTATTGAACTCATGTGAAATTTATGCCTGTTGACCTTTTGATTGGCGGGATCACCGTGGGTGTGATGTTATTGTTTTTAGATGTTTTTAATCTATAGCGTCTATCAAAGTTTACCTTTTATATTTATACACTGAGTAGTGGTGTGCATTACCTTTGAGTGGTTCTCTTCTCTCTCTTTGCATTATGTCATGTTACCACTTTTTTGCACCCCTTTAATTTCGATTTCTGTAATAGTAGTGCGCCAGTTTCTTCTCAATATCAATTGAAAGCAACCAACATTCAAAAGTGACCAAAACGTCAGCCAGAAAGCATTGATACTGAGCTGTGGTCTGTGGTCCCCACCTGCAGAACCACTCCTTTATTGAGGGTGTCTTGATAATTTTGAAGAGAAGGAATATAAACCAGCTCACATGATGCATAAGCTGAGTTTCGGGAGCACGGACCCGCTGGGTCCAGGCGTGTAGAATCCAAAAGAAAAAAATGTCCAGCTTCACCGAATCTGTGAAAAAAGTTTTCTTTATTCACAAACTTAAACATGGAGGGTACAAACTTCAGCACAAACGATGTGTATGAATCTCAATGCGCTTCTGGAGACTAAGCTCCCTTAATCATGACAACATGTCATGATTAAGGGAGCTTAAGGTACCGTCACACTAAGCAACACTGCAGCGATATAGACAACGATGTCGATCGCTGCAGCGTCGCTGTTTGGTCGCTGGACAGCTGTCACACAGCTCTCCAGCTCTCCAGCGACCAACGATCCTGAAGTCCCCGGGTAACCAGGGTAAACATCGGGTTACTAAGCGCAGGGCCGCGCTTAGTAACCCAATGTTTACACTGGTTACCGTTGTAAATGTAAAAAAAACACTACATACTTACATTCCCGGTGTCTGGTCATGTCCTTCGCCTTCAGCTTCCCACACTGACTGAGCGTTGGCCGTAAAGCACAGCGGTGATGTCACCGCTGTGCTCTGCTTTACGGCCGGCCGGCGCTCACCAGTCAGTGCGGGAAGCTGAAGGCGAGGGACGTGACCAGACACCGGAATGTAAGTATGTAGTGTTTTTTTTTTTTTACATTTACAACGGTAACCAGGGTAAACATTGGGTTACTAAGCGCGGCCCTGCGCTTAGTAACCCGATGTTTACCCTGGTTACCAGTGAAGACATCGCTGAATCGGCGTCACACACGCCGATTCAGCGATGTCAGCGGGTGATCAGCGACGAAATAAAGTTCTGATCTTTCCCCAGCGACCAACGATCTCCCAGCAGGGGCCTGATCGTTGGTCGCTGTCACGCATAACGATTTCGTTAACGATATTGTTGCTACGTCACAAAAAGCAACGATATCGTTATGTGTGACGGTACCTTTAGTCTCCAGAAACGCGTTGATATTCGAACCCATATGGTTTGTGCTGAAGTTTGTTTCCTCCATGTTTAAGTTTGAGAATAAAGAAAACTTTTTTTCACGGATTCAGTGAAGCTGGACATTTTTTTATTTTGTCTTGATAATTGCCAATAATTTACATCTGTTGTCTATTCCATTTGCACAACAGCATGTGAAATTGTCACAGTGTTGCTTCCAAAATGGACAGTTTGATTTCACAGAAGTTTGATTTACTTGGAGTTATATTCTGTTGTTTGTGTTCCCTTTATTTTTTTGAGCAGTGTGTATATGTATAGGGACAAAAAAATAGAAGGCAGCTCTCCAGGTTTTAGCAAAATAATACAGTCGACTTTATTGGGCCCACATGGCGTGGTGTTTATTGCAATGTCCATGTTCTCTACTCTATGTAGGTGAAACCACCTGTGATTTTAAGACCTGCATAAATCATCATTATACTATAAGAAAAAAGAGATTGGACCTTCCTGTTTCTAAACATTTTGTAGAAATGAATCATTCTGAGAAACAATTATGGTTCAGGATTATAGACACAGTCCCTTCACAGAGAAGAGAGGGGGATAGAGTCCGGTTTCACACATCTCGTGGTTCCGGTACATGTGGTGACAGTTTCCTCACGTAGCGGAGACACTGGCACATGCAGATACTTTCAAATGAATGTGTCTGCACATGTCAGCGTGTCTTCATGTCAAATAAATAAGGCAGCACACTGCGGCGCTAAAACATGCAAACATGAAACATGAAAATTGAACTGCATTACTGCACTAGAAATATGAAAAATGAGAGCGTTTAGCGCATAAACTGGCCAATTCATGTGTACCTGGTAGCCACATTAGGGCATCTCTCTTATACCAGGTCCTACACTTTCCTTTCCTCACTGAGAATAAACGTCTTCATCTGAATGGGTACCTGTGAAACCTCTTCTTAGACTAAATTTCTCTCTCTCTGTGGAGGGGTAATGGACCTGCTGCGATTACAACACCTGTGGCTAAGAGGCGGAGTGCTCAGTCAGAAGGCTAGACAGTGTGAACAGGTGCTGGACCTAGAGTCACCAACTCATATACAGTGAAATAAATAAGGCAGCACACTGCGGTGTTAAAACATGCAAATATGAAACATGAAAATTGAACTGCATTACTGCACTAGAAATATGAAAAAATGAGAGCGTTTAGCGCATAAATTGGCCAATTCATGTGTACCCGGTAATCACATTAGGGCATCTCTCATATACCAGGTCCTAGACTTTTCTTTCCTCGCTGAGAATAAACATCTTCATCTGAATGGGTACCTGTGAAACCTCTTCTTAGACTTAGCATGTCTTCATGGACCGTGTGTCCGTGTGCAAAGCATGGAGACATGTCAGTGTTCGCGGGTGCGCACTGATCACACGGACCCATTAAAGTCAATGGGTGCGTGTAAATACGTGCCACACACGGATCACATCCGTGTGCTTTTTTAAATTTATAGGGTTAACATTCTAAGCAATTGTATCAATACCAGACAGGTGTCTAGACATTGATTGGGCAAAAGTTTGCCATAAGTCTAGACACCATTTTAGGCTCTGAGGTGAAGTTGGCAAGTTATCAGAGTGCTGGCATCTTTCAACTCTGGTGACTTTGGATAATATTAATGCCCCCATGTGGACACAGAGCAGCTAATAAGTTTGGTGGAGCAACATCCTGATCTTTGGGACACACGATCCGAGGGATACCATGTCAGGTTGGCGATTGAACGTGGTTGGTTCGCTGTAGCTGAACAGCTCTACCCCAGACTTGGTTGGTCCACATATTCACCAGCAAAGCAGGAAAAGTTTGGTAAGTTACCCCATAGATGTTCCATATTTAATTTAACATGGAATTAATATAAACATATTAAAATACCGTATATACTCGAGTATAAGCCGAGATTTTCAGCCCAAATCTTTGGGCTGAAAGTGCCCCTCTCGGCTTTTCCCACGGTCTTCGGGTGCCGCAGCCTCTGTTAAGCGGTCACGTGGGACCGCTCATTAAAGTTATGAATATGGACTCCACTCCCATAGGGGTGGAGTCGCATATTCATTCCTCTAATGAGCGGTAACGGTGACCGCTGACAGAGGAAGAGGCTGCCGTGCCCGGAGACCAGCTGTCCGGGAGAAGGAGCCAGGGACCGCGCCAGAGCAGGTGAGTATTAATATTTACCTGTCCTCGTTCCACCCGCCGGGTGCCGCTCCGTCTTCCCGTCCTCTTGCAGTGACTGTGCAGGTCAGAGGGCGCGATGACGTACTAGTGTGCGCGCCGCCCTCTGCCTGAACAGTCAGTGCGGAGAGACGGGACGCTGAGGAGCAGCGGTCAGCAAGAGAGGCGAGTATGTGATTTTTTTTTCTTATTACTGCAGCAGCAGCAGCATTACATATGGGGCACAGCTTGAAATGGAGCATCTATGGGGCAATAATGAACGCTATAGAGCATCATATATGGGGTACAGCTTGAAATGGAGCATCTTATGGGGCAATAATGAATGCTATAGAGCATCATATATGGCACAGCTATAAATGGAGCATCTTATGGGGCAATAATGAACGCTATACAGCATTATATATGGCACAGCTTTAAATGGAGCATCTTATGGGGCAATGGTGAACGCTATAGAGCATTATATATGGCACAGCTTTAAATGGAGCATCTTATGGGGCAATAATGAACGCTATAGAGCATCATATATGGCACAGCTTGAAATGGAGCATCTTATGGGGCAATGATGAACGCTATAGAGCATCATATATGGCACAGCTTGAAATGGAGCATCTTATGGGGCAATAATGAACGCTATAGAGCAGGGGTGTCAAACTGCATTCCTCGAGGGCCTCAGACCATGCGTGTTTTCAAGATTTCCTTTGCATTACACAAGGTGCTGGAATCATTCTGTGCAGGTGATTAAATTATCACCTATGCAATACAAGGAAATCCTGAAAACATGACCTGTTTGTGGCCCTCGAGGAATGCAGTTTGACACCCCTGCTATAGAGCATTATATATGGCACAGCTTGAAATGGAGCATCTTATGGGGCAATAATGAACGCTATAGAGCATTATATATGGCACAGCTTTAAATGGAGCATCTATGGGGCAATAATGAACAGTATGGAGCATTATATGTGGCACAGCTTTATATGGAGCATCTATGGGGCAATAATGAACGGTATGGAGCATTATATGTGGCACATTTTTATATGGAGCATCTTATGGGTCCATCATGAACTTTATGGGGCATTCTATGGGCCCATCATCAACTTTATGGAGCATTAAATGGGCCATCATGCACTTTCTGGAGCATTACGTGGTCTATGGTCTTGGATATACAGTATGTACAGTATTTTGAGAATGTAATCGCTATAGTATGGATTTTTTTTTAAAGTCTTGTTTTTTATCCCGTTAGAAATGGATCCCAATACTTCTGATCCTGGACCAAAACAAAAACGCAGGTCATACGAAGCTGGTTTCAAACTTAAGGTTGTGTCAAGAGCAGAAGAAAGCAATAACAGTATTGTAAGGTTGTGTCAAGAGCAGAAGAAAGCAATAACAGTATAGCAAGTAGGGAATTTTGTGTGAATGAAAAACAAGTGAGAGAGTGGCGAAAAATGAAAGCTGACTTGGTAAAGATTCCAAAGGCAAAAAAAGCTCGACGTGGTTTAAAGAGGTCATATGAGGCTCTACAGACTGAATTGCGTAAATGGGTTATGGAGTGTCATCAACACGCATGGGAATTCGCTTACGTGCTCTTCAAATGGCTAAAGAAGACAAATTGAAAGCACCAGGCATTGAAAATTTTGTTGCATCAGCAGGATGGTGTACCCGCTTCATGAGTAGATTTGGCCTATGTTTGCGGCAAAGAACAAAGATTTCACAGAAGTTGCCAAAAGACCTTGATGAAAAAGTGATGTCATTCCATTCATTCATCATAAAACAAAGAAGGATCCATAACTATGACCTGGGAGATATTGGAAATATGGATGAAACACCTATGACTTTTGATCTTCCAAGCAACAGAACTGTGGCAAATATGGGAGACAAAACTATTTTACTCAGAACCACAGGAAATGAAAAAAACCATTTCACAGTCGTTCTTTCATGTTTGGCTAATGGAACTAAGCTGCGGCCTGTCATTATTTTTAAAAGAAAGACCTTGCCTAAAAAGGTCAAATTTCCACCACGAATTACAGTGCGTGCGCATGTTAAAGGCTGGATGGATGAAGACGGAACAAAAAAATGGCTGGAAGAAATTTGGAATGGACGACCAGGAGCAACCTTAAAGAAAAAACCATCATTGCTAGTCTGGGATATGTTCAGAGCACACACATCGGATGACATAAAAAAACTGGCAAAGGGTATGTGCACACAATGCAGATTTAGTGCAGAACTGCAGCAGATTTTTCTGCAGCAGAAACGCTGCAGAACTGCACTGTGATCACAGTACAATGTAAATCAATGTAGAAAAAAAAAAGCTGTGCACATGGTGCAAAAAAATCTGTGAAGAAACGCCGCAGATTTCAAAGAAGTGCATGTCACTTCTTTTGTGCAGTTCTGCAGCGTTTCTGCACCCCTCCATAATAGAAATCTGCAGATGCGTTTTTTATGCGTTTTTGGTGCGTTTTTGATGCGTTTTTATGCATTTTTTATGCGTTTTTTGTGCAGATTTGTGCACAAAAAACGCATCAAAAACGCACCAAAAACGCATAAAAAACGCACCTGTGGATTCTGCCAGGAGATGCAGATTTAGTGCAGATTTTATGCAGAAAATTCTGCACCAAATCTGCATCGTGTGCACACAGCCAAAGTCTTCTCAAGTTACTTTGGCGGTTATTCCAGGTGGACTTACATATGTACTGCAGCCCCTAGATGTGTGTTTAAATAAACCTTTCAAAGACCGTGTGCGAAGGATGTGGCATGAATGGATGTCATCTGGTCAAGCCCAACTGACAAAACTTGGAAATCTGATGAAGCCAGACATAGAATTAATAGCAAAGTGGGTTTGTGATGCATGGGAAGAGATTCCAGAGGACATGGTGCAACGGGCCTTCAAGAAGTGTGGCATTAGTAACGCTATGGATGGCAGTGAAGACAATGCTTTGTATGAGAATGACAGCAGTGACGGTGATGACAAACTCAGTGATGATAACATAGTAACATAGTAAGGCCGAAAAATGACATTTGTCCATCCAGTTCAGCCTATATTCCATCATAATAAATCCCCAGATCTACGTCCTTCTACAGAACCTAATAATTGTATGATACAATATTGTTCTGCTCCAGGAATGTTGGTGGAAAAACCTTCTCTCTTCCAGACGCAAAGAATGCCCCCTTGTGCCTGTCACCTTCCTTGGTATAAACAGATCCTCAGCGAGATATTTGTATTGTCCCCTTATATACTTATACATGGTTATTAGATCGCCCCTCAGTCATCTTTTTTCTAGACTAAATAATCCTAATTTCGCTAATCTATCTGGGTATTGTAGTTCTCCCATCCCCTTTATTAATTTTGTTGCCCTCCTTTGTACTCTCTCTAGTTCCATTATATCCTTCCTGAGCACCGGTGCCCAAAACTGGACACAGTACTCCATGTGCGGTCTAACTAGGGATTTGTACAGAGGCAGTATAATGCTCTCATCATGTGTATCCAGACCTCTTTTAATGCACCCCATGATCCTGTTTGCCTTGGCAGCTGCTGCCTGGCACTGGCTGCTCCAGGTAAGTTTATCATTAACTAGGATCCCCAAGTCCTTCTCCCTGTCAGATTTACCCAGTGGTTTCCCGTTCAGTGTGTAATGGTGATATTGATTCCTTCTTCCCATGTGTATAACCTTACATTTATCATTGTTAAACCTCATCTGCCACCTTTCAGCCCAAGTTTCCAACTTATCCAGATCCATCTGTAGCAGAATACTATCTTCTCTTGTGTTAACTGCTTTACATAGTTTTGTATCATCTGCAAATATCGATATTTTACTGTGTAAACCTTCTACCAGATCATTAATGACTATGTTGAAGAGAACAGGTCCCAATACCGACCCCTGCGGTACCCCACTGGTCACAGCGACTCAGTTAGAGACTATACCATTTATAACCACCCTCTGCTTTCTATCACTAAGCCAGTTACTAACCCATTTACACACATTTTCCCCCCAGACCAAGCATTCTCATTTTGTGTACCAACCTCTTGTGCGGCACGGTATCAAACGCTTTGGAAAAATCGAGATATACCACGTCCAATGACTCACCGTGGTCCAGCCTATAGCTTACCTCTTCATAAAAACTGATTAGATTGGTTTGACAGGAGCGATTTCTCATAAACCCATGCTGATATGGAGTTAAACAGTTATTCTCATTGAGATAATCCAGAATAACATCCCTCAGAAACCCTTCAAATATTTTACCAACAATAGAGGTTAGACTTACTGGCCTATAATTTCCAGGTTCACTTTTAGAGCCCTTTTTGAATATTGGCACCACATTTGCTATGCGCCAGTCCTGCGGAACAGACCCCGTCGCTATAGAGTCCCTAAAAATAAGAAATAATGGTTTATCTATTACATTACTTAGTTCTCTTAGTACTCGTGGGTGTATGCCATCCGGACCCGGAGATTTATCTATTTTAATCTTATTTAGCTGGTTTCGCACCTCTTCTTGGGTTAGATTGGTGACCCTTAATATAGGGTTTTCATTGTTTCTTGGGATTTCACCTAGCATTTCATTTTCCACCGTGAATACCGTGGAGAAGAAGGTGTTTAATATGTTAGCTTTTTCCTCGTCATCTACAACCATTCTTTCCTCACTATTTTTTAAAGGGCCTACATTTTCAGTTTTTATTCTTTTACTATTGATATAGTTGAAGAACAGTTTGGGATTAGTTTTACTCTCCTTAGCAATGTGCTTCTCTGTTTCCTTTTTGGCAGCTTTAATTAGTTTTTTAGATAAAGTATTTTTCTCCCTATAGTTTTTTAGAGCTTCAATGGTGCCATCCTGCTTTAGTAGTGCAAATGCTTACTTCTTTGTTTAGCCACATTGGGTTTTTCCTATTTCTAGTCCTTTTATTCCCACAAGGTATAAACCACTTACAGTGCCTATTTAGGATGTTCTTAAACATTTTCCATTTATTATCTGTATTCTTATTTCTGAGGATATTGTCCCAGTCTACCAGATTAAGGGCATCTCTAAGCTGGTCAAATTTGCCTTCCTAAAGTGCAGTGATTTTGTGACTCCCTGACAAGTCCCCCTAGTGAAAGACAGGTGAAACTGTACAATATTGTGGTCGCTATTTCCTAGATGCCCGACCACCTGCAGATTTGTTATTCTGTCAGGTCTATTAGATAGTATTAGGTCTAAAAGTGCTGCTCCTCTGGTTGGATTCTGCACCAATTGTGAAAGATATTTTTTCTTGGTTATTAGCAGAAACCTGTTGCCTTTATGGGTTTCACAGGTTTCTGTTTCCCAGTTAATATCCGGGTAGTTAAGGTCCCCTATAACCAGGACCTCATTATGGGTTGCAGCTTCATCTGTTTTAGAAGTAGACTTTCCATGATTTCTGTTATATTTGGGGGTTTGTAACAGACCCCAATGAGAATTTTGTTACCATTTTTCCCTCCATGAATTTCGACCCATATGGACTCGACATCCTCATTCCCTTCGCTAATATCCTCCCTTAAAGTGGACTTTAGACAAGACTTTACATAGAGACAAACCCCTCCTCCTCTCCGATTTTTACGATCCTTTCTAAACAGACTGTAACCCTGTAAGTTAACTGCCCAGTCATAGCTTTCATCTAACCATGTCTCGGTTATTCCCACTATGTCAAAGTTACCTGTAGATATTTCTGCTTCTAGTTCTTCCATCTTGTTTGTCAGGCTTCTGGCGTTTGCGAGCATGCAGTTTAGAGGATTTTGTTTTGTTCCAATCTCCTCGCTGTGGATTGTTTTAGAAATGTTCTTACCTCCCTTCTGAGTATGTTTTCCTGGGTCTTCTTTGTTCGAGTCTAATGTTTTTCTTCCCGTCCCCTCTTCTTCTAGTTTAACGCCCTCCTGATGAGTGTAGCGAGTCTTCTGGCGAATGTGTGTTTCCCAGGTTTGTTGAGGTGTAGTCCGTCTCTGGCGAGGAGTGTTGTGAATTCTGTGGCTGAATTCACTCCTGTGGTCACAAGTGGTATTGCAGCCTCTGGGCTTCCTCCCTCAGGTGTTTTGGTGAGCTCGTTGGCTGCCTTGCTATTTAACTCCACCTGAGTCTGTCTTCCTTGCTCCTTGTCAATGTTCCAGTGTTGGATCTGAGCTACTGCATCTTTCCTGTGGCCTGCTGCTCTGCTAGATAAGTGTTACTTTGTTTTTGTTTCCGTTTTTTCTGTCCAGCTGTGCTATTCTCTTTTGCTGGAAGCTCTGAGACGCAAAGGGTGCACCGCCGTGCCGTTAGTTCGGCACGGTGGGTCTTTTTGCCCCCCTTTGCGTGGTTCTGCTTTAGGGTTTTTTGTAGACTGCATAGTTCTCTTTGCTATCCTCGCTCTGTCTAGAATATCGGGCCTCACTTTGCTGAATCTATTTCATTCCTACGTTTTGTCTTTTCATCTTGCTAACAGTCATTATATGTGGGGGGCTGCCTATTCCTTTGGGGTATTTCTCTGAGGCAAGTCAGGCTTGTATTTCTATCTTCAGGCTAGTCAGCTCCTCAGGCAGTGCCGAGTTGCATAGGTAGTGTTAGGCGCAATCCACTGCTGCTTTTAGTTGTGTGAGGATAGGTTCAGGTATTGCAGTCTGCAGAGATTCCACGTCTCAGAGCTTGTTCTATTGTTTTTGGGTTATTGCCATATCACTGTATGTGCGCTGATTACTGCACACTGTGTTGCCTGATAGCACAGCATAACAGTACAAGGAGCCAAACCAATGATTCTCAATAGAGGGAAAAAAGAAGTCCTGACATCATTTTTTTTTTCTTCAGCTCTGTCTTCAGTTTTTTTTTTTTTTCCCCTAGACATTAGAGTGCTTCAGGACACAGCTGTGGACATGGATATTCAGGCTCTGTACTCCTCAATGGATAATCTCGTTATAAATGTACAAAAGATTCAAGATACAATTGATCAGAAATCTATGCTAGAACCAAGAATTCCTATTCCTGATTTGTTTTTTGGTGACAGAACTAAGTTCCTGAGCTTCAAAAATAATTGTAAGCTATTTCTGGCCTTGAAACCTCATTCTTCTGGTAATCCTATTCAACAGGTTTTGATTATTATTTCTTTTTTGCGCGGCGACCCACAGGACTGGGCGTTTTCTCTTGCGCCAGGAGACCCTGCATTGAGTAATGTTGATGCGTTTTTCCAGGCGCTTGGATTGCTTTACGATGAGCCTAATTCAGTGGATCAGGCTGAGAAAAATTTGCTGGCTTTATGCCAGGGTCAGGATGATGTAGAAGTATATTGTCAGAAATTTAGGAAGTGGTCAGTACTCACTCTGTGGAATGAATCTGCACTGGCGGCTTGGTTCAGAAAGGGTCTCTCTGAAGCTCTTAAGGATGTCATGGTGGGATTTCCTATGCCTGCTGGTTTGAATGAGTCTATGTCCTTGGCCATTCAGATCGGTCGTCGCTTGCGTGAGCGTAAATCTGTGCACCATCTGGCGGTATTGTCTGAGAGTAAACCTGAGCCTATGCAGTGCGACAGGACTATGACTAAAGTTGAACGGCAAGAACACAGACGTCTGAACAGGCTGTGTTTCTACTGTGGTGATTCCACTCATGCTATTTCTAATTGTCCTAAGCGCACTAGGCGGTTCGATAGCTCTGCCGTCATTGGTACTGTACAGTCCAAATTCCTTCTGTCCATTACCTTGATATGCTCTTTGTCATCGTATTCTGTCATGGCGTTTGTGGATTCAGGCGCTGCCCTGAATCTGATGGATTTGGATTATGCTAAACGTTGTGGATTTTTCTTGGAGCCTTTGCGGTGTCCTATTCCGTTGAGAGGAATTGATGCTACACCTTTGGCCATGAATAAGCCTCAGTACTGGGCCCAGCTGACCATGTGCATGGCTCCTGCACATCAGGAAGTTATTCGCTTTCTGGTACTGCATAATCTGCATGATGTGGTCGTGTTGGGGTTGCCATGGCTACAAACCCATAATCCAGTATTAGATTGGAACTCTATGTCGGTAACCAGCTGGGGTTGCAGGGAGTACATGGTGATGTTCCATTTTTGTCTATTTCGTCATCCATTCCTTCTGACATCCCAGAGTTCTTGTCTGACTTTCAGGATGTATTTGAAGAGCCCAAGTCTGATGCCCTTCCTCCGCATAGGAATTGTGATTGTGCTATCAATTTGATTCCTGGTAGTAAATTCCCTAAGGGTCGTTTATTTAATTTGTCCGTGCCTGAACACACCGCTATGCGCAGTTATGTGAAAGAATCCCTGGAGAAGGGACATATTCGCCCATCGTCATCACCATTGGGAGCAGGGTTCTTTTTTGTAGCCAAAAAGGATGGTTCGCTAAGACCGTGTATTGATTATCGCCTTCTTAATAAGATCACTGTTAAGTTTCAGTATCCCTTGCCATTGATATCTGACTTGTTTGCTCGGATTAAGGGGGCTAGTTGGTTTACTAAGATTGATCTTCGTGGTGCGTATAATCTGGTGAGAATCAGGCAGGGAGATGAATGGAAAACGGCATTTAATACGCCCGAGGGTCATTTTGAGTATCTGGTGATGCCGTTCGGACTTGCCAATGCTCCATCTGTTTTTCAGTCTTTTATGCATGACATTTTCCGTGAGTATCTGGATAAATTCCTGATTGTTTACTTGGATGACATTTTGATCTTCTCTGATGATTGGGAGTCTCATGTGAAGCAAGTCAGAATGGTTTTCCAGGTACTGCGTGCTAATTCCTTGTTCGTGAAGGGATCAAAGTGTCTCTTCGGTGTGCAGAAAGTTTCATTTTTGGGGTTCATCTTTTCCCCTTCTACTATCGAGATGGATCCGGTTAAGGTCCAGGCCATCCAGGATTGGACTCAGCCGACATCTCTGAAAAGTCTGCAGAAATTCCTGGGCTTTG
Organism: Ranitomeya imitator; assembly: GCF_032444005.1. Taxonomy (NCBI): domain Eukaryota; kingdom Metazoa; phylum Chordata; class Amphibia; order Anura; family Dendrobatidae; genus Ranitomeya; species Ranitomeya imitator. Next base: position 340,130,079 of record NC_091284.1, on the reverse strand, counting down.
CTAATTTTTATCGTCGCTTCATCTGTAATTTTTCTAGCATTGCCAGACCATTGACCGATTTGACCAAGAAGGGTGCTGATTTGGTTAATTGGTCTTCTGCTGCCGTGGAAGCTTTTCAGGAGTTGAAGCGTCGTTTTTGCTGTGCCCCTGTGTTGTGTCAACCAGATGTTTCTCTTCCGTTCCAGGTCGAGGTTGATGCTTCTGAGATTGGAGCAGGGGCGGTTTTGTCACAGAGAGGTTCTGGTTGCTCAGTGTTGAAACCATGTGCTTTCTTTTCCAGGAAATTTTCTGCTGCTGAGCGTAATTATGATGTGGGCAACCGAGAGTTGCTGGCCATGAAGTGGGCATTCGAGGAGTGGCGTCATTGGCTTGAGGGAGCTAAGCATCGCGTGGTGGTATTGACTGATCATAAGAATCTTACTTATCTCGAGTCTGCCAAGCGCTTGAATCCTAGACAGGCCCGTTGGTCGTTATTTTTTGCTCGTTTTGATTTTGTGATTTCGTACCTTCCGGGCTCTAAAAATGTGAAGGCGGATGCTCTGTCTAGGAGTTTTGTGCCCGACTCTCCGGGGTTATCTGAGCCGGCGAGTATCCTCAAGGAAGGAGTCATTGTGTCTGCCATCTCTCCTGATTTGCGGAGAGTGTTGCAGAAATTTCAGGCTAATAAACCTGATCGTTGTCCGGCCGAGAAACTGTTTGTCCCTGATAGGTGGACTAGTAAAGTTATCTCTGAACTTCATTGTTCTGTGCTGGCTGGTCATCCAGGAATCTTTGGTACCAGAGAGTTAGTGGCTAGATCCTTCTGGTGGCCATCTCTGTCACGGGATGTGCGTGCTTTTGTGCAGTCCTGTGTGATTTGTGCTAGGGCTAAGCCCTGCTGTTCACGTGCCAGTGGGTTGCTTTTGCCCTTGCCGGTCCCGAAGAGGCCTTGGACACATATTTCGATGGATTTCATTTCTGACCTTCCCGTTTCTCAAAAGATGTCGGTCATTTGGGTGGTCTGTGATCGCTTTTCTAAAATGGTCCATCTGGTGCCCTTGGTTAAATTGCCTTCCTCCTCTGATTTGGTGCCTTTGTTCTTCCAGCATGTGGTTCGTTTGCATGGCATTCCTGAGAATATTGTTTCTGACAGAGGTTCCCAGTTTGTCTCGAGGTTCTGGCGAGCCTTTTGTGGTAGGATGGGCATTGACCTATCTTTTTCCTCGGCCTTCCATCCTCAGACTAATGGCCAGACCGAACGAACCAATCAGACCTTGGAAACATATCTGAGATGTTTTGTTTCTGCTGACCAGGATGATTGGGTGTCATTTTTGCCGTTGGCTGAGTTCGCCCTTAATAATCGGGCCAGCTCGGCTACCTTGGTCTCTCCATTTTTCTGCAATTCTGGGTTCCATCCTCGTTTCTCTTCAGGACAGGTTGAGTCTTCGGACTGTCCTGGTGTGGATTCTGTGGTGGACAGGTTGCAGCAGATATGGACTAAGGTAGTGGACAATTTGACCTTGTCCCAGGAGAAGGCTCAGCTTTTCGCTAATCGTAGACGCCGTGTGGGTCCCCGACTTTGTGTTGGGGATCTGGTTTGGTTATCTTCTCGTCATATTCCTATGAAGGTTTCCTCTCCTAAATTTAAACCTCGTTTTATTGGTCCGTATAGGATTTCTGAGATTCTCAATCCGGTGTCTTTTCGTCTGACCCTCCCAGACTCCTTTTCCATACATAATGTATTCCATAGGTCGTTGTTGAGAAGATACGTGGCACCTATGGTTCCATCTGTGGAGCCTCCTGCCCCTGTTTTGGTGGAGGGGGAATTGGAGTATATTGTGGAGAAAATTTTGGATTCTCGTGTCTCTAGACGGAAACTCCAGTATCTGGTCAAATGGAAGGGTTATGCTCAGGAGGATAATTCCTGGGTTTTTGCCTCTGATGTCCATGCCCCAGATCTTGTTCGTGCCTTTCATGTGGCTCATCCTGGTCGGCCTGGGGGTTCTGGTGAGGGTTCAGTGACCCATCCTCAAGGGGGGGGTACTGTTGTGAATTCTGTGGCTGAATTCACTCCTGTGGTCACAAGTGGTATTGCAGCCTCTGGGCTTCCTCCCTCAGGTGTTTTGGTGAGCTCGTTGGCTGCCTTGCTATTTAACTCCACCTGAGTCTGTCTTCCTTGCTCCTTGTCAATGTTCCAGTGTTGGATCTGAGCTACTGCATCTTTCCTGTGGCCTGCTGCTCTGCTAGATAAGTGTTACTTTGTTTTTGTTTCCGTTTTTTCTGTCCAGCTGTGCTATTCTCTTTTGCTGGAAGCTCTGAGACGCAAAGGGTGCACCGCCGTGCCGTTAGTTCGGCACGGTGGGTCTTTTTGCCCCCCTTTGCGTGGTTCTGCTTTAGGGTTTTTTGTAGACTGCATAGTTCTCTTTGCTATCCTCGCTCTGTCTAGAATATCGGGCCTCACTTTGCTGAATCTATTTCATTCCTACGTTTTGTCTTTTCATCTTGCTAACAGTCATTATATGTGGGGGGCTGCCTATTCCTTTGGGGTATTTCTCTGAGGCAAGTCAGGCTTGTATTTCTATCTTCAGGCTAGTCAGCTCCTCAGGCAGTGCCGAGTTGCATAGGTAGTGTTAGGCGCAATCCACTGCTGCTTTTAGTTGTGTGAGGATAGGTTCAGGTATTGCAGTCTGCAGAGATTCCACGTCTCAGAGCTTGTTCTATTGTTTTTGGGTTATTGCCATATCACTGTATGTGCGCTGATTACTGCACACTGTGTTGCCTGATAGCACAGCATAACAGAGGAGTCCATCGTACAAGTATGATGACAACGTCTATGCTGATAACCTCTTACCAGATGAATTTGAAGCTCTGTTTGGAGATACAGATGAGGAATCCAGTGAATTTGAAGGATTTTAACTTGTGTTTTAGCTTGGTTGCTGATTGATCTACGGCTTTTGTACTTTTAAAGTTATTGTTGTTACCGTATTGTTTTTGTTGACCCTTTTTTCCAATGACAGTGCTAATTTAATGTTTTCTTTTAAATAAATATTCAAAAAAACACAACCTACTGATGTCTCAATTAATTTTACTTTTATTGGTATCTATTTTTATTTTTAAAATTCACCGGTAGCTGCTGCATTTCCTACCCTAGGCTTATACTCGAGTCAATAAGTTTTCCCTGTTTTTTTGTGGCAAAATTAGGGGGGTCGGCTTATACTCGGGTCGGCTTATACTCGAGTATATACTGTACTTCACATTGTGCTTTATATATGTTATGGTACATGTCTTACCATCCTAAACATTAGGCTTATGTGTTATTAAGCTTTGTATTTACATGGACCATATCATATACACTTTACTATATTATTAGTACTTTACAGTATGTTCCCTGTGTTTAATATCATAATTACTCATGAACCATGCTTGTTAGAAATGGCAAAAAAAATGCAGTGTGTGTCTGTGGCAGCATTTTAGTTCTGGTGTGTTTATTTATGAAAAAGAATTATAATTTATTTTGTTTTTTTGCACGCAAATTAATACCTAGGTAACTCAAGGCCTACTTGTCTGGCATGTGCACAAACTGCATTTTTTGCCCACACTTCCCTGGCATACCCAATCGTGTTACATCATATTTAACACTGGGAACTGTATTGAAGCATATCTCTACAGATGTCTAACATTGGTTGCTCTTATGCTTAACTATGTTGGATTTCTTTATATGTGTTAGTTGACTGGTGTAATATATGCAAAAAGGTTTGCACTTTAAGTCTCTCAGACATTGTTCCAAACAAAGTTTGTGAAGATTGAAATTTTAAATATGTAAGGATAGCTGCCTGCTATTCTTAATCCAACATACACAAAAAATCAAACATAGTAGCCCCTTGGAGTGTTGCTTTAACCCCTTTCTGTCATGGGACGTACTATCCCGTCGAGGTGGGGTGGGCCCCCATGACCACGGACGGGATAGTACGTCCAGCGCGATCGGCGGCGCTCACGGGGAGGGCGCCGCCGATCGCGGCCTGGTGTCAGCTGTTTATCGCAGCTGACATCCGGCACTATGTGCCAGGAGCGGTCGCGGACCGCCCCCGGCACATTAACCCCTGGCACACCGCGATCAAAGATGATCGCGATGTGCCGGCGGTATAGGGAAGCTTCCCGCAGGGAGGGGGCTCCCTGCGGGCTTCCCTGAGCGATGTGATCGCGTTGCTGCGAGGGTCTCACCTCCCTCCCTGCTTCCTCCAGCCCCGGATCCAAGATGGCCGCGGATCCGGGTCCTGCAGGGAGGGAGGTGGCTTCACAGAGCCTGCTCAGAGCAGGCACTGTGAAGGCTGCAGCGCTGCATGTCAGATCAGTGATCTGACAGAGTGCTGTGCACACTGTCAGATCACTGATCTGTGATGTCCCCCCCTGGGACAATGTAAAAAAGTTAAAAAAAAAAATTCAAAATGTGTAAAAAAAAATTAAAAAAAATATTCCTAAATAATGAAAAAAAAAAAAAAATATTATTCCCCTAAATACATTTCTTTATCTAAATAAAAAAAACACAATAAAAGTACACATATTTAGTATCGCCGTGTCCGTAACGGCCCGACCTATAAAACTGGCCCACTAGTTAACCCCTTCAGTAAACACCGTAAGAAAAAAAAAAAACGAGGCAAAAAACAACGCTTTATTATCATACCGCCGAACAAAAAGTGGAATAACACGCGATCAAAAAGACAGATATAAATAACCATGATACCACTGAAAGCGTCATCTTGTCCCGCAAAAAACGAGCCACCATACAGCATCATCAGCAAAAAAAAAAAAAGTTATAGTCCTGAGAATAAAGCGATGCAAAAATAATTATTTTTTCTATAAAATAGTTTTTATCGTATAAAAGCACCAAAACATAAAAAAAGATATAAATGAGGTGTTGCTGTAATCGTACTGACCCGAAGAATAAAACTGATTTATCAATTTTACCAAACGCGGAATGGTATAAACGCCTCCCCCAAAAGAAATTCATGAATAGCTGGTTTTTGATCATTCTGCCTCGCAAAAATCGGAATAAAAAGCGATCAAAAAATGTAACGTGCCCAAAAATGTTACCAATAAAAACGTCAACTCGTCCCGCAAAAAACAAGACCTCACAAGACTCTGTGAACCAAAATATGGAAAAATTATAGCTCTCAAAATGTGGTAACGCAAAAAATATTTTTTGCAATAAAAAGCGTCTTTCAGTGTGTGACGGCTGCAAATCATAAAAATCCGCTAAAAAACCCGCTATAAAAGTAAATCAAACCCCCCTTCATCACCCCCTTAGTTAGGGAAAAATTAAAAAAATGTATTTATTTCCATTTTTCCATTAGGGCTAGGGTTAGGGCTAGGGCTAGGGTTAGGGCTAGGGTTAGGGCTAGGGTTAGGGCTAGGGTTAGGGCTAGGGTTAAGGCTACAGTTAGGGTTGGGGCTAAAGTTAGGGTTAGGGCTAGGGTTCGGGCTACAGTTTGGGTTGGGGCTAAAGTTACGGTTAGGGTTTAGATTACATTTACAGTTGGGAATAGGGTTGGGATTAGGGTTAGGTGTGTGTCAGGGTTAGAGGTGTGGTTAGGGTTACTGTTGGGATTAGGCTTAGGGGTGTGTTTGGATTAGGGTTTCAGTTATAATTGGGGGGTTTCCACTGTTTAGGCACATCAGGGGCTCTCCAAACGCGACATGGCGTCCGATCTCAATTCCAGCCAATTCTGCGTTGAAAAAGTAAAACAGTGCTCCTTCCCTTCCGAGCTCTCCCGTGTGCCCAAACAGGGGTTTACCCCAACATATGGGGTATCAGCATACTCAGGACAAATTGGACAACAACTTTTGGGGTCCAATTTCTCCAGTTACCCTTGGGAAAATACAAAACTGGGGGCTAAAAAATATTTTTTGTGGGAAAAAAAAAGATTTTTTATTTTCACGGCTCTGCGTTATAAACTGTAGTGAAACACTTGGGGGTTCAAAGTTCTCACAACACATCTAGATAAGTTCCATGGGGGTCTAGTTTCCAATATGGGGTCACTTGTGGGGGATTTCTACTGTTTAGGTACATTAGGGGTTCTGCAAACGCAATGTGACGCCTGCAGACCATTCCATCTAAGTCTGCATTCCAAATGGCACTCCTTCCCTTCCGAGCCCTCCCATGCGCCCAAATGGTGGTTCCCCCCAACATATGGGGTATCAGCGTACTCAGGACAAATTGGACAACAACTTTTGGGGTCAAATTTCTCCTCTTACCCTCGGGAAAATACAAAACTGGGGGCTAAAAAATAATTTTTGGGGGAAAGATTTTGTTTTTCAATTTTCACGGCTCTGCGTTACAAACTGTAGTGAAACACTTGGGGGTTCAAAGCTCTCACAACACATCTAGAGGAGTTCCTTAGGGGGTATAGTTTCCAAAATGGTGTCACTTGTGGGGGGTTTCTACTGTTTCGGTACATTAGGGGCTCTGCAAACGCAATGTGACACCTGCAGACCATTCCATCTAAGTCTGCATTCAAATGGCACTCCTTCCCTTCCGAACCCTCCCATGCGCCCAAACAGTGGTTCCCCCCACATATGGTGTATCATCGCACTCAGGACAAATTGGGCAACAAATTTTGGGGTCCACTTTCTCCTGTTACCCTCAGGAAAATACAAAACTGGGGGCTAAAAAAATAATTTTTGTGGGAAAAATTTTTTGTTTTATTTTTACGGCTCTGCATTATAAACTTCTGTGAAGCACTTGGTGGGTCAAAGTGCTCACCACACCTCTAGATAAGTTCCTTAGGGGGTCTACTTTCCAAAATGGTGTCACTTGTGGAAGGTTTCAATGTTTAGGCACATCAGTGGCTTTCCAAACGCAACATGGCGTCCCATCTCAATTCCTGTCAATTTTGCATTGAAAAGTCAAACGGCGCTCCTTCCCTTCCGAGCTCTCCCATCCGCCCAAACAGTGGTTTACCCCCACATATGGGGTATCAGCGTACTCAGGACAAATTGTACAACAACTTTTGGGGTCCAATTTCTTCTCTTACCCTTGGGAAAATAAAAATTGGGGGCGGAAAGTTAATTTTTGTGAAAAAATATGATTTTTTATTTTTACGGTTCTACATTATAAACTTCTGTGAAGCACTTGGTGGGTCAAAGTGCTCACCACACATCTAGATAAGTTCCTTAAGGGGTCTACTTTCCAAAATGGTGTCACTTGTGGGGGGTTTCAATGTTTAGGCACATCAGGGGCTCTCCAAACGAAACATGGCGTCCCATCTCAATTCCAGTCAATTTTGCATTGAAAAGTCAAATGGCGCTCCTTCGCTTCCGAGCTCTGCCATGCGCCCAAACAGTGGTTTACCCCCACATGTGGGGTACTGTCGTGCTCAGGACAAATTGTACAACAATGTTTGGGGTCTATTTTCTCCTGTTACCCTTGGTAAAATTAAACAAATTGGAGCTGAATTAAATTTTTTGTGAAAAAAAGTTAAATGTTCATTTTTATTTAAACATTCAAAAAATTACTGTGAAGCACCAGAAGGGTTAATAAACTTTTTGAATATGGTTTTGAGCACCTTGAGGGGTGTAGTTTTTAGAATGGTGTCACACTTGGGTATTTTCTATCATATAGACCCCTCAAAATGACTTCAAATGAGATGTTGTCCCTAAAAAAAAATGGTGTTGTAGAAATGAGAAATTGCTGTTGAACTTTTAACCCTTATAACTCCCTAACAAAAAAAAAATTTGGTTCCAAAATTGTGCTGATGTAAAGTAGACATGTGGGAAATGTTACTTATTAAGTATTTTGTGTGACATATCTCTGTGATTTACCGTATATACTCGAGTATAAGCCGAGATTTTCAGCCCATTTTTTTGGGCTGAAAGTCCCCCTCTCGGCTTATACTCGAGTCATATACCCGGGTGTCAGCAGGGGAGGGGGAGCGGGGGCCGTGTAATCATACTTACCTGCTCCCAGCGCGGTCCCTGCAGTCCCTGGCTTCTCCGGCGCTGCAGATTCTTCCTGCACTGAGCGGTCACATGGCACCGCTCATTACAGAAATGAATAGGCAGCTCCACCCCCATAGGGGAGGAGCCGCATATTCATTGCTGTAAATGATCGGTGCCATGTGACCGCTCAATTACAGGAAGAAGCTGCAGCGCCGGAGAAGCCAGGGACTGCAGGGACCGCGCTGCAGCAGGTAAGGGGAGCGCAGCTCTATAATTACCTGCTCCTCGCTCCGGCTCCGTCTGCAGCGTCCTCTAGCAGTGACGCTCAGGTTAGAGGGCGCTGTGACGTAGTCAGTGCGCGCCCTCTGCTGAGCGTCAGTGCTGGAGACGGAGCCGCAGAGGAGCAGGTAATTATTGAAAGCGCTGGCGTCCTGAGAAGAGAGGTGAGTATGTGATTTTTTTTTTTATGGCAGCACCAGCAGCATTCTAAGGAGCACCTATGGGGCCATAAAGGTGCAGAGCATATATGGGGCACAGCATTATAAGGAGCACCTATGGGGCCATAAAGGTGCAGAGCATATATGGGGCACAGCATTATAAGGAGCACCTATGGGGCCATAAAGGTGCAGAGCATATATGGGGCACAGCATTATAAGGAGCACCTATGGGGCCATAAAGGTGCAGAGCATAAATGGGGCACAGCATTATAAGGAGCACCTATGGGGCCATAAAGGTGCAGAGCATATATGGGGCACAGCATTATAAGGAGCACCTATGGGGCCATAAAGGTGCAGAGCATATAAGGGGCACAGCATTATAAGGAGCACCTATGGGGCCATAAAGGTGCAGAGCATATAAGGGGCACAGCATTATAAGGAGCACCTATGGGGCCATAAAGGTGCAGAGCATATATGGGGCACAGCATTATAAGGAGCACCTATGGGGCCATAAAGGTGCAGAGCATATATGGGGCACAGCATTATAAGGAGCACCTATGGGGCCATAAAGGTGCAGAGCATATATGGGGCACTGTTGTGAATTCTGTGGCTGAATTCACTTCTGTGGTCACAAGTGGTATTGCAGTCTCTGGGCTTCCTCCCTCAGGTGTTTTGGTGAGCTCGTTGGCTGCCTTGCTATTTAGCTCCACCTGAGTCTGTCTTCCTTGCTCCTTGTCAATGTTCCAGTGTTGGATCTGAGCTACTGCATCTTTCCTTGGGCCTGCTGCTCTGCTAGATAAGTGCTTCTAGTTTGTTTTCTGTTTTTTCTGTCCAGCTTGCTATTAACTTTTGCTGGAAGCTCTGAGAAGCAAAGGAGTGCACCGCCGTGCTGTTAGTTCGGCACGGTGGGTCTTTTTGCCCCTTTGCGTGGTTTTCGTTTTAGGGTTTTTTGTAGACTGCATAGTTCTCTTTGCTATCCTCGCTCTGTCTAGAATATCGGGCCTCACTTTGCTGAATCTATTTCATTCCTACGTTTGTCTTTTCATCTTGCTAACAGTCATTATATGTGGGGGGCTGCCTATTCCTTTGGGGTATTTCTCTGAGGTAAGTCAGGCTTGTATTTCTATCTTCAGGCTAGTCAGCTCCTCAGGCAGTGCCGAGTTGCATAGGTAGTGATAGGCGCAATCCACTGCTGCCTATAGTTGTGTGAGGATAGATCAGGTACTGCAGTCTACAGAGATTCCACGTCTCAGAGCTCGTCCTATTGTTTTTGGTTATTGCTAGATCTCTGTATGTGCGCTGATTACTGCACGCTGTGTTGCCTGATTGCCAGCCATAACAGTACAAGGAGCCAACCAATGATTCCCAATAGAGGGAAAAAAGAAATCCTGACAGCTTTTTTTTTTCTTAGCTCTGTCTTCAGTCTTTTTTTTCCCCTAGACATTAGAGTGCTTCAGGACATAGCTGTGGACATGGATATTCAGGCTCTGTGCTCCTCAATGGATAATCTCGTTGTAAATGTACAAAAGATTCAAGATACTATTGATCAGAAATCGATGCTAGAACCAAGAATTCCGATTCCTGATTTGTTTTTTGGTGACAGAACTAAGTTCCTGAGCTTCAGAAATAATTGTAAGCTATTTTTGGCCTTGAAACCTCATTCTTCTGGTAATCCTATTCAACAGGTTTTGATTATTATTTCTTTTTTGCGCGGCGACCCACAGGACTGGGCGTTTTCTCTTGCACCAGGAGATTCTGCATTGAGTAATGTTGATGCATTTTTCCAGGCGCTTGGATTGCTTTACGATGAGCCTAATTCAGTGGATCAGGCTGAGAAAAATCTGCTGGCTTTATGCCAGGGTCAGGATGATGTAGAAGTATATTGTCAGAAATTTAGGAAGTGGTCAGTACTCACTCTGTGGAATGAATCTGCACTAGCGGCTTTGTTCAGAAAGGGTCTCTCTGAAGCTCTTAAGGATGTAATGGTGGGATTTCCTATGCCTGCTGGTTTGAATGAGTCTATGTCCTTGGCCATTCAGATCGGTCGTCGCTTGCGCGAGCGTAAATCTGTGCACCATCTGGCGGTATTGTCTGAGAGTAAACCTGAGCCTATGCAGTGCGACAGGACTATGACTAAAGTAGAACGGCAAGAACACAGACGTCTGAACAGACTGTGTTTCTATTGTGGTGATTCTACTCATGCTATTTCTAATTGTCCTAAACGCACTAGGCGGTTCGATAGCTCTGCCGTTATTGGTACTGTACAGTCCAAATTCCTTTTGTCCATTACCTTAATGTGCTCTTTGTCATCGTATTCTGTCATGGCGTTTGTGGATTCAGGCGCTGCCCTGAATCTGATGGATTTGGATTATGCTAAACGTTGTGGATTTTTCTTGGAGCCTTTGCGGTGTCCTATTCCGTTGAGAGGAATTGATGCTACACCTTTGGCCAAGAATAAGCCTCAGTACTGGGCCCAGCTGACCATGTGCATTGCTCCTGCACATCAGGAAGTTATTCGCTTTCTGGTACTGCATAATTTGCATGATGTGGTCGTGTTGGGGTTGCCATGGCTACAAACCCATAATCCAGTATTGGATTGGAACTCTATGTCGGTGACCAGCTGGGGTTGTCAGGGAGTACATGGTGATGTTCCATTTTTGTCTATTTCGTCATCCATTCCTTCTGACATCCCAGAGTTCTTGTCGGACTTTCAGGATGTATTTGAAGAGTCCAAGTCTGATGCCCTACCTCCGCATAGGAATTGTGATTGTGCTATCGATTTGATTCCTGGTAGTAAATTCCCTAAGGGTCGTTTATTTAATTTGTCCGTACCTGAACACACCGCTATGCGCAGTTATGTGAAGGAGTCCCTGGAGAAGGGACATATTCGCCCATCGTCGTCACCATTGGGAGCAGGGTTCTTTTTTGTAGCCAAGAAGGATGGTTCGCTAAGACCGTGTATTGATTACCGCCTTCTTAATAAGATCACTGTTAAGTTTCAGTATCCCTTGCCATTGATTTCTGACTTGTTTGCTCGGATTAAGGGGGCTAGTTGGTTTACTAAGATTGATCTTCGTGGTGCGTATAATCTGGTGAGAATCAGGCAGGGAGATGAATGGAAAACGGCATTTAATACGCCCGAGGGTCATTTTGAGTATCTGGTGATGCCGTTCGGACTTGCCAATGCTCCATCTGTTTTTCAGTCTTTTATGCATGACATTTTCCGTGAGTATCTGGATAAATTCTTGATTGTTTACTTGGATGACATTTTGATCTTCTCAGATGATTGGGAGTCTCATGTGAAGCAAGTCAGAATGGTTTTCCAGGTACTGCGTGCTAATTCCTTGTTCGTGAAGGGATCAAAGTGTCTCTTCGGTGTGCAGAAAGTTTCATTTTTGGGGTTCATCTTTTCCCCTTCTACTATCGAGATCGATCCGGTTAAGGTTCAGGCCATCCAGGATTGGACTCAGCCGACATCTCTAAAAAGTCTGCAGAAATTCCTGGGCTTTGCTAATTTTTATCGTCGCTTCATCTGTAATTTTTCTAGCATTGCCAGACCATTGACCGATTTGACCAAGAAGGGTGCTGATTTGGTTAATTGGTCTTCTGCTGCCGTGGAAGCTTTTCAGGAGTTGAAGCGTCGTTTTTGCTGTGCCCCTGTGTTGTGTCAACCTGATGTTTCTCTTCCGTTCCAGGTCGAGGTTGATGCTTCTGAGATTGGTGCAGGGGCGGTTTTGTCACAGAGAGGTTCTGGTTGCTCAGTGTTCAAACCATGTGCTTTCTTTTCCAGGAAATTTTCTGCTGCTGAGCGTAATTATGATGTGGGCAACCGAGAGTTGCTGGCCATGAAGTGGGCATTCGAGGAGTGGCGTCATTGGCTTGAGGGTGCTAAGCATCGCGTGGTGGTTTTGACTGATCATAAGAACCTTACTTATCTTGAGTCTGCCAAGCGCTTGAATCCTAGACAGGCCCGTTGGTCGTTATTTTTTGCTCGTTTTGATTTTGTGATTTCGTACCTTCCGGGCTCTAAAAATGTGAAGGCGGATGCTCTGTCTAGGAGTTTTGTGCCCGACTCTCCGGGGTTATCTGAGCCGGCGAGTATCCTCAAGGAAGGAGTCATTGTGTCTGCCATCTCCCCTGATTTGCGGAGAGTGTTGCAGAAATTTCAGGCTAATAAACCTGATCGTTGTCCGGCCGAGAAACTGTTCGTCCCTGATAGGTGGACTAGTAAAGTTATCTCTGAACTTCATTGTTCGGTGCTGGCCGGTCATCCAGGAATCTTTGGTACCAGGGAGTTGGTTGCTAGATCCTTCTGGTGGCCATCTCTGTCACGGGATGTGCGTGTTTTTGTGCAGTCCTGTGGAATTTGTGCTAGGGCTAAGCCCTGCTGTTCACGTGCCAGTGGGTTGCTTTTGCCCTTGCCGGTCCCGAAGAGGCCTTGGACACATATTTCGATGGATTTCATTTCTGACCTTCCCGTTTCTCAAAAAATGTCGGTCATTTGGGTGGTCTGTGATCGCTTTTCTAAAATGGTCCATCTGGTGCCCTTGGTTAAATTGCCTTCCTCCTCTGATTTGGTGCCTTTGTTCTTCCAGCATGTGGTTCGTTTACATGGCATTCCTGAGAATATTGTTTCTGACAGAGGTTCCCAGTTTGTCTCGAGGTTCTGGCGAGCCTTTTGTGGTAGGATGGGCATTGACCTATCTTTCTCCTCGGCCTTCCATCCTCAGACTAATGGCCAGACCGAACGAACCAATCAGACCTTGGAAACATATCTGAGATGTTTTGTTTCCGCTGACCAGGATGATTGGGTGTCATTTTTGCCGTTGGCTGAGTTCGCCCTTAATAATCGGGCCAGCTCGGCTACCTTGGTCTCTCCATTTTTCTGCAATTCTGGGTTCCATCCTCGTTTCTCTTCAGGACAGGTTGAGTCTTCGGACTGTCCTGGTGTGGATTCTGTGGTGGACAGGTTGCAGCAGATCTGGACTCAGGTAGTGGACAATTTGACCTTGTCCCAGGAGAAGGCTCAGCTTTTCGCTAATCGCAGACGCCGTGTGGGACCCCGACTTCGTGTTGGGGATCTGGTTTGGTTATCTTCTCGTCATATTCCTATGAAGGTTTCCTCTCCTAAATTTAAACCTCGTTTTATTGGTCCGTATAGGATTTCTGAGATTCTCAATCCGGTGTCTTTTCGTCTGATCCTCCCAGACTCCTTTTCCATACATAATGTATTCCATAGGTCGTTGTTGAGGAGATACGTGGCACCTATGGTTCCATCTGTGGAGCCTCCTGCCCCTGTTTTGGTGGAGGGGGAATTGGAGTATATTGTGGAGAAGATTTTGGATTCTCGTGTCTCTAGACGGAAACTCCAGTATCTGGTCAAATGGAAGGGTTATGCTCAGGAAGATAATTCCTGGGTTTTTGCCTCTGATGTCCATGCCCCAGATCTTGTTCGTGCCTTTCATGTGGCTCATCCTGGTCGGCCTGGGGGTTCTGGTGAGGGTTCGGTGACCCCTCCTCAAGGGGGGGGTACTGTTGTGAATTCTGTGGCTGAATTCACTTCTGTGGTCACAAGTGGTATTGCAGTCTCTGGGCTTCCTCCCTCAGGTGTTTTGGTGAGCTCGTTGGCTGCCTTGCTATTTAGCTCCACCTGAGTCTGTCTTCCTTGCTCCTTGTCAATGTTCCAGTGTTGGATCTGAGCTACTGCATCTTTCCTTGGGCCTGCTGCTCTGCTAGATAAGTGCTTCTAGTTTGTTTTCTGTTTTTTTCTGTCCAGCTTGCTATTAACTTTTGCTGGAAGCTCTGAGAAGCAAAGGAGTGCACCGCCGTGCTGTTAGTTCGGCACGGTGGGTCTTTTTGCCCCTTTGCGTGGTTTTCGTTTTAGGGTTTTTTGTAGACTGCATAGTTCTCTTTGCTATCCTCGCTCTGTCTAGAATATCGGGCCTCACTTTGCTGAATCTATTTCATTCCTACGTTTGTCTTTTCATCTTGCTAACAGTCATTATATGTGGGGGGCTGCCTATTCCTTTGGGGTATTTCTCTGAGGTAAGTCAGGCTTGTATTTCTATCTTCAGGCTAGTCAGCTCCTCAGGCAGTGCCGAGTTGCATAGGTAGTGATAGGCGCAATCCACTGCTGCTTATAGTTGTGTGAGGATAGATCAGGTACTGCAGTCTACAGAGATTCCACGTCTCAGAGCTCGTCCTATTGTTTTTGGTTATTGCTAGATCTCTGTATGTGCGCTGATTACTGCACGCTGTGTTGCCTGATTGCCAGCCATAACAGGGCACAGCATTATAAGGAGCACCTATGGGGCCATAAAGGTGCAGAGCATATATGGGGCTCAGCATTATAAGGAGCACCTATGGGGCCATAAAGGTGCAGAGCATATAAGGGGCACAGCATTATAAGGAGCACCTATGGGGCCATAAAGGTGCAGAGCATAAATGGGGCACAGCATTATAAGGAGCACCTATGGGGCCATAAAGGTGCAGAGCATATATGGGGCACAGCATTATAAGGAGCACCTATGGGGCCATAAAGGTGCAGAGCATATATGGGGCACAGCATTATAAGGAGCACCAAAGGGGCCATAAAGGTGCAGAGCATAAATGGGGCACAGCATTATAAGGAGCACCTATGGGGCCATAAAGGTGCAGAGCATATATGGGGCACAGCATTATAAGGAGCACCTATGGGGCCATAAAGGTGCAGAGCATATATGAGGCACAGCATTATAAGGAGCACCTATGGGGCCATAAAGGTGCAGAGCATATATGGGGCACAGCATTATAAGGAGCACCTATGGGGCCATAATCAAAGGTGCAGAGCATATATGGCACAGCATTATAAGGAGCACCTATGGGGCCATAATCAACGGTGCAGAGCATTCTATATAGCACAGTTGTATATGGAGCATCTATGGGGCAATAATGAACGGTATGGAGCATCTATTTTTATTTTTGAAATTCACCGGTAAATGCTGCATTTT
Source organism: Ranitomeya imitator (assembly GCF_032444005.1). Classification (NCBI taxonomy): domain Eukaryota; kingdom Metazoa; phylum Chordata; class Amphibia; order Anura; family Dendrobatidae; genus Ranitomeya; species Ranitomeya imitator. The sequence goes on along the minus strand of NC_091284.1, from coordinate 340,114,739 downwards.
CTACCCTAGGCTTATACTCGAGTCAATAAGTTTTCCCAGTTTTTTGTGGCAAAATTAGGGGGGTCGGCTTATACTCGGGTCGGCTTATACTCGAGTATATACGGTAATTGCATAAAAATTCAAAGTTGGAAAATTGCGTAATTTTCGCCAAATTTCCATTTTTTTCACAAATAAACGCAGGTACTATCAAAGAATTTTTACCATTGTCATGGAGTACAATATGTCATGAGAAAACAATGTCAGAATCACTGGGATCCGTTGAAGCGTTCCAGAGTTATAACCTCACAAAGGGACAGTGGTCAGAATTGTAAAAATTGGCCCGGTCATTAACGTGCAAACCACCCTTGGGGGTAAAGGGGTTAAACATTTCTTGCTGCTCACACCACAGTATCTGTGTGACTGAGTTAAATCCAATGTTTAGACTTCATTCATGCCATCATACAAAATTATTCACACAAGGCAAGCCCTTTCATATGGCTAAGGCTCATTGGTAATTGTGGTAATGTTTGTGTTGTTATACCCAGCCAAAGTCCTGCAGGCTATGTTTGTTCAAACAGTTTAGAACACTGCTCATGGTGGACAATCCCTAATTTTGTTTAATTACACCATGGCACTTCTTAGTCTCAATGGCAAGGGATAGCATTTTTTTCTTTATTTTTTGGGGGACCAGGCATGATGATCAAAATCATACTACTTTTTAAATCTAACATAGCTGAACACATTGTGTTGTTGTTTAATGAATATTTTGTTATTTGCGGGAATGTGACTTGTTTTTAAACTTTCCCAACAGTTGATTTGGTTAAATCGATGGCGCTCAGCGAGGGACCAGTTTAGGCGGGAATGTAATCCCCTCCCCTCCACATCAGGTGCTTCAAAAAACCGTCAATATGTGTTCTACAGAAATTTAGCCTTTCTTCGCCCAATCCTGGAACTAAATCCGTGTCACTGTGTATGATTTATCAACATATTAAACTAACTACACTGTATTTTACCATATTTCTGAATATTAAACATTTGGAAACATTCATGTAAATCTGTGATCAATAGTTATCTTTCATAAATACATTTGTGTTTTAAATAATACTCATGTTTACATGTTCAATTACCAAAAAGCAACACGCTCGACACATAACTTCATTTGTTCTCAAAAACTAGTTTTTTTATGTTATTTTGGATTCCTTATGGCATTAAAAGTTTGTCACAATGCTATTTATCCTAGGACTGATGACAACCTTGAAGACTCTGATGATCCGCCAACAACAGCAAGATCAGTGCCATGTACCTTGGCATCGTAGACCGAAGCCCCAGCAGACCCGACTCCAGCAGCACAGCCTGATGAACAGGTGTCTGATGCTGCTGAAACCTCAATTGATGCTGGTCCTGGAAGCACCCAAACAACAGCCCCAACAACATCACAAACAGCAGCCCCAGCACCACATGCAGCATCACATCCAATCTACCTCGGTATCTTTCGCACACGCTTCGAGATAGATGAACCAGGAGACATGAAGAGCCACGTATGCTGCCCGAGCTCATTGATGCTTGAGTCTTATCCATACTAAATTCCATGACACATGAAAATTCAGCAGATCAGTTTTGTTGCTCCCTCTATTCTTGCCTAGCCAAAGTTCCTGATGAACGGCACGAGCAGGTACGGGCTGCAATATTGACCCTCATTGCTGCAAGCCAAGGAGAGCAGGACCCAAACCCGGTGCTAGGGCCCATTGAACAATGGTGAGTTGCCCAGCATCAAATACAAATGCCATCTGCTACCAACATAACACATGCACAAAATGTAGGTACACTATCTTCAGGGGTCAGTCCTGGGGCAGAAACACAACAATCACAGCAAATGCCTGCACCCTCGTCCATGCTTCCACCTCCTGCCTCCAGACATCATTATCCACAAATGTATGCTCCTGTTTGGTTTCATCCTGCCCATTGCTACACCCATGATTATGTGCAAATGTCTTATCCAGCCTCAGTGCCTCATGCCCGTGCTAGTAGTCAGCAATATGGGCAAATGTCTGATCCAAGCATGACCTACAGCCCACATTGTAAAGCAATGTCCTCCAGCATGTCTGTGGGTGATAGTAGTGGTGCTCATTTTGCTATGCCACAACCCTACAATCTACCATTAAGGCACCAGACACCTGTGGTAAACCAATTTGGTCTGCACAACCGTATGCCAGGAGGTGATACCTATAGTAGTTCACAATCATATCTGAGCCAGATTGTTGACTCGTAACCTACTTTACCTCAGCCACAAAGTGTTTCACAAACATTTTTGGATGAGTCTTACAAAACACAACATTATCCCCATCTACATCTGTAACAGCATCAGTTTTGCAAAATCAACCTCCTCAAACAACCACACGCCAGACCACAATGCCTACAGGACAAATGCCCACACAGTCCTCCATCCCTGAACGTGTAAGCGCAGAAAATACCACGGATGAATCTTTCTCCAGTCATTGTGACTTTGTGGATTTATGACTAACCTAACTAAGTAGGTTACCTTCATTATGTTGTCAAAAAATTTGGTTTAATTTTGTTACACCCTCGGATGAATACATGTGTTGTAAGAAAAATAAAACACATTGGTAAAGTGTTAATATGTCTTGTTTATTTGTTAAAGTTTATATAATTGTTACAATAGTTAATTGATATGACAGAAAGAAAAAATTCAAAAACAAATAAGCAATATACCATACCTGTCCAGCGTTATGTCCCACGAAGTCAGCCATATCTGGCCCATACACAATTTACAACCAGGATGGGGGTAATATTAATCCGTCACAGATTAAAAATAAGTGGAAAGGAGGAGATGGTGGTGGTGCACGCAGCTTCATTGACTAGCAGCGAGGTCACTGAAGCTGCGCTGCCTCATAGCCTCAACTGTGTCGAACTATTGACCGTGGTCAAATGGCAGTGAAATTGTACACTTCAAGTTCAGTATGTCTGAACAACATGATCGCAAGGTGACCCACTCTCCTTCCAGAACACAGTCAATGAGTGAGGGTCTTCGGTATTTGGTGTTAATCTACAATTATCAGACCAAATACATACTTAAGTACATGGCATATTTATCACACCCATAGTAAACACATTATAATGAGGTATTAGTTACTTGTTACAGGTAGCAATGGGGCTTTGATACTACCATCTATCAATTACCCACATCAAATGTAAGCTCGCTACCCACGTCAAGAGTCCTCATTGCCTTGCGAGTCCCTAACCAATTTGTTAGAAAAGGGAACAAAAAAAATGGTATAAAAAATACACTTTTGGCCAGAATACATATTTAAGTGTAACATTAGTTGGGCTCCACCATTTGCCATGGCACACTACCCTCTGGTGCAAAAAAATAATCAGCAAAACTATTCCTATAAGGGCAGAGTGAGCTACTCGGGGAGCATGCTGTCTTTCCTCTGGTAATGTCACATGAACCACTCTCCCATCATCAACATCATCCAAGGATGGTTCTTGTTGTCAGCAGAAATTATGCAAAATAATGGTAGTCTTTATGACTGGCTGGACATTTTCTGGATTTTTAAAGTGATACGTATTCACACGGATGAGAAACACGGACACACGGGACAGCACACGGATGACCCACGGATGGCCAATGTGCACACCCGGACACACGGACATGGATAGCACTGGGACCGTTTCTTCACGCACCGGAAAAATCTGGACATGTGAGACTGGCCTTAAAACGGAAAGAACTGGAGTGGATTTATAGATTAAATACACTTAAACCAGCGGGTCTAAATCTTGAATTTAAAATAAATCCAATATTGTCAGATTAGAAGAGGTTGCATTGTCCCTTGGTTTCTCCTCATTCGGCTTATTCGGTCTTTGGTGGTGTAGTGGGGACCGTATGGTTCACAAGGTCATTAGATATATTTGGTATCAATTTATGTATTTGCATTTTTTATTATTGTTTCTATTTCTATTGAAATAATTTTAAAAGTTTTTTTACTGTGTTTGTCTTCACAGATATTTTGCTAGTATATGAATAACATTGTTGAAGAAATCTACTTATCCGAGCAATTGCATTACTATATCACCCTTGATAAAATATTTGTTTTCTTTTGTTAATATATATATTAAAAAAAATTCTCTTTTTTTCATTTATAAAATAGTTATGTCACTTTAGCTTGCTCACTAATAAAGATTGTGTTAAATTCGATATTTGATTGGCTGTAAACTAATACTGAGGACTAGATAGGGGTATAGAGTGGTATTATACACCATGTATTGCCCATATGGCCCCTGTGGTAGGGGCGAGGATTCAAGTAGGTGTGTGTGTGTCCCCCCTCCCCCCCCATTGGGACTATTGGTCATCAGAAGTAACTCTTGATAGGGGTCTGTCTGTGGTACCAAGGTAATGGTGTTTTACCCACTACTCCATAATCGTAATACTCAGGTATAATGAACTAAAGTAATAATCTGGCACTAATATTTGATATAAAGATAATTTTTTTAAGCATATGCAGTTTTTTTGTGCCATTATAGTATTAACAGATGTTATTGTAACAGAGTTTCAGCTGTGTATAGTACAGCCATTGGGAGCTACGCATGCACAGTATTGCTAATGAAATATGCCACACTAAATATGGTTCTGACAAGCATCTGATTCTTTGTTGTGTGCATGCGTGGGAAATATCCTGCAAAATTGATTGGCGCCCAGGTCTTTTTGCATTGATGAGTTCACCAGTACTTTCTTTCTTTCTCAGGATGGACCAAACTGTAGATTTTGCCACTCCTAATATTGTAGCAATTTCTCGGATGGGTTTTTCCTGTTTTCGCAGCTTAAGGTTGGCTTGTTTCACCCGCATGGAGAGCTCCTTTGACCCCATAAAACCAAAAAAGAGTTACCAATAGGGTCTAGGCAAAGTAACCCAGTATAAGGGTTAGTTATGTAAAATAATAACCACCAATAGTATTATGTTAATGCCCGGAAATCCCAATGAGAAGAAAAACGGGGTATTTAATGAGAATATATAAATTTATTGCACATATAAAGATATACAGACAAAAAGGGGCGTAGGGTAGAAAGACAGCTAAAGAATATCGGCCAGATGAAGGTGGATAAATGCCGACCAGAGAAAATGACTGTGTGGTCACCGGTATCACAACACTGGGCGCAGTAAAAGTGTATACGCCAAAGCACTATATTAATCCTGCCATAAGAGGATACATAACGTCAGTAGTGACCATGATCAATGGCTATAATATAGGTACACATAACCTGCTGGACATTGAAATAGGCAAGATAGTACACAAGTAAAGTGCATTTGAGCAGTCCGCAGTAAAGGAACACAGTAAAATCATTGAATAGACTATTTACCTTCGGACATAATGCAGGCCTTGTGCTTGGGCATCGGTGAGCCACACAGACGCCTCCTTTGACCCCATGTTTACTTCACAGCAAAACCTTCCAAATGCAAGCACCACACTTCAAATCAACTCCAGGCCTTTTATCTGTTTAAATGAGAATGATATAACGAAGGGATTGCCCACATCTGTCCATGAAATAGCCTTGGAGTCAATTGTCCAATTATTTTTGGTCCCTTTAAAAACAGGGTGGCACATGTTAAGGAGCTGAAACCCTTTATCCAATATTAATGTGGATACCCTCAAATGAAAGCTGAAAGTCTGAACTTCAACTGCATCTGAATTGTTTTGTTTAAAATTCATTGTGGTAATGTCTATAACCAAAATTAGAAAAATGTTGTCTCTGTCCAAATATATATGGACTTAAATGTATACGCCTAGTTCAGGCAAGTGGCAAGGATGTAACTGGCTCCAAATTTTGCACCAGGACAACCAGCCCAAACATATAGCCAATACCTTTAAAGGGACAGTCCAGACTTAGAAAAAGAGTCTGTATTCACGTTATTACGTTTTCCTGATACAAGAAAGCGATCCCGTGACCTTATGCATGTGACTTGCATACCTGGGGTCACATGACAATTCGATGTATTCGGCTTCTCTCAATAAAAGTGAGTTGATTACATTTGTTTCTTAGTGATAAACTTGAATAGAAACGTGACCTTCCAAGGGTTTTGTATTGGCTGGAAGTGAGCGCCTCTCAGTGAAACAAAACGGGAGAAAAAAATTTAAGCAACCTGGATGACCACTAAGAAAAAAAATTATTCGGCTTCTCTCAGATTGTAACATTAGGATTTGTTTATCTAGGATCAGAAAGTCGGTCAAACACATTGATATCTGCGGGTTTGGCTGACCTTAGTCTAATGTGCATGGGTACATTAACTACTATTTAATGGTAATGGGCAATTTTCGGCATCTTTCACTCGTCTGTGTTTAAACCCGTACGTGTAAAATGGTTCCGGTGTCATCAGTGTACGGCCCGTGAGTCATCAGTGTATGGCCCGTGAGTCATCAGTGTACTGCCCGTGAGTCATCAGTGTACAGTCCATTTGTCATCAGTAAAAAGAAAAAAAAAGAAGAATGCAGTTCGCCGAAACATGCGTAGGGCCAGGCAGGCAGAGGTAATTTTTACACTACCATTGTATACTTTGCCTGGTGATCTTTTTACGTCTATGGATAGAATAATTTTGTACTGAGTACTTTTATATATAGAACAGAATAAATAGAGATAGCGGCGCTGATGCAGATGGAAGTGAGACGCAGCAGGTAATATTCTGTACCACACACAGAAAAAAATGAATAAATATATAAAATAAATAAAAAACCTGCGCTGTCTGCTATATATACAGAAATCAAACAATCACAGTACGAAATTACCTGTCAGATGAGGAACGTTAATCGTATTGAAATGTATACATGTACTCAAACTCCGATAGATGCAATTAGTAGCTGTAATGTAGATAGGCGCTTTAAGAACCTCCGTGGTTACTGTAGATGAATGCTGCTAAATAATTAGCTGATGGATGCGGGCGTTACAATCTTCCAAGCGGCTTATGCGAGCGCTGTCCCGGCCGGTGACAGACGCCTGCGCGGCCGCTGCTTGAACGTCCTAGTACGATGCTTCGCAGGACCTGCAGTGACGTTCGGGTCACGTGGTGCCCCTGGAGACACTACGGATCGCAGTGGGAGCCAAAAACCAACGCGTTTCGGAATAACGTGGATTCCTTCATCAGGGTTGGCTCCCCCTGCGAAGGTGGTACATCGAGACTGGCGTAATGGAGATTTTATTAGTCAGATGTCTCGTGAAGAAACTAAGTATATCTTCGAGATGGATACCTTGAGACCTAAAGGCCTCAATAATGAGGTGGAACTATTTGCATTCAATTAAGCCTATGAGAGACATACCGCAGGTATTTAGAGCTATCCCAGCGCAGGGGGAGCCAACCCTGATGAAGGGATCCGCGTTATTCCGAAACGCGTTGGTTTTTGGCTCCCACTGCGATCCGTAGTGTCTCCAGGGGCACCACTTGACTCAAGAACACATGACCCGAACGTCACTGCAGGTCCTGCGAAGCATCGTACTAGGACGTTCAAGCAGCGGCCGCGCAGGCGTCTGTCACCGGCCGGGACAGCGCTCGCATAAGCCGCTTGGAAGATTGTAACGCCCGCATCCATCAGCTAATTATTTAGCAGCATTCATCTACAGTAACCACGGAGGTTCTTAAAGCGCCTATCTACATTACAGCTACTAATTGCATCTATCTGAGTTTGAGTACATGTATACATTTCAATACGATTAACGTTCCTCATCTGACAGGTAATTTCGTACTGTGATTGTTTGATTTCTGTATATATAGCAGACAGCGCAGGTTTTTTATTTATTTTATATACTTTTATATATACTAGATTGTGGCCCGATTCTAAAGCATCGGGTATTCTAGAATATGTATGTAATTTATTTATTAAGATTTAAGCGAAGCGTGGTTAAAATCCTGCGGCAATTCGCCGCCGGACTGCGCCTGTCGCTGATTCGTCTCGCCAGCTGCCCGCGACTAATCAGCGAAGCGGGATTTCCGTTATAGACAAACAGACAGAATTAGACGATTATATAGTAGACTAGGTGGCCCGATTCGAACGTATCCGGTATTCTAGAATATGCATGTCCTCGTAGTATATTGCCCAGCCACATACTATATTGCCCAGTCACATAGTATATTGCCCAGCCACGTAGTATATTGCCCAGGGATGTACTATATTGCCCAGCCACGTACTATAATGCCCAGTGTCACGATTCCCCTGACCGCTGTCACCACTGGGTCAGGATTCACACCGTGACCGTCACCCCTACGTCACGGATCAGGGTGACTTTAGGCCAACAGACGGCTATCACATGTGCAGGGGGGCTTATCTTAGTTATCCCTCCACTGCTAACAATGTGATGAAAAACCACACACAAGGCTATTGACCTCTTAGTTTACAGCAGGGGCTTATTCTAGGTATCCCACTGCTTTTCTATATACCACGAACTGCAGGGATTTATGTATATCCCGCTTACAGTTCCACTTAACACTTGCAGCTCTCTGGCGCCCCCTTAGTCTCAGGTCAGATTAGGTACTGCACCCTGGGTAATTAGTCGCCAGAAAGGCTGCCTGCTATGTACTGGCTATTGGGCACGCTGCAGCGACGCGATAACTACTCCCACTCAGGCAGGAACAATAATTATTAAAGCCGCAGCCGCTACCACATAACCCAAAAGTCTGCACACTTCTCGCTGCCACCAGCTTCGATTAAACGGGTCCGAAGCTAACCCAACACAACAGTAACAGTAGCGTATTTCCCTTCAGAGACTTAGGGTACGGTTTAGAACAGGAGAACGAACTAATATATAATAGTATATCCCATTAAAAATAATTAGGCAATGCTTTATCAAAAATAGTTTATAATGAGGTTATAAATGAGACAATTGCAAATATGTACATGGGTAATTATAACATAAAGGGAATAAATGAGAAAAGCAACACTTACATGTTTAAAGCATGACAAGCAACCAGGCTAGTGGAGTTTTTCCATACGTCCCAGCTCATTGGGACGTGAGCAGGGCTCTTCCAGGACAGGACAAGAAATCCAGCAGCAAGCGACTCCTCAGAGCCTGCCAGACACTTAAAACATTAAGGCTGTGACATCACAGAAAGGCTGGCTTATCCAGACCCTCCTCTCTCTACATTCTGCCTAAACTTTAAACTATTCTCTCTGATTTCTATAACTTCACTACAAAACATGTCAGCGTCCTAAAAAGCTCATCATTCATCTCAGATTAACGTGAGCATTCTAATGAGATCAAATATGTCCCATCTGGGATACATATTTACAGAGAAAACCCTACTTCTTTACCAGATGGAGTTAGAAACCCGAGTGTCATGAGATGTGTAGCTACACCGAGTGGGACTACGAATATATATTTTCGTATTTCTAGCTTAAATCGTTTGCCTAATATCTAACAAAAACTAAACAAAGAATCTTTCATGAATTTTTGGAGCCATTTTTCCTGTTCTAGCTGGACAAGAGCTTACACAGGAAATGCTAGTCGTAAATTCCGTTCGGCAATAAAACCTCTCTTCCCCCATACTCTCAGAGAAGGAAAGCCAGGAATTTGCAGCTACAAACTGTTCTCCAAGAAGGGGGCTTAGCCCACTCAGGCTAGCAAGAGACCTACTTATGATATTTCATACCATATCGTGACACCTCCCCCTTTTGGTGTGCGCTAGGGAGGCAGGACCTGATGGTTCTCCTCCATGCGCACCTCAGCAGGTTCACCCTGGTGGGCCAACCCATCACCATTGCCATGATCTGGTTCCATGGTGCCTTCGCCTACCCGGTTTCCCAGGTAGTGAACCTCCCTCATGCCCATCTGACACTTTCCCGGCTTGATAGTCAGTCCTGCTTGGTGAATTCGCCTGAGCACCTCCTCGAGATGCTGCAGGTGTTCCTTCCAGGAGGAACTGAAGATGGCAATGTCATCCAAGTACGCCACGGCGTACGTCTCCAGTCCCTGAAGCAGGCGGTTGACCATCCGCTGGAAAGTGGCAGGGGCATTCTTCATGCCGAAGGGCATGACCGTGGACTCGTACAGTCCAAAGGGTGTGATAAAGGCGGACTTCTCCTGCGTCTCGGGGCTCAGGGGAATCTGCCAGTATCCTCGACTCAGATCCATTATTGTTAGGTAATTCGCGCCAGCTAACTTCTCAAGCAGCTCCTCGATGCGCGGCATTGGGTGCGCATCCGAGGCTGTGATGGCGTTGAGCCCCCTGTAGTCCACGCAGAACCGTGTGGTCCGGTCTTTCTTTGGCACGAGAACTACAGGCGATGCCCACGCGCTCTTTGACCTTCGAATCACCCCCAGCTGTAACATCTCATCGATCTCTTGGCGCATAGTCTGCTGCACCTGGTCAGAGATTCGCCGTAGTGGGGCGTGATTCCCGGTGTCCACCTCGTGGACTGCTAACTCAGTCCTCCCAGGTCGGTTGGAGAATACGACCCAGAAAGGTTCCAGTGTGGTTTGCAACTGCACGCGCTGGGGTTCAGTTAACGAGGCGCTTACCTCCACATCCTCGATGGACCCATTGGCCTTGGCTTGGGCCAGCATGTCCAGGAGGGTGTCTTCCCCACCGTCTTCGGGCAAGCTGCAGACCGGTAGGACGAAAGGTTCACGTTCGTGATGAGCCTTCATCATGTTGACGTGAAAGGCCTTTCGCCTACCCCGAGCGTGGTCAAGCGTGACCACGTAAGTGACCGGGTTGAGCTGTTGGTGGACGACGTACGGGCCCTCCCAGGCTGCCTGAAGCTTATCCGTTGGTACGGGGACCAGCACCCACACCTTTTGACCCACGTGGTAGGTCCGCTCCCGGGCGTTCTGGTCGTACCAGTGCTTCTGATCAGCCTGAGCCTGCGTCATGTTGTCATGCACCAACTGCGTCAAGGTCTGCATCTTGTCACGGAAGCGCATGACATACTCCACTATGGACACTTCAGAAGGGTTCGGCTCCTCTTCCCAGGATTCTCTTACCAACCCAAGGGGTCCCCGAACTCGCCTGCCGTACAGGAGCTCGAAGGGGGAGAACCCCGTCGAGGCCTGCGGAACCTCTCGGTAAGCGAACAGCAGGTGTGGGAGGTACCGCTCCCAGTCGCGCCCTTGAGTCTCAACCAGCATGCGTAGCATCTGTTTGAGGGTACCATTGAAGCGTTCACACAAGCCATTGGTCTGTGGGTGGTACGCACTCGATACCAGGTGCTTCACCTGCATTTTCTTACAGAGAGCCTCCATTAGGCGAGACATAAATTGGGTCCCTTGATCAGTAAGCATTTCCCTGGGAAATCCTACACGTGAAAAGATGGCCAACAGGGCATCCGCCACCTTATCTGCCCTAGTTGACGACAGAGCTACTGCCTCTGGGTACCGGGTAGCATAGTCTACCACAGTAAGGATGTATTGCTTTCCAGAGCTGCTGGGGACGGCCAGCGGGCCCACAATGTCCACCGCGATCCTCTGGAAAGGCTCTTCTATCACTGGCAAAGGGATCAGGGGAGCCTTAATAGCAGGCCCTGCCTTCCCCACTCTTTGACAGGTGACACAGGAGCGGCAGTAGTTTGACACATCTGTCCCCATCTTAGGCCAATAGAAGTGTTGAGACAGCCGGGCCTTAGTTTTGCTGATCCCCAAGTGTCCAGCTAGCGGGATCTCATGGGCAATCCGCAACAACTCACCCCGGAATTGCTGCGGGACGACCAGCTGTCTTTCCCTCAACCACTCCTTTTGTGATTCTCCGGGTACTGTCTCCCGGTATAACCTTCCTTGTTCCCAGAACACCCTCTCCTTATCAGTCACGGAGGTGGGCGTCTCGGCGAGTTGTCTCAAACTCTCTAGGCTCGCATCTGTGTGCAGAGCGGCCTGAAACTCCTGGCTAGGGGAAGCCAAAAGCGACGTCAGGGTCCCTTCCCCACGGGAACCCTCTTGGACCTGCTCTGGGTCCACCTCTGGTTCAGTCACAGTGGGGACTGAGGAGGGTCCGGAAGGCAGACAGTTATCTGCGTTCCGGGCACTCTGACTGCGGGTGACAGCAGCTACGTAGGCTGTCTCCCCGGGGATTTCTACAGGCCCATCAGCCGGCGCTGCTATGGGCTCTACCTCCCCATCCACCCCCAACACTCCAGGGGCTGTGCTACTTATGGGCCAGTTACCTTCCTCGGTGGCACTGGTCACTTTCATGGCGTCACCTTCCTCACGGTTCCCATGCATCTCCCCATTTCCTGTAGCACCGACACTTGCCCCTGTTAGGGGTTCCTCAGCCGTCTCACTCCGCAGAGCGACGTGGCTGGGCACACCTGTACCTATGGACACATTAACCTTCACAGAAAAATCATTATCAGGTTCAGTTGGCACAGGTACAACATTTTCACCATCAATCCTAGGGAAAAAATCATTAGTAGATGCATCAACACAAGATAAAGCATGGTCAGGTAACACATGCGATTTCCCATCATCATCATCATCAGGGTTAACTTTACCCTCATTAGTAGATTGGGGAGGGGTGTCAGGGACGTAGTATGCATACATCCTCCCCAAATCAGTCCCCAACAAAACATCAGTGGGCAAATTATCAGACAGCCCCACTTCCTTCACCCCGCTCCCAGCACCCCAATCAATAAAAACCCGGGCCATTGGTAAGGGACAGCTGATGCCCCCAATCCCAGTGACAGTTAGGGTTTTCCCCGGAATGATTTCTTCAGGGGCCGCCAGTTCGGGTCGGATGAGGGTTCGTTCAGCCCCGGTGTCCTTGAGGCCTGTAGCAACATGGCCTCCCACAGTGACGGGCTGTACGTTGTCACACACCCTCCCAACCACACCACCCACCAAAAGAACTGCTGCATTAGGCCCTGGGGCCTTGGCTGGGGGGTTCTTCGGCCTGTCTGGACAGAAGGTACTGATATGCCCAGGCCGCTTGCAGGTGTAACACGCGCGAGGTTCGGTGGTAGGTCTGGTGCTGTTGGCCACAGGGACAGGACCTCTGGTGTGTTGGCTGGCAGGGGTACTGGCGTTGGTTGCAGGCTTACCCCCTCTCCAGCTGGTGGTGACTGGCTTCCGCGCTTCCGATCTACGGTTGGCCTCATAGGCATCGGCAATCTGCGCTGCTTTCGTCACGTCTTTGGGTTCTCTGTCCATCACGAACTGTCGCACCTCAGCTGGGCAAAGATGAAAAACTGGTCTTTGATCATCAGGTCTCGCAGCTGTGCAAAGGTGGTCACTGACAGTCCTTGGGTCCACTGGTCAAAGTGGGTCCCCAGTCCATGCACCACATCACTGTAACTGTCGTGTGGGCCACGTTGGAGGGTCCGGAACTTTCTACGGTACACCTCGGGTGTAAGCTGGTACTTGGCTATCAGAGCCTGCTTGATGGCCTCATAGTCTCCATCTTGTTCTTGAGGGAGGGCAGCAAACGCCTCCAGAGCTTTACCTTTCAGCCCTGGTGTCAGGTATCGGGCCCATTCATCTGTAGGCAGCCGGTACTGTCTGCAGGCTTTCTCAAAGGCCCGCAGAAAAGTGTCCAAGTCCCCGTCCTTCTCCATAACAGGAAAGTGATCGGGTCGGGGCTTAGGTATCTGAGCGCTGCTGTGCTCACGGCTGGACTGGGACGACCCCTGCATTTGCAGCCGGGCCATCTGCAGCTGGTACTCCCGCTCAGCTTGCCGCTCGGCTCGGGCCTCTTGCCGGTATTGCTGAATCAGCTGCCGACGTCCCTCATGGTCGTCAGTGGGGAATTCTTTCAAGGCCGCCTGCAGGTGGGGGTCCAATTCGCCCGGATCGCTAACAGGGCCAGCATTCAGTGGTTGGACCTCTGCTGCAGCACCATGTTCGCTGGTGCTGGCTTCTGCGGCCTCTGAGCTCTGAGATTGGTCTCGAGCGGCTTCCCATTGCACCAGATCTGCGACCAGTTGGGCTTTGTTTTTGCTTGCAGAGTCAATGTGCTGTGACTTGCATAAGGCAACAAGGGTGTCTCTGGTCTGCTGCTCATAAAAGGTTTCTCCCAGCCCAACCATGGTTGCCAAATAAAAGATAGGATAGAAAAACGAAGAGAAAGGGAGGGGATAATTACCAGTACGCAATTGTCTCACAACTAAAAAGCACTGAGTTCGTTCTCCAAACTTATTTGCGCAGAGTCCTCGCAAGAACTTTCTGCAAGTTTTTAGTGAGAGGAATGATTACTCAAACCAAATCACTAATGCTCTAAGATATCCCACCGCTCTGCCACCAATTGTCACGATTCCCCTGACCGCTGTCACCACTGGGTCAGGATTCACACCGTGACCGTCACCCCTACGTCACGGATCAGGGTGACTTTAGGCCAACAGACGGCTATCACATGTGCAGGGGGGCTTATCTTAGTTATCCCTCCACTGCTAACAATGTGATGAAAAACCACACACAAGGCTATTGACCTCTTAGTTTACAGCAGGGGCTTATTCTAGGTATCCCACTGCTTTTCTATATACCACGAACTGCAGGGATTTATGTATATCCCGCTTACAGTTCCACTTAACACTTGCAGCTCTCTGGCGCCCCCTTAGTCTCAGGTCAGATTAGGTACTGCACCCTGGGTAATTAGTCGCCAGAAAGGCTGCCTGCTATGTACTGGCTATTGGGCACGCTGCAGCGACGCGATAACTACTCCCACTCAGGCAGGAACAATAATTATTAAAGCCGCAGCCGCTACCACATAACCCAAAAGTCTGCACACTTCTCGCTGCCACCAGCTTCGATTAAACGGGTCCGAAGCTAACCCAACACAACAGTAACAGTAGCGTATTTCCCTTCAGAGACTTAGGGTACGGTTTAGAACAGGAGAACGAACTAATATATAATAGTATATCCCATTAAAAATAATTAGGCAATGCTTTATCAAAAATAGTTTATAAAGAGGTTATAAATGAGACAATTGCAAATATGTACATGGGTAATTATAACATAAAGGGAATAAATGAGAAAAGCAACACTTACATGTTTAAAGCATGACAAGCAACCAGGCTAGTGGAGTTTTTCCATACGTCCCAGCTCATTGGGACGTGAGCAGGGCTCTTCCAGGACAGGACAAGAAATCCAGCAGCAAGCGACTCCTCAGAGCCTGCCAGACACTTAAAACATTAAGGCTGTGACATCACAGAAAGGCTGGCTTATCCAGACCCTCCTCTCTCTACATTCTGCCTAAACTTTAAACTATTCTCTCTGATTTCTATAACTTCACTACAAAACATGTCAGCGTCCTAAAAAGCTCATCATTCATCTCAGATTAACGTGAGCATTCTAATGAGATCAAATATGTCCTATCTGGGATACATATTTACAGAGAAAACCCTACTTCTTTACCAGATGGAGTTAGAAACCCGAGTGTCATGAGATGTGTAGCTACACCGAGTGGGACTACGAATATATATTTTCGTATTTCTAGCTTAAATCGTTTGCCTAATATCTAACAAAAACTAAACAAAGAATCTTTCATGAATTTTTGGAGCCATTTTTCCTGTTCTAGCTGGACAAGAGCTTACACAGGAAATGCTAGTCGTAAATTCCGTTCGGCAATAAAACCTCTCTTCCCCCATACTCTCAGAGAAGGAAAGCCAGGAATTTGCAGCTACAAACTGTTCTCCAAGAAGGGGGCTTAGCCCACTCAGGCTAGCAAGAGACCTACTTATGATATTTCATACCATATCGTGACACCTCCCCCTTTTGGTGTGCGCTAGGGAGGCAGGACCTGATGGTTCTCCTCCATGCGCACCTCAGCAGGTTCACCCTGGTGGGCCAACCCATCACCATTGCCATGATCTGGTTCCATGGTGCCTTCGCCTACCCGGTTTCCCAGGTAGTGAACCTCCCTCATGCCCATCTGACACTTTCCCGGCTTGATAGTCAGTCCTGCTTGGTGAATTCGCCTGAGCACCTCCTCGAGATGCTGCAGGTGTTCCTTCCAGGAGGAACTGAAGATGGCAATGTCATCCAAGTACGCCACGGCGTACGTCTCCAGTCCCTGAAGCAGGCGGTTGACCATCCGCTGGAAAGTGGCAGGGGCATTCTTCATGCCGAAGGGCATGACCGTGGACTCGTACAGTCCAAAGGGTGTGATAAAGGCGGACTTCTCCTGCGTCTCGGGGCTCAGGGGAATCTGCCAGTATCCTCGACTCAGATCCATTATTGTTAGGTAATTCGCGCCAGCTAACTTCTCAAGCAGCTCCTCGATGCGCGGCATTGGGTGCGCATCCGAGGCTGTGATGGCGTTGAGCCCCCTGTAGTCCACGCAGAACCGTGTGGTCCGGTCTTTCTTTGGCACGAGAACTACAGGCGATGCCCACGCGCTCTTTGACCTTCGAATCACCCCCAGCTGTAACATCTCATCGATCTCTTGGCGCATAGTCTGCTGCACCTGGTCAGAGATTCGCCGTAGTGGGGCGTGATTCCCGGTGTCCACCTCGTGGACTGCTAACTCAGTCCTCCCAGGTCGGTTGGAGAATACGACCCAGAAAGGTTCCAGTGTGGTTTGCAACTGCACGCGCTGGGGTTCAGTTAACGAGGCGCTTACCTCCACATCCTCGATGGACCCATTGGCCTTGGCTTGGGCCAGCATGTCCAGGAGGGTGTCTTCCCCACCGTCTTCGGGCAAGCTGCAGACCGGTAGGACGAAAGGTTCACGTTCGTGATGAGCCTTCATCATGTTGACGTGAAAGGCCTTTCGCCTACCCCGAGCGTGGTCAAGCGTGACCACGTAAGTGACCGGGTTGAGCTGTTGGTGGACGACGTACGGGCCCTCCCAGGCTGCCTGAAGCTTATCCGTTGGTACGGGGACCAGCACCCACACCTTTTGACCCACGTGGTAGGTCCGCTCCCGGGCGTTCTGGTCGTACCAGTGCTTCTGATCAGCCTGAGCCTGCGTCATGTTGTCATGCACCAACTGCGTCAAGGTCTGCATCTTGTCACGGAAGCGCATGACATACTCCACTATGGACACTTCAGAAGGGTTCGGCTCCTCTTCCCAGGATTCTCTTACCAACCCAAGGGGTCCCCGAACTCGCCTGCCGTACAGGAGCTCGAAGGGGGAGAACCCCGTCGAGGCCTGCGGAACCTCTCGGTAAGCGAACAGCAGGTGTGGGAGGTACCGCTCCCAGTCGCGCCCTTGAGTCTCAACCAGCATGCGTAGCATCTGTTTGAGGGTACCATTGAAGCGTTCACACAAGCCATTGGTCTGTGGGTGGTACGCACTCGATACCAGGTGCTTCACCTGCATTTTCTTACAGAGAGCCTCCATTAGGCGAGACATAAATTGGGTCCCTTGATCAGTAAGCATTTCCCTGGGAAATCCTACACGTGAAAAGATGGCCAACAGGGCATCCGCCACCTTATCTGCCCTAGTTGACGACAGAGCTACTGCCTCTGGGTACCGGGTAGCATAGTCTACCACAGTAAGGATGTATTGCTTTCCAGAGCTGCTGGGGACGGCCAGCGGGCCCACAATGTCCACCGCGATCCTCTGGAAAGGCTCTTCTATCACTGGCAAAGGGATCAGGGGAGCCTTAATAGCAGGCCCTGCCTTCCCCACTCTTTGACAGGTGACACAGGAGCGGCAGTAGTTTGACACATCTGTCCCCATCTTAGGCCAATAGAAGTGTTGAGACAGCCGGGCCTTAGTTTTGCTGATCCCCAAGTGTCCAGCTAGCGGGATCTCATGGGCAATCCGCAACAACTCACCCCGGAATTGCTGCGGGACGACCAGCTGTCTTTCCCTCAACCACTCCTTTTGTGATTCTCCGGGTACTGTCTCCCGGTATAACCTTCCTTGTTCCCAGAACACCCTCTCCTTATCAGTCACGGAGGTGGGCGTCTCGGCGAGTTGTCTCAAACTCTCTAGGCTCGCATCTGTGTGCAGAGCGGCCTGAAACTCCTGGCTAGGGGAAGCCAAAAGCGACGTCAGGGTCCCTTCCCCACGGGAACCCTCTTGGACCTGCTCTGGGTCCACCTCTGGTTCAGTCACAGTGGGGACTGAGGAGGGTCCGGAAGGCAGACAGTTATCTGCGTTCCGGGCACTCTGACTGCGGGTGACAGCAGCTACGTAGGCTGTCTCCCTGGGGATTTCTACAGGCCCATCAGCCGGCGCTGCTATGGGCTCTACCTCCCCATCCACCCCCAACACTCCAGGGGCTGTGCTACTTATGGGCCAGTTACCTTCCTCGGTGGCACTGGTCACTTTCATGGCGTCACCTTCCTCACGGTTCCCATGCATCTCCCCATTTCCTGTAGCACCGACACTTGCCCCTGTTAGGGGTTCCTCAGCCGTCTCACTCCGCAGAGCGACGTGGCTGGGCACACCTGTACCTATGGACACATTAACCTTCACAGAAAAATCATTATCAGGTTCAGTTGGCACAGGTACAACATTTTCACCATCAATCCTAGGGAAAAAATCATTAGTAGATGCATCAACACAAGATAAAGCATGGTCAGGTAACACATGCGATTTCCCATCATCATCATCATCAGGGTTAACTTTACCCTCATTAGTAGATTGGGGAGGGGTGTCAGGGACGTAGTATGCATACATCCTCCCCAAATCAGTCCCCAACAAAACATCAGTGGGCAAATTATCAGACAGCCCCACTTCCTTCACCCCGCTCCCAGCACCCCAATCAATAAAAACCCGGGCCATTGGTAAGGGACAGCTGATGCCCCCAATCCCAGTGACAGTTAGGGTTTTCCCCGGAATGATTTCTTCAGGGGCCGCCAGTTCGGGTCGGATGAGGGTTCGTTCAGCCCCGGTGTCCTTGAGGCCTGTAGCAACATGGCCTCCCACAGTGACGGGCTGTACGTTGTCACACACCCTCCCAACCACACCACCCACCAAAAGAACTGCTGCATTAGGCCCTGGGGCCTTGGCTGGGGGGTTCTTCGGCCTGTCTGGACAGAAGGTACTGATATGCCCAGGCCGCTTGCAGGTGTAACACGCGCGAGGTTCGGTGGTAGGTCTGGTGCTGTTGGCCACAGGGACAGGACCTCTGGTGTGTTGGCTGGCAGGGGTACTGGCGTTGGTTGCAGGCTTACCCCCTCTCCAGCTGGTGGTGACTGGCTTCCGCGCTTCCGATCTACGGTTGGCCTCATAGGCATCGGCAATCTGCGCTGCTTTCGTCACGTCTTTGGGTTCTCTGTCCATCACGAACTGTCGCACCTCAGCTGGGCAAAGATGAAAAAACTGGTCTTTGATCATCAGGTCTCGCAGCTGTGCAAAGGTGGTCACTGACAGTCCTTGGGTCCACTGGTCAAAGTGGGTCCCCAGTCCATGCACCACATCACTGTAACTGTCGTGTGGGCCACGTTGGAGGGTCCGGAACTTTCTACGGTACACCTCGGGTGTAAGCTGGTACTTGGCTATCAGAGCCTGCTTGATGGCCTCATAGTCTCCATCTTGTTCTTGAGGGAGGGCAGCAAACGCCTCCAGAGCTTTACCTTTCAGCCCTGGTGTCAGGTATCGGGCCCATTCATCTGTAGGCAGCCGGTACTGTCTGCAGGCTTTCTCAAAGGCCCGCAGAAAAGTGTCCAAGTCCCCGTCCTTCTCCATAACAGGAAAGTGATCGGGTCGGGGCTTAGGTATCTGAGCGCTGCTGTGCTCACGGCTGGACTGGGACGACCCCTGCATTTGCAGCCGGGCCATCTGCAGCTGGTACTCCCGCTCAGCTTGCCGCTCGGCTCGGGCCTCTTGCCGGTATTGCTGAATCAGCTGCCGACGTCCCTCATGGTCGTCAGTGGGGAATTCTTTCAAGGCCGCCTGCAGGTGGGGGTCCAATTCGCCCGGATCGCTAACAGGGCCAGCATTCAGTGGTTGGACCTCTGCTGCAGCACCATGTTCGCTGGTGCTGGCTTCTGCGGCCTCTGAGCTCTGAGATTGGTCTCGAGCGGCTTCCCATTGCACCAGATCTGCGACCAGTTGGGCTTTGTTTTTGCTTGCAGAGTCAATGTGCTGTGACTTGCATAAGGCAACAAGGGTGTCTCTGGTCTGCTGCTCATAAAAGGTTTCTCCCAGCCCAACCATGGTTGCCAAATAAAAGATAGGATAGAAAAACGAAGAGAAAGGGAGGGGATAATTACCAGTACGCAATTGTCTCACAACTAAAAAGCACTGAGTTCGTTCTCCAAACTTATTTGCGCAGAGTCCTCGCAAGAACTTTCTGCAAGTTTTTAGTGAGAGGAATGATTACTCAAACCAAATCACTAATGCTCTAAGATATCCCACCGCTCTGCCACCAATTGTCACGATTCCCCTGACCGCTGTCACCACTGGGTCAGGATTCACACCGTGACCGTCACCCCTACGTCACGGATCAGGGTGACTTTAGGCCAACAGACGGCTATCACATGTGCAGGGGGGCTTATCTTAGTTATCCCTCCACTGCTAACAATGTGATGAAAAACCACACACAAGGCTATTGACCTCTTAGTTTACAGCAGGGGCTTATTCTAGGTATCCCACTGCTTTTCTATATACCACGAACTGCAGGGATTTATGTATATCCCGCTTACAGTTCCACTTAACACTTGCAGCTCTCTGGCGCCCCCTTAGTCTCAGGTCAGATTAGGTACTGCACCCTGGGTAATTAGTCGCCAGAAAGGCTGCCTGCTATGTACTGGCTATTGGGCACGCTGCAGCGACGCGATAACTACTCCCACTCAGGCAGGAACAATAATTATTAAAGCCGCAGCCGCTACCACATAACCCAAAAGTCTGCACACTTCTCGCTGCCACCAGCTTCGATTAAACGGGTCCGAAGCTAACCCAACACAACAGTAACAGTAGCGTATTTCCCTTCAGAGACTTAGGGTACGGTTTAGAACAGGAGAACGAACTAATATATAATAGTATATCCCATTAAAAATAATTAGGCAATGCTTTATCAAAAATAGTTTATAAAGAGGTTATAAATGAGACAATTGCAAATATGTACATGGGTAATTATAACATAAAGGGAATAAATGAGAAAAGCAACACTTACATGTTTAAAGCATGACAAGCAACCAGGCTAGTGGAGTTTTTCCATACGTCCCAGCTCATTGGGACGTGAGCAGGGCTCTTCCAGGACAGGACAAGAAATCCAGCAGCAAGCGACTCCTCAGAGCCTGCCAGACACTTAAAACATTAAGGCTGTGACATCACAGAAAGGCTGGCTTATCCAGACCCTCCTCTCTCTACATTCTGCCTAAACTTTAAACTATTCTCTCTGATTTCTATAACTTCACTACAAAACATGTCAGCGTCCTAAAAAGCTCATCATTCATCTCAGATTAACGTGAGCATTCTAATGAGATCAAATATGTCCTATCTGGGATACATATTTACAGAGAAAACCCTACTTCTTTACCAGATGGAGTTAGAAACCCGAGTGTCATGAGATGTGTAGCTACACCGAGTGGGACTACGAATATATATTTTCGTATTTCTAGCTTAAATCGTTTGCCTAATATCTAACAAAAACTAAACAAAGAATCTTTCATGAATTTTTGGAGCCATTTTTCCTGTTCTAGCTGGACAAGAGCTTACACAGGAAATGCTAGTCGTAAATTCCGTTCGGCAATAAAACCTCTCTTCCCCCATACTCTCAGAGAAGGAAAGCCAGGAATTTGCAGCTACAAACTGTTCTCCAAGAAGGGGGCTTAGCCCACTCAGGCTAGCAAGAGACCTACTTATGATATTTCATACCATATCGTGACACCCAGCCACGTACTATATTGCCCAGTCATGTAGTATATTGGCCAGCCACGTAGTATATTGCCCAGTGATGTACTATATTACCCAGCCACGTACTATATTGCCCAGTCATGTAGTATATTGCCCAGCCACGTACTATATTGCCCAGCCACGTAGTATATTGCCCAGTCACATAGTATATTGCCCAGCCACGTAGTATATTGCCCAGCGACGTACTATATTGCCCAGCCACGTACTATATTGCCCAGTCACGTAGTATATTGGCTGTTATGATTAGGTAATTCAGTACCACAATGGACATAGTAGTCAGAGCACATACAGTGATCTGACAACAACCCAAAAACATAGAACGAGCTCTGAGACGTGGGAACTCTACTGACCGCAATCCCTAATCCTCTCCAACCACACTAGAGGCAGCCGTGGATTGCGCCTAACGCTCCCTATGCAACTCGGCACAGCCTGAGAAACTAGCTAGCCTGAAGATAGAAAATAAGCCTACCTTGCCTCAGAGAAATACCCCAAAGGAAAAGGCAGCCCCCCACATATAATGACTGTGAGTTAAGATGAAAAGACAAACGTAGAGATGAAATAGATTTAGCAAAGTGAGGCCCGACTTTCTGAACAGAGCGAGGATAGAAAAGGTAACTTTGCGGTCAACACAAAACCCTACAAACAACCACGCAAAGGGGGCAAAAAGACCCTCCGTACCGAGTAACGGCACGGAGGTACACCCTCTGCGTCCCAGAGCTTCCAGCAAGCAAGAAAAAAACCAAATAAGCAAGCTGGATAGAAAAAACAGCAAACAAAAATAACTCAAGCGAAATTTAGCTATGCAGAGCAGCAGGCCACAGGAACGATCCAGGAGGAAGCAAGTCCAATACTAGAACATTGACTGGAAGCCAGGATCAGAGCACCAGGTGGAATTAAATAGAGCAGCACCTAACGACTTCACCACATCACCTGAGGAAGACTGTGGAGACCTGGGTGTCGTAACCAGTGCCTTCCCCCCTCCCATCAGTCCCGTAATCAAACACACACAGTCCTAGGTGGGTTGAACAGGTCGGTCACAGTTTATTAATTAAATAAGCAGAGAAAGGGCAATTACATATCGTAACGAGCGGCTCGCGCCGAGCTCCTGTCCGTGATCGACAGGGGAATTGGCCCAACGAGCGGTTACGACCTTTGCCCTCCCCCGCTTCTTCCGCTGTGACTTAATAAAGGTTACCAGGGTTAGTTATATCACATACGTATGCAAAAAACACTTTTTTTTTTTTTTTTTTAAATATTACAACATAATTTACACATTTACATTCTCCTGCGGGTTAGTATCATAATTAGCCTTTAAAAGGGAGGGTGGGTGGGACAAACGCTTCCAGGTGTCCTGCCGAGAGTGAAAGAGAAAGTTCTCGGCCGGACACCTGGATTTAACCCCTGTAGGAGTGGCCGTAGGACCCCTCCCCTCTAGTGCCCACTGGCCGGCTGGGGGTCTTCCAATCAGTGCATCACTAAAGGGGGTGGGGGGAGTGATGCTAGGGGGGAACTGGCACAGACCACCTTTACGTGCAGCTCTCTATGTGCTCCCCAGTCAGAGACGCGCACCTTAGTCAGTACCGCGTCTGCCAGACTGTGGAGACCTGGGTGTCGTAACCAGTGCCTTCCCCCCTCCCATCAGTCCCGTAATCAAACACACACAGTCCTAGGTGGGTTGAACAGGTCGGTCACAGTTTATTAATTAAATAAGCAGAGAAAGGGCAATTACATATCGTAACGAGCGGCTCGCGCCGAGCTCCTGTCCGTGATCGACAGGGGAATTGGCCCAACGAGCGGTTACGACCTTTGCCCTCCCCCGCTTCTTCCGCCACGGAGGATCCCGTGTACTACCTACGCGGGACTCCGACCCCACCCCTCAATGTTAAGGCCTGTTCAACCCCATCCTGTAAACCAGACAGAAAAATATCGAGGCCAATGTCCGTTAGGTGAACTCCGTCCGGTCTTAATTGTGGCGTGTTATCCCCTTGTAGCTGGTGGTGACGGATCACGATACCGCCTCTTCCTCTCACATATTTTCCAATCCGAGCATTGAATTTGCTCCTTGTCCGCTCTATGGCTTTTTTATCTCTTGCTCCGTGCCAGACGGCCCGTGGTGTTATATCCGACCACACCAGTATCATGTTCCTGAATAGACAGCTGAACCTTTCCATATCAGTTGTCACCCATTTGTACAATTCGGCCACCTTTTGTTTGCCAAGGTCATTGCCACACGCGTGTACCACCATTATCACCGGGTGTTCCGCCATCCCTGCTATTCCAACCATCTCTTTGAACACCTGTTTCCACTGGAGGCCTCTGACACCCCTCCATTTAACTTTTATGCCCGGGAGGTAAAGATTTATCCCTCCTGGCCGCCGTTCGGCCCTCTTTTCGGCCCAGTAAACGTAGGAATCTCCTACCACCCAAACTTCAACCCCTGTAAGAGACAACACATGTTAATTAAGCAAGTCGGGTCTAATGTATCTGGCGAAGCATGCGGACTTCCAACGACCCCTTCTCTGCACCTCGGCCTCTGGCACTCCTGCCCTAGCCGCTTCCGTGGCTGCCCCAATGCGGAACGAATGTGTTCCGTACTCCTTTGGGTTTGCGCCGTTTTTTTCCAAGCATAGCTTGAATATCGCCTGGAATTGGTACTTGGTCAGGGGGGGCCCGTCTGTATGAGTGAAGAAAAATCTACCAGCGTGTCTTATCTCGGCGAATCTTCTAACCATTTTTAGCGGGCAAGCTGGGCCATCAGTGGAGTTAACCAGGACCCATGTTCCCCTACCGGTGGGATCGCATTTGGATTTTCTAACCCTGATGCGCAGGGCGTCGCTGCATATTACTATGTCCTCATAAATTAGGCCGCCTTCCGACGCGTTTTTTGACCGCGGTAGCAATTCACTGATACGCAGTGCTCCGAAAAAGACGGTCGCAAAAGCTGCCGATAAGAGGGCTGCCTCGTATTGCGATGAGCAGACTGACGGGGATAACGCAATCAGGTCCTGCAATAGTCTCAGTGAAATGGGGCGGCGACATTCTTGGCTTGGCTGAAGCCTTTTCCAACCTTTTATGGCTTGTCTTATGCAAAAGGACTTAGTTACGTCTACCCATCCCAATAATTGAAAGAAAAATGCTAGCCCCGATAATTTCCGTTGTGCCGAGGTGCCCGACGCCCCATCTCCTCTCATCCGCATTAGAAAATCAGTCGTCACCGCGCTTCGTGCTTGATCGCATTTATCGACTGGCCTACCCCGAATTAGTGAGCACCACTCCTCCCAAGCCTTACCATACACCTGCCAGGTAGCTGGCGAAACGGAGGCCCGGATTAAGGGCATCAATGATTGGCCACTGTATCCCACAGGGACAGTGGACACAGGATACCCAGGGGTTGCGCGTTGGGCTGCTGGATTCTGAAAGCCTGCCAATTGGAAAATAACAATGGGTTAATGATATTCTCGTCAACATCCGCCACCCCGGTGGCTCTACACCAAATATTGTTTTCTAGGCATATCAGTGCGAGCCGTCGCAAGAGAGCGAGTATGGGCAAGGATGAAGACGACATGTGATTTAGACTCCTCGCTGTTTTCACATTTTTAGTTTGGAAACGAATGTTCATGTTCCTCAACAGATCGGCCCATATCTCCAACGCTGCTACTACCGCAAACAATTCCCATAGGGCTGGGTCTTGCCCCCACTTTGTTGTCGTCCATCTTTCTGGCCAACCAGATTTGCACCATTGGTTTTTATAGATTGCTGCGAAACCCTCCTTTTTGTTCCACCCTATTGTCAGCCCTAATTCCTTGCTTGTGATCTCTCTAGCCATGACACACGTGTGACCGTTGTACGATTGCAGGAACGTCTGCCATACCAGCAGATCAGCTTTTAGCGAACGAGTGAGCCTAATTCTATGGCCGGGCTGCGAAGCGCCTTTTGTTGCCAGATATAGTCTGCGCGAGAATGCTCTGCCGACCGGCATTACGCGGCAGGCAAACGTCAGTAGACCCAATAACGCCTGCATTTGCTGTAGGGTTACCTTTTTAACTTCGCGGAAGCCTTTCAACATTTGCAGGGTTTTTTGTATTTTATCCTCTGGTAAGCGGAACACCATCAAGTTGGTGTCTATTTCAATGCCCAGAAAGGGCAATACATTACATGGACCCTCCGTTTTCTCCGGTGACAATGGCACGCCGAATTTGAGTGAGATAGATTTGAATTTTTCTAGTAGATCGGAGCAGAGTTTAGAATTTCTGGGGCCGACGAACAGGAAATCGTCGAGGTAGTGAATTAGGGATTTACTGCCCGTTTCGTACTGAACTACCCAATCTAGGAAGGTGCTGAATAGCTCGAAATAGTGACATGAGATGGAACATCCCATTGGGAGGCACATGTCGAAGTAATAGTGTTGGTCCACTTTGCAGCCCAGCAGGTGGAAACATTCGGGGTGCACGGGTAGTAAACGGAATGCCGATTCAATGTCCGATTTGGCGAGCAGGGCGCCGGTCCCGGCTGCCCGCACTAATTCTACCGCCCTATCAAAAGACGCGTATGAGACCGAAGCTTCTTCTGGAGTAATTGCGTCGTTAACCGAATCGCCCTTTGGGTGAGATAAATGATGGATTAGGCGGTATTTCCCGGGTTCCTTTTTTGGTATGATGCCTAACGGTGATATTTTAATGTTTTTGAAGGGGAGCGACGTAAAGGGGCCTGCTACCCTACCCAATTCGACCTCCTTTCCAATTTTTTGCCTAAGAATTTTGGGGAATTCGCGAGCCGATTTAAGGTTATCGGATAGGGTTGGCGTTCTTGTTAGCCTAAAGGGAATAAAGAACCCGTCGGAGAATCCCGCCTGCAGCTGCTGAGCCGCTTTCTTATTGGGGTAGAGCTTTAGCCAGGGGGCCATCGCGGTTACGCTCACTGGGGTTCTGCCTTGTAGGCCCTTTGTGCGGCTGACGAGTGCACCTTGATGCTTGGTGTCCCCCCCCGCAAGCGGAGCATTCGTGTCTGAACTTGCATAGCGCGTGGAAACGGCAGTTTCCCTCGTTATATAGCCAGCAGGCCCCGGGTTTTCGCACGACCACTGAGTTCTGACCTGCGGCTCCGGAGTAATTAGTGGTCGTGGCTGAAAAGGGGGGCTGCTTTTGAGACAACATCATACGCAACCACACGTCTGTCGCTTTTACCCCCCAGCCTAGATTGGGCTGTAGGGCCAGACGCCTGCGGAACTCCTCGTCGTACCTTCGCCAGGCTGAACCGCCGTGCGACTTGTACGAACTATATATCATGTCCTGATATATAAACAATTCGGAGCAGCGTTCCGGATGTTTCTGGCCCATAATACAGCCCAATACTGCGAAGGCCTGGATCCAATTATTCATGGTTAGAGCAATTTTCGATCTCCCCCTATCAAAACCCCTATCGTTCGCTTTATCCACCGATTGTTGGTCGGCTGATAACAGCGACCATATATCTATGTAATCGTTGCTCCATATCTTCAGTCTCGTTTCCTGGTCTATATGAGCGCCTAGCGGACTGATCCCGCAAAAGAAGGCGTCTTTGTGTAGATTAGCGGATTGTGGTATTGAATTGTTCACCACATTTCCCCTTGCCTGAGATAATTGCAGGATTATCTCCTTTAACGCTGAAGTTAGCTCCATTTCCTTCACATTAACCCCGTAGCGTAACGTTTCCTCGCTACCCTTGGAACACTCACCGCTGTGTGATTCTGGACGAGTGGACACCGATCCTGGAGGAACCCCCGCCGATGTTGACGGGGGGATGTCGCAGGACGGGGAAACTCTGGCTCCCGCTACAGCGTGGGACTGGACGATGTGCTGAGTATCGTGCGTTGGAGCCCGATTACTACCACATAGTGGCGGATTGATGGCTCCGTCTTCAGCGACTGCGCGGTGATAGTTGTGGCTGGAAGCCGCGGGGGGAGCCCGATTACTACCACATAGTGGCGGATTGATGGCTCCGTCTTCAGCGACTGCGTGGTGGTTGTTGTGGCTGGAAGCCGTGGGGGATTGTTCTCCCCGGCTGAAAGCCCTAGAGGGTGCCCGCGATTTAGAGGACTTGCCACGTGCACGATGACTCCTATCAGGACTTAGCGATACCTCGGACCCCTCGGATGTTGCTGATGACGGCCATCCTGTGGCCCGGGATCTGCGGCGGCTCCTATGGGAGCTGCGTCTGCGACGGTGACGGGAGGGGCGTTTAGAGGAGTAGCGGGAACGGCGACGGGAGTTATCGGAGGAAGATTGGGAGGACGTGTGGCGCCTACGCCTTCGTCCGCCGTTATTATGCGGTGCAATGGGGGGGATTCTATCAGTAGACAGAGGGGGATAATTGGCCGTAGATGGTCCTGTAACGCTAATCGGAAGGGGGGGCGTCAGGAGGTAACCATATTCATCCCCATTGCTGGGATTTGACGGGGCAGCGGTTAACGGATAATTTTTATTTAGGTTTTGGGCAGTGGGGGGAGGTGATAATGTGTTTGTGTTTGGTGCGTTTACTGAGGTGTCGCCATGATTCCCGCTGCGCGGCTGTTGAGCGCCTTGCTCGGTCCCATGGGACCGAACAACGCGCTCCTCAGCCGCCCTGTGACCTCTCCGGCCTGACCCCTGATACCCCCGTACAGGCATCAGGGCTGCGTCTGCCGGGGGTAGGCTGGTGGTCAGGCCAGGTGATAAATCAGCACGCTGATCGGTCGATTTCGACCGATCAGCGCACTGTGGGGAAAGTGAGGGGTTAAAACCAAGCCCCAGGTTACCCCCTGCGGGCGGCGTATATGTGCCCGCAGGGAAGGCAACCGAGGACTGGCCAGCGCTGTGTTCAGCGCTCATCTGCCGCGACCGGAAGTGGGTGGGCGGGGACCGGAAGTGGCTGGGCGGAGCCTCCCCAGCACTCCGAGCGGTGTCCGAGGCCTCCGGAAGACGCCTGCAGCTGCGAGGTCTGGACCGGATAAGGGAACAGTGAGCAGGGGGTCAGGAGAGGGCCCAGGGAGGTGAGCCCTGCTGCCTATGAAAACGGCCTGAAGCCAGAACTCACCTTCCTGCACCGCTCTCATCAGCAGGGCCTCAACAAGAAGGGGGGTCCCACATCACAGCAGGGACAGACAAAAGCTTCCAGGTGTCCTGCCGAGAGTGAAAGAGAAAGTTCTCGGCCGGACACCTGGATTTAACCCCTGTAGGAGTGGCCGTAGGACCCCTCCCCTCTAGTGCCCACTGGCCGGCTGGGGGTCTTCCAATTAATGCATCACTAAGGGGGAGTGATGCTAGGGGGGATCTGGCACAGACCACCTTTACGTGCAGCTCTCTGTGTGCTCCCCAGTCAGAGACGCGCACCTTAATCAGTACCGCGTCTGCCAAATGTCACAGTCAAATGGACTGGTCTGTAATACTATAATGTCACAGTCATATGGACTGGTCTGTAATATTATAATATCACAGTAATATGGACTGGTCTGTAATACTATAATGTCAGTCATATGAACTGGTCTGTAATAGTATAATGTCACAGTCATATGGACTGGTCAGGAATACTATAATGTCAGTCATATGACTGGTCTGTAATACTATAATGTCACAGTCATATGGACTGGTCTGTAATACTATAATGTCACAGTCATATAGACTGGTCTGTAATGCTATAATGTCAGTCATATGGATTGGATTGGTCTGTAATGCTATAATATCACCATCATATGTACTGGTCTGTAATTCAATAATGTCACAGTAATATGGACTGGATGCTAGGGGGGAACTGGCACAGACCACCTTTACGTGCAGCTCTCTATGTGCTCCCCAGTCAGAGACGCGCACCTTAGTCAGTACCGCGTCTGCCAGGAAACTCAGAAGCCGCAGTACCACTCTCCTCCACCAACGGAAGCTCACAGACAGAATCAGCCGAAGTACCACTTGTGACCACAGGAGGGAGCTCTGCCAGAGAATTCACAACAATTGGCCAGCCACGTAGTATATTGCCCAGCCACGTAGTATATTGCCCAGCCACATACTATATTGCCCAGCCATGTAGTATATTGCCCAGTCACGAAGTATATTGTCCAGCCATGTAGAATATTGCCCAGCCACGTAGTATATTGCCCAGCCACGTACTATATTGCCCAGTCACGTAGTATATTGCCCAGCCACGTACTATATTGCCCAGTCACGTAGTATATTGCCCAGCCACGTAGTATATTGCCCAGCGATGTACTATATTGCTCAGCCACGTAGTATATTGGCCAGCCACGTAGTACATTGCCCAGTCACGTAGTATATTGGCCAGCCATGTAGTATATTGCCCAGCCACGTAGTATATTGCCCAGCCACGTAGTATATTGCCCAGTCACGTAGTATATTGGCCAGCCACGTAGTATATTGCCCAGCCACGTAGTATATTGGCCAGCCACGTAGTATATTGCCCAGCCACATAGAATATTGCCCAGCCACGTACTATATTGCCCAGCCACATAGTGTATTGCCCAGCCACGTAGTATATTGCCCAGTCATGTAGTATATTGAACACAAAACCCTACAAACAACCACGCAAAGGGGGCAAAAAGACCCTCCGTACCGAGTAACGGCACGGAGGTACACCCTCTGCGTCCCAGAGCTTCCAGCAAGCAAGAAAAAAACCAAATAAGCAAGCTGGATAGAAAAAACAGCAAACAAAAATAACTCAAGCGAAATTTAGCTATGCAGAGCAGCAGGCCACAGGAACGATCCAGGAGGAAGCAAGTCCAATACTAGAACATTGACTGGAAGCCAGGATCAGAGCACCAGGTGGAATTAAATAGAGCAGCACCTAACGACTTCACCACATCACCTGAGGAAGGAAACTCAGAAGCCGCAGTACCACTCTCCTCCACCAACGGAAGCTCACAGACAGAATCAGCCGAAGTACCACTTGTGACCACAGGAGGGAGCTCTGCCAGAGAATTCACAACAATTGGCCAGCCACGTAGTATATTGCCCAGCCACGTAGTATATTGCCCAGCCACATACTATATTGCCCAGCCATGTAGTATATTGCCCAGTCACGAAGTATATTGTCCAGCCATGTAGAATATTGCCCAGCCACGTAGTATATTGCCCAGCCACGTACTATATTGCCCAGTCACGTAGTATATTGCCCAGCCACGTACTATATTGCCCAGTCACGTAGTATATTGCCCAGCCACGTAGTATATTGCCCAGCGATGTACTATATTGCTCAGCCACGTAGTATATTGGCCAGCCACGTAGTACATTGCCCAGTCACGTAGTATATTGGCCAGCCATGTAGTATATTGCCCAGCCACGTAGTATATTGCCCAGCCACGTAGTATATTGCCCAGTCACGTAGTATATTGGCCAGCCACGTAGTATATTGCCCAGCCACGTAGTATATTGGCCAGCCACGTAGTATATTGCCCAGCCACATAGAATATTGCCCAGCCACGTACTATATTGCCCAGCCACATAGTGTATTGCCCAGCCACGTAGTATATTGCCCAGTCATGTAGTATATTGGCCAGCCACGTAGTATATTGCCCAGTCATGCAGTATATTGGCCAGCCACATAGTATATTGCCCAGTCATGTATTATATTGCCCAGCCACGTGGTATATTGGCCAGCCACGTAGTATATTGCTCAGCCACATAGTATATTGCCCAGCCACATAGTATATTGCCCAGCCACGTAGTATATTGCTCAGCCACGGAGTATATTGCACAGCCACGTAGTATATTGCCCAGTCACGTAGTATATTGCCCAGCGATGTACTATATTGCTCAGCCACGTACTATATTGCCCAGCCACGTAGTACATTGCCAGTCACGTAGTATATTGGCCAGCCACATAGTATATTGCCCAGCCACATAGTATATTGCTCAGCCACGTAGTATATTGCCCAGTCACGTAGTATATTGCCCAGCCACGTAGTATATTGCCCAGCCACGTAGTATATTGCCCAGCGATGTACTATATTGCCCAGCCACGTACTATATTGCCCAGCCACATACTATATTGCCCAGTCACGTAGTATATTGGCCAGCCACGTGGTATATTGCCCAGCCACGTACTATATTGCCCAGCCACGTAATATATTGCCCAGTCACGTAGTATATTGGCCAGCCACATAGCATATTGCCCAGCCACGTAGTATATTGCCCATCCACGTAGTATATTGCCCAGCCACATACTATATTGCCCAGCCACGTAGTATATTGCCCAGTCACGTAGTATATTGGCCAGCCACGTAGTATATTGCCCAGCCACATAGAATATTGCCCAGCCACGTAGTATATTGCCCAGTCATGTAGTATATTGGCCAGCCACGTAGTATATTGCCCAGCCACGTAGTATATTGCCCAGTCATGTATTATATTGCCCAGCCACGTGGTATATTGGCCAGCCACGTAGTATATTGCTCAGCCACATAGTATATTGCCCAGCAACGTAGCATATTGCCCAGCCACGTAGTATATTGCCCAGTCACGTAGTATATTGCCCAGCCACGTAGTATATTGCCCAGTCACGTAGTATATTGCTCAGCCACGTACTATATTGCCCAGTCATGTAGTATATTGCCCAGCCACGTAGTATATTGCCCAGGGATGTACTATATTGCCCAGCCACGTACTATATTGCCCAGCCACGTACTATATTGCCCAGTCACGTAGTATATTGGCCAGCCACGTAGTATATTGCCCAGCCACGTAGTATATTGCCCAGCCACATACTATATTGCCCAGCCACGTAGTATATTGCCCAGTCATGTAGTATATTGGCCAGCCACGTAGTATATTGCCCAGTCACATAGAATATTTCCTAGCCACGTACTATATTGCCCAGCCACATAGTGTATTGCCAAGCCACGTAGTATATTGCCCAGTCATGTAGTATATTGGCCAGCCACGTAGTATATTGCCCAGTCATGTAGTATATTGGCCAGCCACGTAGTATATTGGCCAGCCACATAGTATATTGCCCAGTCATGTATTATATTGCCCAGCCACGTGGTATATTGGCCAGCCACATAGTATATTGCTCATCCACGTAGTATATTGCTCAGCCACGTAGTATATTGCTCAGCCACGTAGTATATTGCCCAGCCACATAGTATATTGCCCAGTCACGTAGTATATTGCCCAGCCACGTAGTATATTGCTCAGCCACGTGGTATATTGGCCAGCCACGTAGTATATTGCTCAGCCACATAGTATATTGCCCAGCCACGTAGTATATTGCCCAGCCACGTAGTATATTGCCCAGCCACATACTATATTGCCCAGCCACGTAGTATATTTCCCAGTCACGTAGTATATTGGCCAGCCACGTAGCATATTGCCCAGCCATGTAGTATATTGGCCAGGCACGTAGTATATTGCCCAGTCACGTAGTATATTGCCCAGCCACGTAGTATATTGCCCAGCCACGTACTATATTGCCCAGTCATGTAGTATATTGCCCAGCCACGTAGTATATTGCCCAGCGATGTACTATATTGCCCAGCCACGTAGTATATTGCTCAGCCACGTAGTATATTGCTCAGCCACGTAGTATATTGCTCAGTCACGTAGTATATTGCCCAGCCACGTAGTATATTGCACAGCCACGTAGTATATTGCCCAGTCACGTAGTATATTGCCCAGCCACGTAGTATATTGCCCAGCCACGTAGAATATTGCCCAGCCACATATTATATTGCCCAGTCACGTAGTATATTGCCCAGTCACGTAGTATATTGCCCAGCCACGTAGTATATTGCCCAGCCACGTAGAATATTGCCCAGCCACGTAGTATATTGCCCAGCCACGTAGTATATTGCCCAGCCACATACTATATTGCCCAGCCACGTAGTATATTTCCCAGTCACGTAGTATATTGGCCAGCCACGTAGTATATTTCCCAGCCACATAGAATATTGCCCAGCCACGTACTATACTGCCCAGCCACATAGTGTATTGCCCAGCCACGTAGTATATTGCCCAGTCATGTAGTATATTGGCCAGCCACGTAGTATATTGCCCAGTCATGTAGTATATTGGCCAGGCACGTAGTATATTGCCCAGCCACGTAGTATATTGCCCAGCCACGTGGTATATTGGCCAGCCACGTAGTATATTGCTCAGCCACATAGTATATTGCCCAGCCACGTAGTATATTGCCCAGCCACGTAGTATATTGCCCAGCCACGTAGTATATTGCACAGCCACATAGTATATTGCCCAGACACGTAGTATATTGCCCAGTCACGTAGTATATTGCCCAGCCACGTAGTATATTGCCCAGCCACGTAGTATTTTGCCCAGCGATGTACTATATTGCCCAGCCACGTACTATATTGCCCAGCCACATACTATATTGCCCAGTCACGTAGTATATTGGCCAGCCACGTAGTATATTGCCCAGCCACGTAGTATATTGCCCAGCCACGTGGTATATTGCCCAGCCACGTACTGTATTGCCCAGCCACGTAATATATTGCCCAGTCACGTAGTATATTGGCCAGCCACGTAGCATATTGCCCAGCCACGTAGTATATTGCCCATCCACGTAGTATATTGCCCAGCCACATACTATATTGCCCAGCCACGTAGTATATTGCCCAGTCACGTAGTATATTGGCCAGCCACGTAGTATATTGCCCAGCCACATAGAATATTGCCCAGCCACGTAGTATATTGCCCAGTCATGTAGTATATTGGCCAGCCACGTAGTATATTGCCCAGTCATGTAGTATATTGGCCAGCCACGTAGTATATTGCCCAGCCACGTAGTATATTGCCCAGTCATGTATTATATTGCCCAGCCACGTGGTATATTGGCCAGCCACGTAGTATATTGCTCAGCCACACAGTATATTGCCCAGCCACGTAGCATATTGCCCAGCCACGTAGTATATTGCCCAGTCACGTAGTATATTGCCCAGCCACGTACTATATTGCCCAGTCATGTAGTATATTGCCCAGCCACGTAGTATATTGCCCAGGGATGTACTATATTGCCCAGCCACGTACTATATTGGCCAGCCACGTAGTATATTGCCCAGCCACATACTATATTGCCCAGCCACGTAGTATATTGCCCAGTCATGTAGTATATTGGCCAGCCACGTAGTATATTGCCCAGTCACATAGAATATTTCCTAGCCACGTACTATATTGCCCAGCCACATAGTGTATTGCCAAGCCACGTAGTATATTGCCCAGTCATGTAGTATATTGGCCAGCCACGTAGTATATTGCCCAGTCATGTAGTATATTGGCCAGCCACGTAGTATATTGGCCAGCCACATTGTATATTGCCCAGTCATGTATTATATTGCCCAGCCACGTAGTATATTGGCCAGCCACGTAGTATATTGCTCAGCCACGTAGTATATTGCTCAGCCACGTAGTATATAGCTCAGCCACGTAGAATATTGCCCAGCCACATAGTATATTGCCCAGTCACGTAGTATATTGCCCAGCCACGTAGTATATTGCTCAGCCACGTGGTATATTGGCCAGCCACGTAGTATATTGCTCAGCCACATAGTATATTGCCCAGCCACGTAGTATATTGCCCAGCCACGTAGTATATTGCCCAGCCACATACTATATTGCCCAGCCACATACTATATTTCCCAGTCACGTAGTATATTGGCCAGCCACGTAGTATATTGCCCAGCCATGTAGTATATTGGCCAGGCACGTAGTATATTGCCCAGTCACGTAGTATATTGCCCAGCCACGTAGTATATTGCCCAGCCACGTACTATATTGCCCAGTCATGTAGTATATTGCCCAGCCACGTAGTATATTGCCCAGCCACGTACTATATTGCCCAGCCACGTAGTATATTGCCCAGCCACGTAGTATATTGCCCAGCCACATAGTATGTTGCTCAGCCACGTAGTATATTGCTCAGCCACGTAGTATATTGCCCAGCCACGTAGTATATTGCCCAGCCACGTAGTATATTGCCCAGCCACGTAGTATATTGCCCAGCCACATAGTATGTTGCTCAGCCACGTAGTATATTGCTCAGCCACGTAGTATATTGCCCAGCCACGTAGTATATGGCCCAGCCACGTAGTATATTGCACAGCCACGTAGTATATTGCACAGCCACGTAGTATATTGCCCAGTCACGTAGTATATTGCCCAGCCACGTAGTATATTGCACAGCGACATAGTATATTGCCTAGTCACGTAGTATATTGCTCAGCCACGTAGTATACAGCACAGACACGTAGTATATTGCCCAGCCACGTACTATATTGCCCAGTCACGTAGTATATTGCCCAGCCACATACTATATTGCCCAGCCACGTAGTATATTGCCCAGTCACGTAGTATATTGGCCAGCCACGTAGTATATTGCCCAGCCACATAGAATATTGCCCAGCCACGTACTATATTGCCCAGCCACATAGTGTATTGCCAAGCCACGTAGTATATTGCTCAGTCATGTAGTATATTGCCCAGCCACATACTATATTGCCCAGCCACGTAGTATATTTCCCAGTCACGTAGTATATTGGCCAGCCACGTAGTATATTGCCCAGCCACATAGAATATTGCCCAGCCACGTACTATATTGCCCAGCCACATAGTGTATTGCCCAGCCACGTAGTATATTGCCCAGTCATGTAGTATATTGGCCAGCCACATAGTATATTGCCCAGTCATGTAGTATATTGGCCAAGCACGTAGTATATTGCCCAGCCACGTAGTATATTGCCCAGCCACGTGGTATATTGGCCAGCCACGTAGTATATTGCTCAGCCACATAGTATATTGCCCAGCCACGTAGTATATTGCCCAGCCACGTAGTATATTGCCCAGCCACGTAGTATATTGCACAGCCACGTAGTATATTGCCCAGTCACGTAGTATATTGCCCAGCCACGTAGTATATTGCACAGCGACATAGTATATTGCCTAGTCACGTAGTATATTGCTCAGCCACGTAGTATACAGCACAGACACGTAGTATATTGCCCAGCCACGTACTATATTGCCCAGTCACGTAGTATATTGCCCAGCCACATACTATATTGCCCAGCCACATAGTATATTGCCCAGTCACATAGTATATTGGCCAGCCACGTAGTATATTGCCCAGCCACATAGAATATTTCCTAGCCACGTACTATATTGCCCAGCCACATAGTGTATTGCCAAGCCACGTAGTATATTGCTCAGTCATGTAGTATATTGGCCAGCCACGTAGTATATTGCCCAGTCATGTAGTATATTGGCCAGCCACGTAGTATATTGGCCAGCCACATAGTATATTGCCCAGTCACGTAGTATATTGCACAGCCACATAGTATATTGCCCAGTCACGTAGTATATTGCCCAGTCACTTAGTATATTGCCCAGCCACGTAGTATATTGCCCAGCCACGTAGTATATTGCCCAGTCACGTGGTATATTGCCCAGTCACATAGTATATTAAACAGCCACGTAATATACAGCACAGAGCTACGTAGTATATTGCCCAGCCACGTAGTATATTGCACAGCGACATAGTATATTGCCTAGTCACGTAGTATATTGCCCAGCCACGTAGTATACAGCACAGACACGTAGTATATTGCCCAGTCACGTAGTATACAGCACAGACACGTAGTATATTGCACAGACACGTAGTATATTGCACAGCGACAGTATATTGCCCAGCCACGTAGTATATTGCCCAACCACATAGTATACAGCACAGACACGTAGTATATTGCCCAGTGACGTAGTATACAGCACAGACACGTAGTATATTGCCCAGTCACGTAGTATACAGCACAGACACGTAGTATATTGCCCAGCCACGTAGTATATTGCCCAGTCACGTAGTATACAGCACAGACACGTAGTATACAGCACAGACACGTAGTATATTGCCCAGCCACGTATGTAACAGGTTGAAAAATAAAAAAGAAACATACTCATCATCCGAAGACACCGTTGTAGTTCCGGCGCTTATGTGCGGTGTCCGGTCCCAGGATTGGTATGAGCGCAGGACCGTGACGTTGCGGTCACATGACTGTGACGTCATGGAAGGTGCTTCTCCCATAGCATCTTTGGAAGTGAAACCTGCCGCTTGCAGTGCCGAGGAGAGGACGCGACGGCGGAAGGTGAGAATAAGTTTTTTTGTTAAATTATTATTATTTTTAACATTAGATCGTTTTACTATTGATGCTGCATACGCAGCATCAATAGTAAAAAGTTGGGGACACACAGGGTTAATAGCGGCGGTAACGGAGTGCGTTACCCGCGGCATAATGCGGTCCGTTACCGCCGGCATTAACCCTGTGTTAGCGGTGACCGGAGGGGAGTATGAGGGCGACAGGCACTGACTGTGGGGAGTAAGGAGCGGCCATTTTCTTCTATGTCAGTGTATGGTCTGTATGTCATCAGTGTACGGTCCGTTTATCATCAGTGTACATGCGGTCTGTGCATAATTAGTGTATGTAGAGTCCGTGTATCATCAGTATACGGTCTGTATGCATTAAGTGTACGGTCCGTGTATCATCAGTGTACAGTCCGTGCGTCATCAGTTTATGGTTTGTGTGTCATCAGTGTACGATCCGTGTGCCCGTTTTTGCCATCAGTTATCGTTGTTGGTTTTCACAGATGGATAAATAAATGACAAAGCCTCTGCTATACTTTCAATGTTAATCACAGGCAGCACACGGCTGGCGCACAGGCTGTATACTAATACTTCCCGTGTGATATGATTTTTTTCTGGACCCATAGACTTGTATTAGCACTTTTCATATGTTGTACTGTAAAAAAACGGACAAATCTACGTAAGTTTTGCACAGGCACACAGTCTGTGAAAGATCACGGATATGTGGACTGCCTCATAGACTATAATGGTTACCTGGAAATCATATTAAAAAAAAAGGTGTGAATAAGCCAAATTACAAATAGAATGTATTAAAAGAATATTTTTATTGAGATAAATAAGATAAATACCAAAAATAAAAGGTAAAAATATATGTATATACCAGAGTTAGCCACAAGATGGCGCCAACAGCAATGTTACAAGGTGTTTGTAGAAGGAATTGAAATAAAAAAAACTCCTGCTAATGTAATGTGACTGAAATAACTACTAAAGGTAAAAAGTCAAATCAAAACATTGCAATCAGTCAAGTGAATAGTCACAAAACAGAGACAGGGAAGTGCCAGTGATGTAAAGTAATTACCGATGACCTGCTGTTGCGCCAAAGAATCCATACGTACGTTTCGGCTAAATGAGCCTTCTTCCGGGTGAGTGTCTAAAGTGTGGAAATGACCACTAGATATACTCATATGTAGCCAATAGAAAAGGGTGTTAAATGAGACTTGTATAAGAAGCCAATATTGATTGACACATGTGGACGCCCACTACCCGCCCGTCGCCCCCATCCACCGAAGCGTCATAAAGACATCACGGTCAGCTGACCCAGAGGAACGCCCACAGGTCATGTTAGCGGACTGCAGGCCACGAGACTGGGATGGCAACAGAGACACGCCCGGGAGATTGGAGGGGAGGTGAGCCCGCATGCGTACAACTGGACTGTGTGAGATGGAGCCCGCTCTGTAGAAACGGAGCAAGCGTATGAATAAGAGATCCACAGATACTGACCGTGTGTGAACCTCAAGTTATATAGAAAAAATAACACTGAAGTGCCAAAAAAGAATAAAGAAATATAACATAAAAACATGATTAAGCTGCTTATGCATTGCTAATTCTGGAGCCTATTATTGTGCAAATTGAAAAATAGAAAGTGTCACTGCTCCTTGTGGAGTTTCGCTTCATATATTTTATATGATGTTTTTCTTTGCCTATAATGGTTACCTGTAGTTGTGAAAAATATGGATAGAATTTGTACATGTAAGACTGACAGCTGCATGAGACTCTCTCTGTTATTATTATTATTATTATTATTATTTATTTACTAGATGGTAGCCCGATTCTAACACATCAGGTATTCTAGAGTATGTATGTAGTTTATTTATGAAGATTTAAGAGTAATGCAATGAATACACAGGATTTTCCGGGTAAAATATATACATTATCAGTGAAGCGGTGTTTAAATCCCGCACCAATATCACTAATTGGGCGCGGCCGGCCGGGTGTGACCAATCAGCACAGCAGTGTTTAAATCCTGAGCCAATATCGCTGATTGGTAGCGGCCAGCCGGGTGCAACCAATCAGCGAAGCGTGGTTCAAATCCCGGGCCAATTCGCGGCCGGACTGAGCCTGTCGCTGATTGGTTGCGGGCAGCTGACGAGACCAATCAGCGACGTGGGAATTCCGTTACAGACAAACAGACAGAATGAGATGATTATATAGTAGATACCCAATGCGTTAGAATCGGGCCACCATCTAGTATTCATATAAACATTGGTGCTTACATTTATGTTTTAACCCACTGGACCCACTGCCATTGTTTTTCTCCTGTCTTTATTTTAAGAGTCAAAACTTTATTAGTCATCTATCGCTGTATGACAGCTTGTTTTCTACAGGATGACTTATAGTTTTCAAAGACACCATTTATTTTACCATATGATAAACTTAAAAACAGGGAAAATTTTTATTCTCTCCCTTACACACTGTCCTCCATGTTGTTCTCTCCCTCACAGACTGTCCTCCATGTTGTTCTCTCCCTCACACAGTCTTCCATGTTATTCTCTCCCTCACAGACTGTCCTCCATGTTATTCTCTCCCTCACAGACTGTCCTCCATGTTATTCTCTCCCTCACACACTGTCCTCCATGTTGTTCTCTCCCTCACAGACTGTCCTCCATGTTATTCTCTCCCTCACAGACTGTCCTCCATGTTATTCTCTCCCTCACAGACTGTCCTCCATGTTATTTTCTCTCTCACAGACTGTCCTCCATGTTATTCTCTCCCTCCAGACTGTCCTCCATGTTATTTTCTCTCTCACAGACTATCCTCCATGTTATTCTCTCCCTCACAGACTGTCCTCCATGTTATTCTCACCCTCACAGACTGTCCACGTTATTCTCACCCTCACAGACTGTCGTCCATGTTATTCTCTCCCTCACACACTGTCCTCCATGTTATTCTCTCCTCACAGTAAATTAAATGGTCAGCACAGCCCAAAGGTGGAGGTGCATGAAAATAGGTGCCCAGACC
Source organism: Ranitomeya imitator (assembly GCF_032444005.1). Lineage (NCBI taxonomy): Eukaryota > Metazoa > Chordata > Amphibia > Anura > Dendrobatidae > Ranitomeya > Ranitomeya imitator. The sequence goes on along the minus strand of NC_091284.1, from coordinate 340,073,898 downwards.
TTAAGACGTAGTATAGAGAGATATTCAGCACACTCCAAAGAAGTCTGATGCAAGGAGGGGTGTTTAATACATACAGTATTCACAGTCACAAACGTTTCGGTCAAACAAAAGACCTTCATCAGTGTGTTCTAATGTTTACAAGGCGTTAGATTGTACACCCGTACTAATGTTGAATTTTGCATCAACTTATGAAGTATGGTAAGGACAATAGCTTCCAAATGGAGGGCTGACAATAGCTGGTCGAGCAAAGGAGGTAGATCAGGCTCATTCATAGAGGGCTAACCTAGCCGGTCATCACTATTCACGATCCAGGGGTGAGGGACGTGGCATCCACCGCAGGTCCACGGCGACATGGGAATTCCGTTACAGACAGACAGAATTTGATGATTATATAGTAGATACCCAATGCGTTAGAATCGGGCCACCATCTAGTATTCATATAAACATTGGTGCTTACATTTATGTTTTAACCCATTGGACACACTGCTATTGTTTTTCTCCTGTCTTTATTTTAAGAGTCAAAACTTTATTAGTCATCTATCGCTGTATGACAGCTTGTTTTCTACAGGATGACTTATAGTTTTCAAAGACACCATTTATTTTACCATATGATAAACTTAAAAACGGGGAAAATTTTTATTCTCTCCCTTACACACTGTCCTCCATGTTGTTCTCTCCCTCACAGACTGTCCTCCATGTTATTTTCTCCCTCACACACGGTCCTCCATGTTATGCTCTCCCTCACAGACTGTCCTCCATGTTATTCTCTCCCTCACAGACTGTCCTCCATGTTATTCTCTCCCTCACAGACTGTCCACCATGTTATTTTCTCTCTCACAGACTGTCCTCCATGTTATTCTCTCCCTCACAGACTGTCCTCCATGTTATTCTCACCCTCATAGACAGTCCATGTTATTCTCGCCCTCACAGACTGTCCTTCATGTTATTCTCTCCTTCACAGACTGTCCTCCATGTTATTCTCTCCCTCACAGACTGTCCTCCATGTTATTTTCTCCCTCACACACTGTCCTCAATGTTATTCTCTCTGTCACACACTGTCCTCCATGTTATTCTCTCCCTCACAGACTGTCCTCTATGTTATTCTCTAACTCACAGACTGTCCTCCATGTTATTCTCTCCCTCACAGACTGTCCTCCATGTTATTTTCTCCCTCACAGACTGTCCTCCATGTTATTATCTCCCTCACAGACTGTCCTCCATGTTATTCTCTCCCTCACAGACTGTCCTCCATGTTATTCTCACCTTCACAGACTGTCCTCCATGTTATTCTCTCCCTCACACACTGTCCTCCATGTTATTCTCTCCCTCACAGACTGTCCTCCATGCTATTCTCTCCCTCACAGACTGTCCTCCATGTTAATATCTCCCTCACAGACTGTCCTTCATGTTATTCTCCTTCTAGTATATGTATGTAGTTTATTTATGAACGCTCATTGGTTGAGGCCAGCCGGGCGCGACCAATCAGCGACGCGGGATTTTGGTTACAGACAAACAGACCCTTAGACAATTATATATATAGATATAGCACCATTAATTCCATGGTGCTGTACATGAGAAAGGGGTTACATACAGGATTATAGATATCATTTACAGTACACAGATTTATGATGACAGACTGGTACAGAGGGGAGAATACCCTGTCCTTGCGGATATTCTACGGCAAGTCAGATTTACATTGTCTGACTAGCCAACAGGGGGAGTGACCACTTTCAGTGCCTAGGGCAGCATGAATGCCAAATACAACACTGTATATATATATATATATATATATATATATATATGTTTTGAAGAATATTTGGTTTTAAAAGGATGTGTACAGTTAAGTATTACAATGCGATTTTAACATGAGCTTTTATATACAGAGAACTGCTCTATTTAAAAGCTCATGTTAAAATCGCATTGCAGTCGGATAGCAATCACAATGCACTCGGATGTAAATCGGATGCTAGGTGTGAAATCGCATTGTACTCACATGGCACTCGCATAGCAGTCGTCTGTTTTTTCGGTCCGGAAATTGGATCATTTTTTTTCTCATATATGGGTATGAGCCCTTAGTCAAACAATTGGGAGTGCCCCCTCCGTGGACAACATTTGTTGAGAACATGCACAAAGAGACTTTGCCAGGCTTGAATAGAGGAGATGATCTCAAAGTCCCCTAATTTCGCTGCTAGTCTGAGGTCCTTAATTAAATCAGAGGTGCAGAAAACTTTTAGTGCACTAGCCCCTTCAGAGGATAGAGGTGGTAAGGGAAAAAGAAGATCCAAACCATCACCTTCAACACCCGAGGATTCTACAGGGTCAGAGGAAGAGGACCCGTAGGCAGCATCAGACTGGAGCACCTTGGGCCTACCAGAGAAAATCATTCTTGGGGCCCACTATGTAGCTACATAGAAATTCATTCAAGACCATCAATTGTGTGGTAAAACACACTAATATCAGGGCATAATATAAGGTTGTACATATCTTAATTATGTAGCAGGGGTTGGGGTAGCCCCTCTTAGAATATAAAGTAGCCCCCCTCATAGGATATAATGCAGATCCCTCATAGAATATAATGTAGCCTCCCTCATGGAGTATAATGCAGCCCCTCCACAGAATATAATGTAGCCCCTCAGAGTATAATGCAACCCCCATAGAATATACTGTAGCCCCCTCATAGGGCATAATGCAGCTCCCTCATATAGTATGATGCAGCCCCCTCAGAGAATAATGCAGCCCCCACAGAATTATAATGTAGCCCCCTCATAGGGTATAATGCAGCCCCCCTGAAAGGGTATAATGCAGCCTCCTCCACCATCATCATTGTTCTCTCCCTCCACCATTGTACTCATTACCACCTCCATCATTGCCTCCTCCTCCACCACCATTGTCCTTTCCACCACTACCATCTTTATCCTTTACACGACAACCAGCATTGCTTTCTTCCCCACCATCATCATTGTCTCCCCCACCACCATCATCATTATTGCCCCCACCACTATCATCATCATTGCTTCCCCCACCACCATCATCATCATTGCCCCTACCACCATCATCATTGCCCCCACCACCATCATTGCCTCCAGCACCATCATCATTGCCCCCACCACAATCATTATTGTCCCACCACAATCATCATTGCCTCCAGCACCATCATCATTGCCTCCCCACACACACAGCTGCACACACGGAGGCAGGGACACACAGGCAGGCAGAGACGCACACTCAGACACACACACACAGGCACACTCGCACACACCCACACACACACAGCACCCACTCACCTCTCCGCACGTTCCCAGCAGCCGCAGCACAACCTGGCAACTTTCTGTCTGAAACAGCAGCGCTGAATGATGACGTCATCCAGCCGCGCTGATTCAGACAGGAAGTGCCGGGCAGAAAGGAGGACGGCGTGGATCCCTGCAGCTCCGCTCCGGTCCCAAGCTGCACGGATCACAATCAAGGATCGCCGCCCTTTAGGTGCCCACCTCCGGGGCCCCCATTCAGCAGCAGCAGCAGCGGGTAGTGTTAGCCTCAGCCTGCGGCTAACACTGCCCGCCATTAAAGTGAAATGGTATTCATGCCTCTCCACGCCCATGGGGGCGTGGGGAAGCGTGAATATTCATTTCTCTTTAGCAGCGGGGACAGGCTCCTGTCCATCTGCTGCTCTCTGGCACTAGAGGGGCCCCCCTTGACTCAGGGGCCCCATAGAAGCTGGCTGTGCAACTATTAGTGACACTCCAATGGCTGGGGGGCCTCTGGAGCAGTGGGGGCCCTAGGCAGCTGCTGGCCAATATGCCAGCAGGTGCCAGTGCCTGGGCCCACCGGAGAATCCTCCGGTTCTCCGGTGGGCCAGTCCAACCCTGCCCGTAGGAGTCTGACTAGACGATCATCTCACTGCTTCCCCATAAAAGCAACTGATAAGCTGGTTGAAGGCCATTCGATAAACAATGGGTCTGATGGACCAAAAAGTTAAGATATCAGCTCAGGAATTCAGGTTCGGAGGCCTTGAGCAAAAAAAAAACGTTGCACCTTCCCAGTAAATGATCAGATACAAAACCTCATTAAAAAGGAATGGGAAAAGCCGGATAGGAAGGGATAAGGTTTAGCTTCCTTTAAAAGAAAGTACCCCTTTGAAGAGGAAGCATCCTCCTCTTGGGATAAAGCCCCAAAATTGGACGTAGCAGTATCCAAGATTTCAAGAAGATTTTCCCTTTGAAGACTTGGGTCATTAAAGAAGACATTGGACAGGAAAACTGACAGCTTCCTTAAGGCAGCCTGGGAGTCCTCATTGGGGCCCTAATACCGGCAATTGCGGCCACTTGAACGGCCAGATTATTGAAGATCTGGCTGGACAACTTGGAGGATGAGTTGGAGCAGCAAGTACCGAGGGATACCTTCCTGGTGTTGATTCCAACTATCAAAGGAGCAGCAGCATTCCTAGAAGACGCCACGGCGAGATTGGCAGCCATATCGACCGCGTTGTCCAATGCAGGCCGCATTGCGGTCTGGCTAAAATGTTGGCAGAGGACATGCAGGCAAAGATTAAGCTTTCTTCTCTCCCCTATGAAGGGAAATTCCTGTTCGGACCAGCCCTCGATGAGATTTTCAAGAAAGCAGGGCATAGGAAAAAAGGTTTCCCTAGAGCACCCTGTCCATCCTTTTGGCAGTCCTTTCGGAAGGGTCGCTATTGATGCAAGAAACCGTTCAGAGAACAGGACAAACCGGAGAGAGAGAGAGATATGGAGACCCCTGTGTAGCCAGTTTCGTACAAACAATTGGTGCTGGAAAGCGAGGTACTCCCTCTCAAAGAAAAGCATATATTGGAATAAATTCCCGCAAGGGAAATAAAGAAGAGGTTCTACTCCCCCTCCCCCTATTTCTGATTTTTTAAAAAGTGGACACATCTTTGAGAATCATTATAAACCTAAAGACATTAAACAAGTTCTTAGTCGCCCCTTCATTCAAGATGGAGTCAGTGAGGACAGCAGTAAAGGGTCTCTTTACAGGCTGTTATATGGCAGTCCTGGACCCTAATGATGTCTATTATCACATACATATTCACGAATAATATTGAAGGTTTCTCAGGGTAGCAGTGCAGATACAGTCACAAATCAGGCACTTCCATTATAGGGCTCACCCCTTTGGGCTAACAGCCCCCCAGATATTTACAAAACCGATTTTGGAAGTGACAGCTCATCTCTGGGAAAAGAACTTACGGGTCATACCATATCTGGATGATTTTCTGATCTTGGGGGATTCTTTTCTCCAGTGTCAAGAATAGGTCAATAAGGTCAGAGACACCTCAGAGGCGTTGGAATGCATGAACCTGAAATAATCCAGGCTAGAACGGATAACATCACAGGTCTTTCTGGTTCTGGTGATCGACTCGGTGAGACAGGAATGCTGCCTCCCGAAGGAGAAGGAAAGAAATATCAAAAGCCTCATCTCATCAACTGTAACAAGTCCAAAAATGTCCCGCAGGAGAGTGATGTCCTCGTTGGGTATACCAGCAGTCAAATGTGCACAGTTCCACACATGAGACCTGTAATCTTGCAGGAGCAGTTGGAAGACAAGCTAATCCTTCCAGAGACCGTGATCCATTCCCTCTAATGGTGGCTAAGGATCGACTCAACATCCAGGGGAGTTCCTTGGGTGAACGGATTATCCAGAGTAGAATGGTGGCACTGCTGAGGTGTTATGCCCAGTTTGCTTTGATAGCTGCCTCCAGCTTGTCTGCACTGTTGGGTCTGGTGTCTCTCATCTTCTTGTTTACAGTACACCATAATATTGCCAAAAGTACAATTCCTGGTTTAAAAACAACAGTATCACTGTGCTTGATTGGCCAGCAAACTTGCCTGACCTTAACCCCATAGAGAATCTATGCAGTATTGTCAAGAGGAAGATGAAAGACACCAAACTCAACAATGCAGATGAGCCGAAGGCTGCTATCAAAGCATCCTGGGCTTCCATATCACCTCAGCAGTGCCACAGGCTGATCACCTCCATGCCACGCCGCATTGATGCAGTAATTGATGCAAAAGGAGCCCCGACCAAGTATTGAGTGCATTTACTGAACATACATTTCAGTAGGCCAACATTTCAGATTTTAAAATCATTTTTTCAAGCTGATGTTACAAAGTATTCTAATTTTCTGAGATAATGACTTTTGGGTTTTCATTGGCTGTAAGCCATAATCATCAACATTTAGGCTTCTTTCACACTAGCGTCGGAATCTCCCCGTCGCAATGCGTCGGGGAGAGATTCCGACGCTAGTGTTTGCTGCATTGCACAATGGAGGCAGCGGATGCATTTTTCCGGCGCATCCGCTGCCCCATTGTAAGGTGCGGGGAGGTGGGGGCGGAGTTCCGGCCGCGCATGCGCGGTCGGAAAAAGCGGTCCGTCAGGAGCAAAAAACGTTACATGTAGCATTTTTTGCTCCCGACGGTCCGCCAAAGCACGACGCATCCGTCGCTCTACGGATGCGACGTGTGGCAATCCGTCGCAAATGCGTCATCAATGCAAGTCTATGGGGAAAAAACGCATCCTGCAAGCACTTTTGCAGGATGTGTTTTTTCTGCAAAACGACGCATTGTGACGGATTGCAGAAAACGCTAGTGTGAAAGTAGCCTAACAGAAATAAACACTTGAAATAGATCACTCTGTTTGTATTGACTCTCTATAATATACGAGTTTCACTTTTTGTATTGAAGAACTGAAATAAATTAACTTTTCGATTATATTCTTAATTTTGTAAGATGCACCTCTATGTGTGATATGTAAGATTTATATATGAAAGATGTATGTGTACACTAACCTGGGAGTTTCCTCTCATGCTCTGTAAACCAACTGATGAGGAGAATGGAGCCACCCTTTTTATCTTGAAGGTTTCCTGTCCTTGAAGGGCGGATCCCCTTTCTCGTGGTGCCATCATGGGTAATGAAAAAACACATTACCAGTTAGTAATATCCGTGTTTCTATCCGGTGCGTGGTACCACAGCTGACTTGCTGGAGGGCCCTTAGGGTGTGTCACGGATGTCGCATCCTGGGAATTTTGACTCCATGGATGGCACTTGATGGAGACTTCACATATCCTCCTTTCTCAAGATGGCCACTGAACCAACCTCTTCCTGTCAGGCACTTCTTCTCAATTACTTGTACTGGCCTTGGTCTCTGTCTGGTTCTGTCCAAACTGCAGTTCACACCAGCAGAACAGAGTCCATTTAAAAGCACAAGCCTGTGCCAACAGAATAGCTGTTTTAATTTCTCACAGAACTGGAGTCATTGCCTCAGAAATAAAAATCCTGCGCAAACCAGTTTAACACCTTAAGGACCAGGGGTATTTCTGTTTTTACATTTCCATTTTTTGCTCCCCTTATTCCCAGAGCCATAACGTTTGTTATTTTTCTGTCAATATGGCCATATTGGGTTTTTTTGCAGGATGAGTTGCACTTTTGAACAGCACTATTGATTTTACTATATCATGTACTGGAAAACGGGGAAAAAATTCAAAGGTGCAATTCAACATTTTTTTTTTTTTTTTTTTACCATGTTCACTTAATACTAAGAGTGACCTGCCATTATGATTCTCCAGGTCATTGCGAGTTCGTAGATACCAAACATGTATATGTTTCTTATTATTTAAAGGGACTCTGTCACCCCCCTCGAGCCGTTAGAAACTAAAAGAGCCACCTTGTGCAGCAGTAATGCAGCATTCTGACAAGGTGGCTCTTTTAGTTATTGGTGCAGTCAAAGCAGAAATAAAGCGTTTTATAATTTCGCAAAAATGCCTGTCTTTAGTCCCGGAGGCAGGTCTTAACCCCCTGCTGCACACACCACACAGCCGTCACTCAAGGCTTCTTCGGCGCCGGGCGCCGCCCCCTCCGCGCTGTTTTCAAATCAAATCCGGCACCTGCGCTGTTTTGTTCTGCCTGGGGCAGGTGCAGTGAGCTCTGCCCGTCTGACCTCAGATGCAGTCTCGCAGACTGGCCCTGTGCGGCCACCCAGCTTGTAAATCCCAGCCCCGCACTGTGCATAATGCATAAGGGTACGTTCACATTTGCGGTTTGCGCCGCAGCGTCCCCGCCGCAACAAAACGCATGCGTCGTGCGGCCCGATCTTTAACATTGGGGCCGCATGTGCATGCGTTGTGTTGCGTTTTGTTGCGTTTTACGCCGCATGCGGCGTTAGGGCGCACCTGCCTGGGCGCGTCAAACGCAACATGTTGCATTTTTCGGGCGGCGCCGACCTTTTCAAAAACGCATGCGTCGTGCGGCCCTATCTTTTAACATTGGCGCCGCATGGGCCGCATGTGCATGCGTTTTGCTGCGTTTTTGTTTGCGTTGTGCGTTGCGGCGACGACGCTGCGGCGCACAACGCAAATGTGAACTTAGACTTACACCACCAGAGCTGCTGCACCCCTGACCTTCTGTCTCTTCCCCATTATCCCGTAGAATGTAAGTCTGCAAGGACAGGGTACTCTCCCCTCTCTACCAGTCTGTCAGTGTAAATTTGTTTACTGTAAATGATATCTATAACTTTGTATGTAACCCCTTTCTCATGTACAGCACCATGGAATTAATGGCGCTATATAAATACATAATAATAATAATAATAATAATAATAATAATAATAATAATAAATAATAATAATTAAAGTGGTTAAAAAATCCAAAGTGTTTTTTTTTTGTTTGTTTGTTTTTAAAAAAACTCGCCATTTTACGAGACTAGTAGCGTTCCCCTCTTTCATTATCTGGGGCTGGGTGAGGGCTTATTATTTGCGTGCCGAGCTGGCATTTTTGTTGATGCCATTTTGGGGTAGATACAGTCTTTTGATCACACATTATTGCAATGTTGCGGCGACCAAAAAAACGTAATTCTGGCATTTTGATTTTTTTCTCGTTACGACGTTTACCGATCGGATTAATTTTTTTTAATATATCGATTGGGCGATTCTGAACGCAGCAATATCAAATGTATATCTTTGATTTTTATTTTATTTTGAATTGGGTAAAAGGAGGGTGAGTTGAACTTTTTTTATATATATTTTAAAAAAAAAACCTTTTTGAACTTTTTACATGCTTCAATAGACTCCATGGGAGACTAGAAGCTGCGATCTTCTGATCACTGGGTGGCGCTCTTAGAGATCCAACAATGACAGCCACGGGTCTCCTGCCAACCCTTCGGTGTCCCGTGGTCATGTGACATGGGTGTGGTTTGTGACGCTCCATGTTAAATGCCGCTGTCTGAGTTTAACAGGGGCATTTAACACCTGCAGCTGTTAGGGGCACATGACAGCTGATTATATTAGCTGCCATGTGCCAGAAAAGATGTAGGTGGATCGCCCCCAGACACAGGGCCACGCGTTTCTGTACCGGGCCTCTCTGGTTCGGTTCTGAGGCTGTCACGGTGGCTAGACCCGGTCCGCGACCCTGCTAAGGGGCGTCCAATGAAGGTGGTACAGTTTGTCAGGAGTTCGTGACGCCACCTGTGGTGTTCGGTCAGGGTGACCGACGCTGCTGTGGGGTCCACTGGGGTGATGGAACGGCAGCTAGATGGTATACCTTCCCACAGGTGAAGTGTGTCCCCAGGGCTTCCCAGTAAGGTGGATGGTGATGGTGTGAGGTGCAGGCAATAACGAGGACACAAGGTTGCAGTCTCTTTACCTCTTTACTGAAGACTTCAGGATCCTCAATCCAGAGCACGTTTAACAGGGCTATCAGAGACTGGCTGGTCTGATGGGCACTTCCAGAGTTTCCCTCGCAGATGGAAATCGTTGCCCACCACTAGCGCCTGTGGGTTGTAGTCCTACCCTGCTGAGCATTCGGAATAGTCCTCACAACTGCTGTTCTCGTTCGTTCGTTCTCTACAGCTCTCTTTCTCTCTTTAGTTCCAGATGTTGCTAGTTTCTCGTCACCCAGGTATGTTTTGGCTAGGACGCACCCGTATGACGGGAAGGCTTGGAGGTCTTCCGGGACCCTAGAGATGCCCCTCTCCCAATGTTGCCCCCTATGTCTTCTTAGGAAATTTAAGGTAGACAGCCAACCTATAATTAACTGTCCTGCGGAGTTTGAAGTAAGGCCTGAAGTCAGTTACTCCTACGGTGATCCGGCCACCGACTACGCGCCTCAGTAAGATGTTGCGTCTCTCTCTCGGCACGACTCTTACTGGCTCTCCTTTTTGCTTGATCTCGTTTACACTGTTCCACAATATCCTTCCCTTCTTATCTCTTTCTTAGGATACCGCCGCAAGGTAGTGCAGGCGCGGTTCCATAACGTTCTGTTCTGTTCGCTAGGCACCTGCCAGGTTCCCACACCTGACAGGGACCCCCCTGTGTCTTCTCCCTGCAACACCCCCTGCCACGGGATGTTGCCTGAATCCAACCCAGTCAGCTTCTGACTAACTTCCTCCCCAACCCCTAGTTTTACCAGTGTGAGGAGTGGCCCAATAAATAAAGCCTTTTTCTCCCCTTGGTGGCCGGAGTGTGAAATGTAATGTGTTCTGGTGATACTTGGTCAGGAGAATTCCTTCAGTGCCATCAGACGTACCATCACTCCCCTTAGTGGCAGAGTGTCATACTGCAACGACCAGATCTCTGGGGCGCTGCATAGGCTCATCGCTAGAGCCCGCACCAAAGAGGGGAAGGCGCCCTATGACTGATTTATCCATCACTGGACGCTAAGTGGTTAAGTCAGTCATCAAGCAGTTGCAGGGGAAGCAATGGTCTCCTGTGGCTGGTGATTAGTACTGCAGGCAATAATATTGTCAACGCTACATGACAGAATACAACAGCAGCTACAAATTAAATGCAAATCACCTCACACACTTTACACATAATTTATACTTTTTGGTATCAACTGATGCCAAAAACGAATAAACCACACCAGATTGGTCCTCCAAAGGTGTAAACCAGTAATGCCAAATTACCTGTCCAGTGGCTAGCTGATGGTTACTAGATTGGTCTTGTTTCCCTGCTCCCTACAACTCTCGCCATAACATGACTTTTGTATTCCAATGCAGCAGTAATGGCAAATGTGCTGTAAGTGACTATAACACAATCGCATACACAGGCGTGGGACCATGGCTCCGTACGAATTGGGGCCCGGTGAAATATTCTGACAGTTGGACTCCTACTGATTTTAGCATTATTGTGATAGAATGTAAGATGCTATAACTGCAGTCCACGGAGCAGTATATGGCTTTGTGCTGCAGTTGTCACTTGATGGTTAAAAGAAAGCTGTCTGCAGCTTTTTAGACCCCTAAAGTAACAAACATTGTAAAATACCTGTATTGATTACTTCCAAACCTTCATGTTACAAGTTATTGTTTCGGAATGAATCAGTGAATTCTTGTGCAAATGAGCTTATAAGTGCCGAAGCTTAGTCAGCACTTCCAGCTCTCGGGCTTATCTGGCCTTCTTATGGTGCTGGTCTCTTTACGTAAATTGACATGCCACGCTTCTGTTGCTTGCTTCCTCAGCCGACATCTGTTGCCGACACCATTATTCTTGGGGTGGTGCTTGTGCAGTAGAGTCCTGATGTGAGAGCAAGAATAACAATCTGCATCTGGCCCCCTGAGGAAGCGGTGAAAGTTTGACGCAAAACGCGCGTTGGGGTGAGGAGACCGGGATCCAGATGGGACATTTTTACTTATGGGTAATTATCCTTTTACTTTTTATATTTGACACAGTCACATTGGCACAGAGAGATATGGTCACGAATTTACTGCTAATAATGCATTACTTGTGAAATTTCCATATATAAGGCATATGCACTCAATGATTGGGAGTAATTTATGGACATGATGTCCGTTGCATATCCTCTTGACTCTTTTGTAACAATATATGTCCTGGTTTGTTTTCCTTGGGTCATTTCTTTGTATCCATGGATATAGTCACTATAAGAAATCCATATATTGTTTCTTTGCAAATATTATGCCATTTTTAAATGTAATCTAGTGATTAATTTCCTAATAAATATTGTTTATTTTTTCTGGCAACATTTGGACTATTTTTCTTCTGTGACTGTATTGCTATTGAGTCGCCATTGATATATATGGTCATATATGACTGGTATTCTTTTTTGTTATGTTTTACAATATTTGTAAAAAAAAAATGAATGTGAGATGCTGTGATTGATGCTCTGAGACAGCAACAATCACAGCAGTCAAAATGGATGGGGTGATTGCTATGCCACCGCTGATTGTTAATACTTTTGGTGCCGATTGTCTGATCAATGGTTACTGAAAAATTGGCACCAAAAGTGTTGATTTAAAATGACAATCGCCATTCTGCATGCCATCTTTTCCTCAAATCTAGCATGCAGAGTGGTTATATACCCTCTGTGTGTGCTGCTTGAGAGAGATAAAAAATTTTGGTGGCCACTGGGTCTCCTGTGGTGCTGTGCTATCTCTGTGACCAATCTGATCATTGCAGCAGTTTCAAAATCCCTGTTCCAGATTCCTTGACTTCACTCCCCAATTGTATTTTTGGTACCCTTTACGTGTGCTCATCCTGCATAGTGTAAGATTGCTCTCACTAAGTGTATTGGGGGACACTCGCTTGGCACGGGATTAACGTAGTCAGGCACGATTTTTCCAAACAAACAGTCCATACGGTTTATTAAATTGTCATAAACCGGGTTATGCACAGTTCATGTTATACGTTCCATAGAACACAATAGGCACCAACTGGTGATATTAACTTGCAGCTTTATCTTAACACTTCATTTACGACTTTGACTCACAGACACTAAACATGCTGGACCTCTCACTTCACCTAGTTACCATGGGTGTCCGTACGCTGTACAGTTCACCAATGTCCCAAGTCACATACAGCGCATATGACACTGGGTCGCGGTCTCTAAACAAGCCGAACCTCACTCCGTTCAGTCACCATGGGAGACCACACAGTTCATAGAGCATTACAAGCACCAACAGTCTGTAAAGGTACCTGACGGGAGCTCCTGCTCCACCTGCTGTCAGTCCAGTCCTCCGGGAAAGCTGCCTCACAGGGATCACCAACTTGCCTGGGCGGCATATCTTAGTCAGTCCAGACCCACCGAAGGACGGTAGCTTCCCCACATGAACCGCACATGTGACCTGTCCAGGTGCTATTCAGGACCTCGTCCAACACCCCAGGCCACCCGCAAGTCCAAAGCCCCACCATGTGCTCTTCAGAACTCCTACTCCCAGGAAATCCAACACACCAGGCTCACCAGGTCCAAAGCCCCACCATGTGCTATTCAGGACTCCTTCTCCCAGGAAATTCAACACAGGTGGTTCAGTGTGCTATTCAGGGATCCGGTCCTACTCCCAGGACCTCCCAACACACAGGCTCTCCAGGACCTTCCACTGGAACCACACGGGAACCACACAGGAACATGTGACCCACACCCTGGTCACATTATATTCCCTTAACCACTCCCCCTGGGTGGGAGTGTGGATGTGTGGCTAGTTTGTCCCACCCATCTCACACAACTAGCCTAGTAAGTCTCCCTTAGGCTATGTGCACACGTCAGGATTTTCTTGCAGAAATTTCCTGACAAAATCAGGACATTTCTGCCAGAAATTCGCATGCATTTTTTGCGCGGATTTTACGCGTTTTTTGTACGGATTTTTAGCGGATTTTTTGCGTTTTTTTCTGGACACTCCAATTTAATGGGAAATCCGCAAAAAATCCGCAAAAATAATGAACATGCTACTTCTTTTTGCGGAATGCGTTTTTTTGGCGGAAAAAAACGCAAACATGTGCACAAAACATGCAGAATGCATTCTAAATGATAGGATGCATATTGTTTGCGTTTTTTTAGCGATTTTATAGCGTTTTTATCGGGAAAATCCGAAAAAAAAACGCAAAAAATCCTGAAGTGTGCACATAGCCTTACAGCTACACCATACATATACACACTTGAGGGACTACAGGTCCCAGAACAACAACATTGCATAAGACTTACTACACAGACTCCCTCTGCGACACATATCGGCCATTCACAACACAGCCAGTCACTGTTTCACCACGATTATCACAATAGATATGCCTCCATGCACATCCCAAAGAGCACTCACAGTGCCCCCTAGCTGTCACAGGGGTCACTGCATCACAATACACACTCCAATTTTATTTTGCACTGAGTATCCGTGATCAATTTTTGGTGCAGTTTATTTTGCAAAACTAAAGTGTGCTTCCCACAGTCGCAGTGCTCTGGTTGGTATTTCTACTGATCAGAGTCTATGCAAAGGGACTTTTTTATTTTTTTTTTCTCTGTGAGTTGCGTACTTTCCATTTCTAGTAACATCTGATTTTTTTTCTCTCACCCATGGCAGCACCACGGAGAGAGGGGAACCGCCCTTCAAGGACAGGAAACCTACAGAATAAAAGGGCGGTACCTCTCCCTCTATCAGTTGATTTCCTGTCCTTGACGGGGCAAGGGGCACTTTGGTGGGCAGACCTGAAAAAAAAAAACATGAACATCAAAAGTATTCCAGGTTTGGCTGGTCAATTAATGCGGCATGATCCTGAAGAGCCACTGCTGGGTCCAGGGGGCCTTCATGGGTCAGCAAAAGTATCAGTGGCTTGTTGGCTTTCCAGCACCCCCTACTGCGCATACGCAGGGAGGTGTTACTTATGACGTGAGCACCAGGGTCAGGTGACCAGAACAGTAATTTCCGGGTATAGTGTCTGGATGACACCAGGAAGGATGCGCTGTTACATACATAGTAACATAGTTAGTAAGGCCGAAAAAAGACATTTGTCCATCCAGTTCAGCCTATATTCCATCATAATAAATCCCCAGATCTACGTCCTTCTACAGAACCTAATTGTATGATACAATATTGTTCTGCTCCAGGAAGACATCCAGGCCTCTCTTGAACCCCTCGACTGAGTTCGCCATCACCACCTCCTCAGGCAAGCAATTCCAGATTCTCACTGCCCTAACAGTAAAGAATCCTCTTCTATGTTGGTGGAAAAACCTTCTCTCCTCCAGACGCAAAGAATGCCCCCTTGTGCCCGTCACCTTCCTTGGTATAAACAGATCCTCAGCGAGATATTTGTATTGTCCCCTTATATACTTATACATGGTTATTAGATCGCCCCTCAGTCGTCTTTTTTCTAGACTAAATAATCCTAATTTCGCTAATCTATCTGGGTATTGTAGTTCTCCCATCCCCTTTATTAATTTTGTTGCCCTCCTTTGTACTCTCTCTAGTTCCATTATATCCTTCCTGAGCACCGGTGCCCAAAACTGGACACAGTACTCCATGTGCGGTCTAACTAGGGATTTGTACAGAGGCAGTATAATGCTCTCATCATGTGTATCCAGACCTCTTTTAATGCACCCCATGATCCTGTTTGCCTTGGCAGCTGCTGCCTGGCACTGGCACTGTTGATTGGTCCCACTTTAAAAAGCACTTAGACCACTAGGGGAGTGTTATACCATAACTCCAGCGGTCCCGCCAGATAAAATGGAGTACCAGGAGCTAGAAGCAGCAGCAACACCAGCAGCAGCAAAAGGTGCAGCAGCATGAAAATCCCCAAATGACTTCACAGCGTCGTGAACATGGCAGTAGCAGCAGTGGACGTTCGCACAGAAGAAGAAGAAGCAGCAGGTGCACTTACCAGAGCAAAGGATGATGCGAAGTGGACGAATCTCCGGACTCCAGATGAGATCTTTCAGCTGATATGATCCGTTCTCCAAATCCAGTACCCTTCATTGCTTCTGATTGGTAAGTGAAATTCATGAAAGTTCACTTTGTTGTAGGGGTCCCCTTTCTTCTAATTTTTTTTCAGTGAAGAAAGTGTGTTACGAAGGCCAAATACAGGGATTGTGCCCTCTGTGGGGAAGAGTTGCCTGTTACCTGGGAGAAAAGGCTATCAGTCATGCATTGAACAGCTGTTGTGATGAGACCCCTAACTTTGACTCCGAAATAAGATCTATTATAACGGAGGTTAAGAATTCCATTAAATCCCTGACCAAGAGGGAGGGTAGTAAGTATAAAAAGAATAAAAAGATGTCCAGAATCTGATATTTCTGAAAGTTCAAAGGAAGAGGGTGATTATTCATCCTCTTCAACTTCATCATTAGATGAGGACATTGAAGGCTGTCACTGCTTTCTTGTATAAGGCCAGTTTCACACATCCGTATTTCCGGTACCAGAAAAAAATGGTACCAGAGATATCCGTGTCTGTGTATGTACTATATTTGGCACTCGTGTGCTGCATCAGTACCACATGGACAGTCACTGGGGAAGAAGTGCTACAGTAAGCGCTGTTCCCTGGCGGCTGGTGCTTTCATAATTTTCCCCTGCTCTGCCGGTGAGCAGAGGAGAATGATGAGCGTTATATTAAAGTCCGAACCGCAGCAGGTAGTGGCTTTTGGGACGATTACCTCATCATCCGACACCTGCTGTCGCTAATAACAGTGACAGTAGGTACGGAGGATGGGAGTATTCCACAGCCGCTGGCTGCGATCGTTCGAAAATAAATGAATGAGAAACCTGATGTGGGTTCCCCTTCTATTTTATTGAACCAACCAGACAAAACTCACAGCTGGGGGCTGCAACCCCCAGCTGTCAGCTTCTGCAAGGTTGGTTATCAAGAATAGAGGGGTCCCCAAGCTGTTTTTTAAAATTATTTAAATAAATAATTTTAAAAAACGGCGTGCGGTCTCCCCCATTTTTGAGAACGAGCCTTGATAAAGTTCATATCTGGGGGCTGTGTTATGACCTGGTGGCTAGGAGCACCCGAAATGACCTGATAGTTAAACCTCATACAGGACGAGCTCTGGGATGTGGGAGCTCTGCTGACCGCAAGCCCTAATCCTATCACACACACCTGAAATAGCCGTGGAGCTCTCGGAAGATGTCATGCATAAAGGACTGAAACACAGATGGAGCATTAGAAAGCCCGAATGGCATAACCAGGTACTCAAAATGGCCCTCGGGCGTATTAAATGCCGTTTTCCATTCATCACCCTGTTTAATTCGCACAAGATTATACGCACCACGAAGATCTATCTTGGTGAACGAACTAGCCCCCTTAATCCGAGCAAATAAATCAGACAGCAGCGGCAAAGGATACTGAAATTTGACTGTGATCTTATTAAGAAGGCGGTAATCAATACAAGGTCTCAAAGAACCATCCTTCTTGGCCACAAAAAAGAACCCTGCTCCCAATGGTGACGACGACGGACGAATATGACCCTTCTCCAAGGATTCCTTTATATAACTCCGCATAGCGGCGTGCTCTGGCACAGATAAATTAAACAGACGGCCCTTAGGAAACTTACTACCAGGAATCAAATCAATAGCACAGTCGCAATCCCTATGAGGAGGTAGGGCACCAGATTTGGGCTCTTCAAATACATCCCGGTAATCTGATAAAAACTCAGGGACTTCAGAAGGAGTGGAAGGTGAAATTGAGAGCAATGGAACATCACCATGTACCCCCTGACAACCCCAGCTAGACACAGACATAGATTTCCAATCCAACACTGGATTATGGACCTGTAGCCATGGCAACCCCAAAACGACCACATAATGCAGATTATGCAACACCAAAAAGCGAATATCCTCCCGATGTGCAGGAGCCATGCACATGGTCAACTGAGTCCAGTACTGAGGCTTATTCTTGGCCAAAGGCGTAGCATCAATTCCTGTTATGTTTGCTAATGACAGGTGTTATGAAGGCAATCCAGAAACACAGTGTGCTTAGCGATCAGAGCGCACACAGTTATCTGACAAATACCCAAAAATACAAGAACGAGCTCTGAGACGTGGAAACTCTGTAGACTGCACACCTGATCCTATCCTAAACACAACTAAAAGCGGCTGTGGATTGCGCCTAACAACTACCTAGGCAACTCGGCACAGCCTAAGAAACTAGCTAGCCTGAAGATAGAAAAATAGGCCTGACTTGCCCCAGAGAAATTCCCCAAAGGAAAAGGCAGCCCCCCACATATAATGACTGTGAGTAAGATGAAAAGACAAAACGTAGGGATGAAATAGATTCAGCAAAGTGGGGCCCGATATTCTTGGACAGAGCGAGGACAGTAAAGCAAACTTTGCAGTCTACAAAAAACCCTAAAGCAAAACCACGCAAAGGGGGCAAAAAAAAAACCACCGTGCCGAACTAACGGCACGGCGGTACACCCTTTGCGTCTCAGAGCTTCCAGCAAAACAAAAGACAAGCTGGACAGAAAAAAAGCAACAAAAAAGCAAAAAGCACTTAGCTATACAGAGCAGCAGGTCACAGGAACAATCAGGAGAAGCTCAGATCCAACACTGAAACATTGACAAGGAGCAAGGATAGCAGCATCAGGCGGAGTTAAGTAATGAAGCAGTTAACGAGCTCACCAGAACACCTGAGGGAGGAAGCTCAGAAGCTGCAGTACCACTTGTGACCACAGGAGTGAATTCAGCCACAGAATTCACAACAGTACCCCCCCCTTGAGGAGGGGTCACCGAACCCTCACCAGAGCCCCCAGGCCGACCAGGATGAGCCGCATGAAAGGCACGAACAAGATCGGAAGCATGAACATCAGAGGCAAAAACCCAGGAATTATCTTCCTGAGCATAACCCTTCCATTTAACCAGATACTGGAGTTTCCGTCTAGAAACACGAGAATCCAAAATCTTCTCCACAATATACTCCAATTCCCCCTCCACCAAAACCGGGGAAGGAGGCTCAACAGATGGAACCATAGGTGCCACGTATCTCCGCAACAACGACCTATGGAATACATTATGTATGGAAAAGGAGTCTGGGAGGGTCAAACGAAAAGACACAGGATTGAGAACCTCAGAAATCCTATACGGACCAATAAAACGAGGTTTAAATTTAGGAGAGGAAACCTTCATAGGAATATGATGAGAAGATAACCAAACCAGATCCCCAACACGAAGTCGGGGACCCACACGGCGTCTGCGATTAGCGAAAAGTTGAGCTTTCTCCTGGGACAAGATCAAATTGTCCACTACCTGAGTCCAGATCTGCTGCAACCTGTCCACCACAGAATCCACACCAGGACAGTCCGAAGACTCAACCTGTCCTGAAGAGAAACGAGGATGGAACCCAGAATTGCAAAAAAATGGAGAAACCAAGGTAGCCGAGCTGGCCCGATTATTAAGGGCGAACTCAGCCAACGGCAAAAAGGACACCCAATCATCCTGGTCTGCAGAAACAAAACATCTCAGATATGTTTCCAAGGTCTGATTGGTTCGTTCGGTCTGGCCATTAGTCTGAGGATGGAAAGCCGAGGAAAAGGATAGGTCAATGCCCATCCTACCACAAAAGGCTCGCCAAAACCTTGAAACAAACTGGGATCCTCTGTCAGAAACAATATTCTCAGGAATGCCATGCAACCGAACCACATGCTGAAAGAACAAAGGTACCAAATCAGAGGAGGAAGGCAATTTAGCCAAGGGCACCAGATGGACCATTTTAGAAAAGCGATCACAGACCACCCAAATGACTGACATCTTTTGAGAAACGGGAAGGTCAGAAATGAAATCCATCGAAATATGTGTCCAAGGCCTCTTTGGGACCGGCAAGGGCAAAAGCAACCCACTGGCACGAGAACAGCAGGGCTTAGCCCTAGCACAAATCCCACAGGACTGCACAAAAGTACGTACATCCCGTGACAGAGATGGCCACCAGAAGGATCTAGCCACTAACTCTCTGGTACCAAAGATTCCAGGATGACCAGCCAACACCGAACAATGAAGTTCAGAGATAAGTTTATTAGTCCACCTATCAGGGACGAACAGTTTCTCTGCTGGACAACGATCAGGTTTATTCGCCTGAAATTTTTGCAGCACCCGCCGCAAATCAGGGGAGATGGCAGACACAATGACTCCTTCCTTGAGGATACCCGCTGGCTCAGATAAACCCGGAGAGTCGGGCACAAAACTCCTAGACAGAGCATCCGCCTTCACATTTTTAGAGCCCGGAAGGTACGAAATCACAAAGTCGAAGCGGGCAAAAAATAACGACCAACAGGCCTGTCTAGGATTCAAGCGCTTGGCAGACTCGAGATAAGTCAAGTTCTTATGATCAGTCAATACCACCACGCGATGCTTAGCTCCTTCAAGCCAATGACGCCACTCCTCGAATGCCCACTTCATGGCCAGCAACTCTCGATTGCCCACATCATAATTACGCTCAGCGGGCGAAAACTTCCTGGAAAAGAAAGCACATGGTTTCATCACTGAGCAATCAGAACCTCTCTGTGACAAAACCGCCCCTGCTCCAATCTCAGAAGCATCAACCTCGACCTGGAACGGAAGAGAAACATCTGGCTGACACAACACAGGGGCAGAACAAAAACGATGCTTCAACTCCTGAAAAGCTTCCACAGCAGCAGAAGACCAATTAACCAAATCAGCACCCTTCTTGGTCAAATCGGTCAATGGTTTGGCAATGCTAGAAAAATTACAGATGAAGCGACGATAAAAATTAGCAAAGCCCAGGAACTTTTGCAGACTTTTCAGAGATGTCGGCTGAATCCAATCCTGGATGGCTTGGACCTTAACTGGATCCATCTCGATAGTAGAAGGGGTAAAGATGAACCCCAAAAATGAAACTTTCTGCACACCGAAGAGACACTTTGATCCCTTCACAAACAAAGAGTTAGCACGCAGGACCTGAAAAACCATTCTGACCTGCTTCACATGAGACTCCCAATCATCTGAGAAGATCAAAATGTCATCCAAGTAAACAATCAGGAATTTATCCAGATACTCACGGAAGATGTCATGCATAAAAGACTGAAACACAGATGGAGCATTGGCAAGTCCGAACGGCATCACTAGATACTCAAAATGACCCTCGGGCGTATTGAATGCAGTTTTCCATTCATCTCCTTGCCTGATTCTCACCAGATTATACGCACCACGAAGATCTATCTTAGTGAACCAACTAGCCCCCTTAATCCGAGCAAACAAGTCAGATAACAATGACAAGGGATACTGAAATTTAACAGTGATCTTATTAAGAAGGCGGTAATCAATACACGGTCTCAGCGAACCATCCTTCTTGGCTACAAAGAAGAACCCTGCTCCCAGTGGTGATGACGATGGGCGAATATGTCCCTTCTCCAGGGATTCCTTCACATAACTGCGCATAGCGGCGTGTTCGGGCACGGATAAATTAAATAATCGACCTTTAGGGAATTTACTACCAGGAATCAAATTGATAGCACAATCACAATCCCTATGCGGAGGTAGGGCATCGGACTTGGGCTCTTCAAATACATCCTGATAATCAGACAAGAACTCTGGGACCTTAGAAGGGGTGGATGACGAAATCGACAAAAATGGAACATCACCATGTACCCCCTGACAACCCCAGCTGGATACCGACATGGAATTCCAATCCAATACTGGATTATGGGTTTGTAGCCATGGCAACCCCAACACGACCACATCATGCAGATTATGCAACACCAGAAAGCGAATAACTTCCTGATGTGCAGGAGCTATGCACATGGTCAGCTGGGCCCAGTATTGAGGTTTATTCTTGGCCAAAGGTGTAGCATCAATTCCTCTCAATGGAATAGGACACCGCAAAGGCTCCAAGAAAAACCCAAAACGTTTAGCATAATCCAAATCCATCAGATTCAGGGCAGCGCCCGAATCCACAAATGCCATGACAGAAAACGACGACAAAGAGCATATCAAGGTAATGGACAGAAGGAATTTGGACTGTACAGTACCAATGACGGCAGACCTAGCGGACCGCTTAGTGCGCTTAGGACAATCAGAAATAGCATGAGAGGAATCACCACAGTAGAAACACAGACCATTCAGACGTCTGTATTCCTGCCGTTCAACTCTAGTCATAGTCCTATCGCACTGCATAGGCTCAGGTTTAACCTCAGGCAGTACCGCCAAATGGTGCACAGATTTACGCTCGCGCAAGCGTCGACCGATCTGAATGGCCAAAGACAAAGACTCATTCAAACCAGCAGGCATAGGAAATCCCACCATGACATCCTTAAGAGCCTCAGAGAGACCCTTTCTGAACAAAGCTGCCAGCGCAGATTCATTCCACTGAGTGAGTACTGACCATTTCCTAAATTTCTGACAATATACTTCTATATCATCCTGACCCTGGCACAAAGCCAGCAAATTTTTCTCAGCCTGATCCACTGAATTAGGCTCATCGTACAGCAATCCGAGCGCCAGGAAAAACGCATCGACACTACTCAATGCAGGGTCTCCTGGCGCAAGAGAAAATGCCCAGTCTTGAGGGTCGCCGCGCAAAAAAAGAAATAATAATCAAAACCTGTTGAATAGGATTACCAGAAGAATGAGGTTTCAAGGCCAGAAATAGCTTACAATTATTTTTGAAACTTAGAAACTTAGTTCTATCTCCAAAAAACAAATCAGGAATAGGAATTCTTGGTTCTAACATAGATTTCTGATCAATAGTATCTTGAATTTTTTGTACATTTATAACGAGATTATCCATTGAAGAGCACAGACCCTGAATATCCATGTCCACACCTGTGTCCAGAATCACCCAAATGTCTAGGGGAAAAAAAAAAGTGAACACAGAGCAGAAAAAAAAAAAAATGATGTCAGAACTTTTTCTTTCCCTCTATTGAGAATCATTAGTTTGGGCTCCTTGTACTGTTATGTTTGCTAATGACAGGTGTTATGAAGGCAATCCAGAAACACAGTGTGCTTAGCGATCAGAGCGCACACAGTTATCTGACAAATACCCAAAAATACAAGAACGAGCTCTGAGACGTGGAAACTCTGTAGACTGCACACCTGATCCTATCCTAAACACAACTAAAAGCGGCTGTGGATTGCGCCTAACAACTACCTAGGCAACTCGGCACAGCCTAAGAAACTAGCTAGCCTGAAGATAGAAAAATAGGCCTGACTTGCCCCAGAGAAATTCCCCAAAGGAAAAGGCAGCCCCCCACATATAATGACTGTGAGTAAGATGAAAAGACAAAACGTAGGGATGAAATAGATTCAGCAAAGTGGGGCCCGATATTCTTGGACAGAGCGAGGACAGTAAAGCGAACTTTGCAGTCTACAAAAAACCCTAAAGCAAAACCACGCAAAGGGGGCAAAAAAAAAACCACCGTGCCGAACTAACGGCACGGCGGTACACCCTTTGCGTCTCAGAGCTTCCAGCAAAACAAAAGACAAGCTGGACAGAAAAAAAGCAACAAAAAAGCAAAAAGCACTTAGCTATACAGAGCAGCAGGTCACAGGAACAATCAGGAGAAGCTCAGATCCAACACTGAAACATTGACAAGGAGCAAGGATAGCAGCGTCAGGCGGAGTTAAGTAATGAAGCAGTTAACGAGCTCACCAGAACACCTGAGGGAGGAAGCTCAGAAGCTGCAGTACCACTTGTGACCACAGGAGTGAATTCAGCCACAGAATTCACAACAAATTCCCCTCAATGGAATAGGATACTGCAAGGGCTCCAAGAAAAAACCACAGCGCCTGGCAAACTCCAAGTCCATCAAATTCAGGGCAGCGCCTGAATCCACAAATGCCATTACAGAGTAGGACGACAGAGAGCAAATCAGAGTAACGGACAAAAGAAATTTAGACTGTACCGTACCAATGGTGGCAGACCTAGCGAACCGCTTAGTGCGCTTAGGACAATCGGAGATAGCATGAGTGGATTCACCACAGTAAAAACACAGCCCATTCCGACGTCTGTGTTCTTGCCGTTCAGCTCTGGTCAAAGTCCTATCACACTGCATAGGCTCAGGCCTATGCTCAGAGAATACCGCCAGATGGTGCACAGCTTTGCGCTCACGCATGCGCCGATCGATCTGAATGGCCAAAGACATAGACTCATTCAGACCAGCAGGTGTGGGAAATCCCACCATGGCATCCTTAAGGGCTTCAGAAAGACCCTTTCTGAAAATTGCCGCCAGGGCACATTCATTCCACTGAGTAAGCACAGACCACTTTCTAAACTTCTGACAGTACACCTCCGCTTCACCCCGGCCTTGACACAAAGCCAGCAAGATTTTCTCTGCCTGATCCACTGAATTTGGTTCATCATAAAGCAATCCAAGCGCCAGAAGAAACGCATCAACATCACGCAATGCCGGATCTCCTGGCGCAAGGGAAAATGCCCAGTCTTGAGGGTCACCACGCAAGAAAGAAATAATGATTTTTACCTGTTGAACGGGGTCACCAGAGGAGCGGGGTTTCAAAGCTAGGAACAGTTTACAATTATTTTTGAAATTCAAGAACCTAGATCTATCCCCAAAAAATTAGTCAGGAATAGGAATTTTAGGCTCTAACATAGGATTCTGAACCACAAAATCTTGAATGTTTTGTACCCTTGCAGAGAGATGATCCATACAAGAGGACAGACCTTGTATGTCCATATCTACACCTGTGTCCTGAACCACCCAAAGGTCTAGGGGAAAAGAAAGACAAAACACAGTGCAAAGAAAAAAAAATGGTCTCAGAAGTTCTCTTATCCCTCTATTGAGATGCATTAATACTTTGTGCCAGCTGTACTGTTATGACCTGGTGGTTAGGAGCACCCGAAATGACCTGATAGTTAAACCTCATACAGGACGAGCTCTGGGATGTGGGAGCTCTGCTGACCGCAAGCCCTAATCCTATCACACACACCTGAAATAGCCGTGGAGCGCTCCTGACCAGACCTAGGCGCCTCGTCACAGCCTAAGAACTATCTAGCCCTAGAGGTAGAAAATAAAGCCTACCTTGCCTCAGAGAAATTCCCCAAAGGTAAAGGAAGCCCCCCACATATATTGACTGTGAGTAAAGATGAAAGTCACAAACGCAGAAATGAAACAGGTTTCAGCAAAGGGAGGCCAGACTTACTAAATAGACAAAGGATAGGAAAGGTAACTTTGCGATCAGCACAAAAACCTACAAAAGACCACGCAGAGTGTGCAAAAAAGACCTCCGCACCGACTCACGGTGCGGAGGGGCCGCTCTGCATCCCAGAGCTTCCAGCTAGCAAGACAATATCATGAAAACCAGCTGGACAAGAAAACAATGAACAAATAATGACTATCAGGAACTTTGCTTCTGCAGGAGAAGGCAGGTCACCAGAGAGATCCAGGAGCGAACTGAACCAATGCAAAAACATTGACAGCTGGCATAGAGTAACGATCTGAGAGGAGTTAAATAGAGCAGTCAACCAAAGGATAAACCACGTCACCTGTGTAAGGAACCTCAGAAGCAGCAGCTTCACTCACAGCCACCAGAGGGAGCCCATAAACAGAACTCGCCGAAGTACCATTCACGACCACAGGAGGGAATTCGACAACAGAATTCACAACAGGGCTGCTATTCTCAAACTGGTAAGGGGCCATTGTTATAGGCCCCCCAGCCTAAAAACAGAAGCCCGCAGCTGCCCAGAAAAGGCGTATCTATCTATTAGATACGCCTTTTCTGGCGCTTTGCCCAGCTCTTCCCACTTGCCCTGTAGCCCTTTCAGGTGACATCAAGCCCATGGCTTAGTAAAGGAGAGGCGTCTATAAGACATGTATCCATTTCTAATCATATAGTTGTAATTTTACATAAAGACATGGCAAGAATAAAGTCCTTTATTTGAAAAAATTACACAGACTCCTTCATTGTTCTAAATTAAACCATACTTACTGTAACACTTAATTCCCCGACACCCTCAATCTCCTGTACTAAAAAAAAATAATAAACCAACAACATATGTCACGGTTCACGGGGAGGATACCTTTATCATCCCCCCACTCACACCAATTTGTCATGAAGCGGGTTTGTTTGGTTGCTCCTGGTTCTTTCTGAAGGGGATTTCTCTATATCCCACTTCCCAGTTCCGGTTTGCAGCTCTCTGGTGCCCCCCTTACCCTCAGGTCAGGCACTGTACTGCACCTACTGTAAGATAATTAGTCGCCAGAAAGGCTGCCTTACTTTGTACTGGCTAATGGGCACACTGCAGCGAGGGCGATATAACTACTCCCACTCAGGCGAGAACAGAGCTACAGAGCTACAGAGCCTCTCAATCGCACAGGAGAAATCCGCTGCCACCAGCTCCGATTACTTAATAATTAACGGGTCCGGAGCCAACTCAGATTAGTAACGTAATTCACTTCAGAGGACGTGACTGTACTTTATAGAGCATGGAGAGACAAGCTAGTAATGTTATATTTTACTCCAAAAAAGGTAGGCAGTGTTTACAGAGAAACATAATTGCAGCACACATGATGACTATACTAAAGAGGTTAATGATATTAAGGAACGGCTCACACAGAGAGGCTATAGTAAATGGAACCTACAAATAGTTGAACAAAGACCACGATTTAAACCAAAACAAAATAAAATTAATTGTTCCACAAATTCAGTCACTCTGGTTCTACAATATAGTAATCAATTTTCTTCAATCACAAAATTGATTAATAATAATTTATTCATTTTAAGAGAAGATCCAGACATAGCAAACATCATAAAAAACGGATGTAGAATTGTGTCTAGAAGAGCACCCTCCTTAGGTTATAGTCTTTCACCAAGTGTTTTGAATACCCCTCGTGCTCAGTCTACCAACTGGCTCAGCACAAAGGGCTTCCATAAATGCGGTGCTGCAACTTGCAAAACCTGCAAATTTTCCCCAAAATGCTTTAATTTCACAGACGCTAGCAATCAGAATATATATACAATAAAAAACCTTTTTAACCCCTTAGTGACAGAGCCAATTTGGTACTTAATGAAAGGGCCAATTTTTACAATTCTGACCACTGTCACTTTATGAGGTTATAACTCTGGAACGCTTTAACGGATCCTGCTGATACTGAGACTGTTTTTTGTGACATATTGTACTTCATGATAGTGGTAACACTTCTTCGATAATACTTGCCATTATTTATGAAAAAAAATGGAAATATGGCGAAAATTTTTAAAATTTTGCAATTTTCAAAATTTGTATTTTTATGCTCTTAAATCAGAGAGATATGTCACGAAATATAGTTAATAAATAACATTTCCCACATGTCTACTTGACATCAGCACAATTTTGGAAACAATTTTTTTTTTTGTTAGGGAGTTATAAGGGTTAAAAGTTGACCAGGAATTTTTCATTTTTACAACACCATTTTTTTTTTAGGGACCACATCACATTTGAAGTCATTTTGAGGGGTCTATATGATAGAAAATAACCAAGTGTGACACCATTCTAAAATCTGCACTCCTCAAGGTTCTCAAAACCACATTCAAGAAGTTTATTAACCCTTTACGTGCTTCACAGGAACTGAAACAATGTGGAAGGAAAAAATGAACATTTAACTTTTTTTTGCAAACATTTTAATTCAGAACCATTTTTTTTTATTTTCACAAGAGTAAAAACAGAAATTAAGCCATAAATTTTGATGTGCAATTTCTCCTGAATACGCTGATACCACATATGTGGGGGTAAACCACTGTTTGAGCGCACAGCAGAGCTTGGAAGTGAAGGAGCGCCATTTGACTTTTTCAATGCAGAATTGGCTGGAATTCAGATTGGATGCCATGTCACCTTTAGAGAGCCCCTGATGTGCCTAAACAGTGGAAACCCCCCACAAGTGACACCATTTTGGAAACTAGACCCCCCCATGGAACTTATCTAGATGTGTGGTGAGCACTTTGAACCCCCAAGTGCTTCACAGAAGTTTATAACGTAGAGCCATGAAAATAAAAAATCGCATTTGTTTACACAAAAATGATCTTTTCGCCCACAAATTCTTATTTTCACAAGGGTAAAGGGAGAAATTGGACCACAAAAGTTGCTGTGCAATTTCTCCTGAGTACGTCGATACCCCATATGTGGGGGGTAAACCACTGTTTGGGCACACCGCAGAGCTTGGAAGTGTAGGAGCGCCGTTTTACTTTTTCAATGCAGAATTGGCTGGAATTGAGATTGGACGCCATGTCGCGTTTGGAGAGCCCCTGATGTGCCTAAACAGTGGAAACCCCCCACAAGTGACACCATTTTGGAAACTAGACCCCTTAAGGAACTTATCTAGATGTGTGGTTAGCACTTTAAACCCCCAGGTGCTTCACAGTAGTTTATAACGTAGAGCCGTGAAAATACAAAATAGCATTTTTTCTACAAAAATAATCTTTTTGCACCCAAATTTTTATTTTCACAAGGGTAACAGGAGAAATTAGACCATAAAAGTTGTTTTCCAATTTCTACTGAGTACGTCAATACCCCATATGTGGGGGTAAACCACTGTTTGGGTGTACCGCAGCGCTTGGAAGAGAAGGAGCGCCGTTTTACTTTTTCAATGTAGAATTGGCTGTAATTGAGATCGCACGCCATGTCGCGTTTGGAGAGCCCCTGATGTGACTAAACAGTGGAAACCCCCCACAAGTGACACCATTTTGGAAACTAAACCCCTTAAGGAACTTATCTAGATGTGTGGTGAGCACTTTAAACCCCCAGGTGCTTCACACAAGTTTATAACATAGAGCCGTGAAAATAAAAAATCGCATTTTTTCTACAAAAATGATTTTTTGCCCCCCAATTTTTTTTTTCACAAGGGTAACAGGAGAAATTAAACCACAAAAGTTGTTGTACAATTTCTCCTGAGTACGTCAATACCCCATATGTGGGGGTAAACCACTGTTTGGGCGCACCGCAGAGCTTGGAAGAGAAGGAGTGCCGTTTTACTTTTTCAATGTAGAATTGGCTGGAATTGAGATCGGACGCCATGTCGCGTTTGGAGAGCCCCTGATGTGCCTAAACAGTAGAAACCCCCCACAAGTGACCCCATTTTGGAAACTAGACCCCCATGGAACTTATCTAGATGTGTGGTGAGAACTTTGAATGCCCAAGTGCTTCATAGAAGTTTATAATGCTGAGTCGTGAAAAAAAAACAACATTTTTTTCCACAAAAAAGATTTTTTAGCCCCCAAGTTTTTATTTTCACAAGGGTAACAAGAGAAATTGGACCCCATAAGTTGTTGTCCAATTTGTCCTGAGTATGATGGTACCCCATATGTGGAGGTAAACCACTGTTTGGGCGCACAGCAGAGCTCGGAAGGAAGGAGCACCGTTTTGGAATGCAGACTTTGATAGAATGGTCTGTGGGCGTTATGTTGCGTTTGCAGAGCCCCTGATGTACCTAAATAGTAGTGACCCCCCACAAGTGACCCCATTTTGGAAACTAGACCCCCCAAGGAACTTATATAGATGTGTGGTGAGAATTTTGAATGCCCAAGTGCTTCACAGAAGTTTATAATGCAGAGTCATGAAAATAAACAATATTTTTTTTTCCACAAAAAAAGATTTTGTAGCCCCCAAGTTTTTATTTTCACAAGGGTAAGAGGAGAAATTGGACCCCAAAAGTTGTTGTCCAATCTATCCCGAGTACGCTGATGCCCCATATGTTGGGGTAAACCACTGTTTGGGCGCACGGCAGAGCTCAGAAGGGAGGGAGCACCATTTGACTTTTTGAGCGCAAAAATGGCTGTCGTATTTGGAGACCCCCTGATGTACCTAAACAGTGGAAACCCCCCAATTCTAACTCCAACCCTAACCCCAACACACCCCTAACCCTAATCCCAACCCGATCCATAATCCTAATCACAACCCTAACCCCAAAACAACCCTAATGTCAACCCTAACCATATCCCTAATCAAAACCCTAAATCCAACACACCCCTAATCCTAATCTCAACCCTAACCCCAAACCTAACCCTAATCCCAATACACCCCTAATCCCAACCCTAACCTTAACCCTAATCCCAAACCTAACCCTAATTCCAAGCGTAACCCTAATGCCAACCCTAACCCTAATACCAACCCTAAACCAAACCCTAACCCTAATCCCAACTCTAACTCTAACTTTAGCCGCCACCATAGCCCTAACTTTAGCCCCAACCCTAGCCCTAACCCTAACCCTAAATTTAGCCCCAACTCTAACCCTAGCCCTAACTTTAGCCCCAACCCTAGCCCTAAGGCTACTTTCACACTTGCGTCATGTGGCATCCGTCGCAATCCGTAGTTTTGGACAAAAAATGAGCCCGCAGGATGCGTTTTTTGCCCATAGACTTGTATTGCCACCAATCGCCAAGGTATACCCATAATAGAGCAGTCCTATCTAATGTATATAATCCCTATCTGATGTATTTAAAAACCTGATCATCTGTATAGTACCTGTATGAGCAGGGTTCAGAGAGAAAATATCCATGTAGAACATGCAGGATGGAACAGCTACAATGCAAATGACCCACAGAGCAGTGATGAACTCCCCAGTCTTGTACAAACAAGAGAACAATCATAAAACCAAAAACACATGGGCTACTTGCACAGTGAACAAGTCTGTAGAAACCTGTTCACACCACCAAAGAACTTGAAGACACAAAAGCGCACAGAGAGGTAAAAAAATACTCTGTTGTAAAAAAGTCACAGTAAATAAGCAAGTGCTAGTCAAAAAATGAAAAAATACAGGGTATTTAGTTAATACGTTTTTTTGCAAAAAAAGTATGTTAAGCTGCTCCACCAATCACCAAGGTATACCCATAATAGAGCAGCTTGCACTGCAGCCTTGCAGCGCTGGAGTCCTGGGTTCAAACCCCACCAAGGACAACATCTGCAAAGAGTTTGTATGTTCTCTCCGTGTTTGCGTGGGTTTCCCCCGGGTTCTCCGGTTTCCTCCCACATTCCAAAGATATACTGATAGGGAATTTAGATTGTGAGCCCCAACGGGGACAGCAATGATAATGTGTGCAAACTGTGAAGCGCTGCGGAATATGTTAGCGCTATATAAAAATAAAGATTATTATTATTAGTCCTATCTAATGTATATAATCCCTATCTGATGTATTTAAAAACCTGATCATCTGTATAGTACCTGTATGAGCAGGGTTCAGAGAGAAAATATCCATGTAGAACATGCAGGATGGAACAGCTACAATGCAAATGACCCACAGAGGAGTGATGGACTCCCCAGTCTTGTACAAACAAGAGAACAATCATAAAACCAAAAACACATGGACTACTTGCACAGTGAACAAGTCTGTAGAAACCTGTTCACACCACCAAAGAACTTGAAGACACAAAAGCACACAGAGAGGTAAAAAAAATACTCTGTTGTAAAAAAGTCACAGTAAATAAGCAAGTTAAAGTCAAAAAATGAAAAAATACAGGGTATTTAGTTAATACGTTTTTTTGCAAAAAAAGTATGTTAAGCTGCTCCACCAATCGCCAAGGTATACCCATAATAGAGCAGTCCTATCTAATGTATATAATCCCTATCTGATGTATTTAAAAACCTGATCATCTGTATAGTACCTGTATGAGCAGGGTTCAGAGAGAAAATATCCATGTAGAACATGCAGGATGGATTTCATTTTTTGAATAGCACTTGCTTATTTACTGTGACGTTTTTACAACAGAATATTTTTTTACCTCTCTGTGCGCTTTTGTGTCTTCAAGTTCTTTGGTGGTGTGAACAGGTTTCTACAGACTTGTTCACTGTGCAAGTAGCCCATGTGTTTTTGGTTTTATGATTGTTCTCTTGTTTCTACAAGACTGGGAAGTCCACCACTCCTCTGTGGGTCATTTGCATTGTAGCTGTTCCATCCTGCATGTTCTACATGGATATTTTCTCTCTGAACCCTGCTCATACAGGTACTATACAGATGATCAGGTTTTTAAATACATCAGATAGGGATTATATACATTAGATAGGACTGCTCTATTATGGGTATACCTTGGCGATTGGTGGAGCAGCTTAACATACTTTTTTTGCAAAAAAAAGTATTAACTAAATACCCTGAAATTTTTCATTTTTTGACTAGCACTTGCTTATTTACTGTGACTTTTTTACAACAGAGTATTTTTTGACCTCTCTGTGCGCTTTTATGTCTCCAAAACACAAAAGTAGGCTAAAAGCAGTTCAAAATTGGTAACAGGACTAAACAGGCGGCATAGCTTGGTACTGGGGTGGGCTCCTCTGCTGATTAGCAGACAGTGGTAGTAGGTGTTAGGACTGGCGGAATGCACCAAGTTTAAGATGGAATAGTATCAGGTGCGTTCGCAGTCCGGGGTCCACCGTGCAGGTGAAAACCTGCTGCTAGTGATGACGGACGATATGGCGGTACAATGTGAATACACACACGGGTTTACTTCACCCTGTGTGAAGGAAGCGAACCCTGTTGCGTCACAGGGCCGCGGTACCACACCAAGAGCGCAAGCAAGGAGTCTCAGAACTCAATCCCAAGACACAGGAATAGAGTTCATAAAAAACCTCATGCGCTCGACACCGCTACTGGGGTGTCAGAGTGACAGAAATAAATGTATTAAAGATGCACGTGAGTGCGTGCAGTGCCGCACTGGCGGACGCCACTAACCACCTAGGCTTGGGTCAGGAAAGAGCTGAGAAAGCGCACGGCGCCGCACTGGCGGTCACAGCAACTAGACGCTGTAATGTGTGTTTCGTGCTGATGGCTTAGTTGGGCGCTAGATAGCTACCATCATTCGCGAACAGTCAACAACACTAGGAATGGGAATGATTTAGGAGCTTTCATCCATTGACATACATCCATCTACACACACACATTATATCAAGTCAATACTAGCGCATGGCCGTGCGGTCATGCACAGCTTATAAAATTGCAGCACGTTCAGGACCTTCCAATAAAGGACCAATGGGAAGCTGCTACCGACGTTTTGCACTTTCAGGACCTTCCTGGAGGACCAATGGGATTTGCTGCAGTACCTGAGCATGTGACCCTCGATCTCCAATGGGAGATCTTGCCCTGGGCATGCTCAGAAAGAGAAAAGCAGGACTTAGTCCCAAAAGCATCTGCTCGCCGCTGCCCAACACTGACTTCAATGGCAGAAGCAGGAAAAGCAGCAGTAACTCTTTGTACAGAGTGGGACTCTGAGCAGACTCCACTGCGGCAGGAGAAGAATGGGAGACCGCAGCGGAGACGGTCCGAGATTCCTCCTGTGCAGAGGCGGGAACTTGACCCCTAACATTATCCCCCCTCCTAGGGCCCCCCCTCCTTGGGCCTCGCTACGCTCGAAGGTGGCATTGAGCTGCGGAGCCTGAATGTGCTCAACAGGCTCTCAGGACCCTAACCCTTCCAGTCCACCTGAAAAAAAATTTTGCCACGTACCACCTTGCTCCCCGAAATAGCGTTCACCTCAAAATCGTTGGTAGACAAACCCGATGTCCCGGCAGATGACTCAGAAAACCAGGACATGTATACGGGCTTAAGGAGGGACACATGAAAGGTGTCGGTGATACCTAGGCGTGGAGGAAGGGCTAGACGGTAGACCACAGGATTAACCTGTTCGAGGACCTTGAAGGGACCCAAGTAGCGAGGTGCAAACTTAGTGGACTCTACACGCAGCCTGATGTTATGGGCGGAGAGCCACACCAAATCGCCAGGAGCAAAGGTCGGGGCAGGGCGCCGATGTGCATCGGCGGAGGACCTCATTCTCTCCTTGGATGCCCGGATGGCATCCTGAGTGCGGTCCCAAATGTCCCGTGCCTCCACAGCCCAGTCTGCCACCCTGGAGTCAGCAGAGGACACGGGCATAGGCACAGGAACCCGTGGATGCTGGCCTTAATTAAGGAGGAAAGGAGTCTGACTGGTGGAGTCGGCTAAAGCGTTGTTAAGGACAAACTCTGCCCACGGTAACAAGGATGCCCAGTCATCCTGCCTGGCAGAAACAAAATGTCGTAAATATGTGACCAGAGTCTGATTGGCCCTCTCTACCAATCCATTCGTCTCGGGAAGATATGCGGAAGAGAGATTTAACTCAATGCTGAGAAGACGACACAGCTCTCTCCAGAACCGAGACGCAAACTGGGGACCCCGGTCACTGACAATTTTGTCCGGCATGCCGTGTAGGCGGAAGATGTGTTTAATGAACAACACTGCCAAGGCCCGTGCAGAAGGTAACCGTGGAAGCGGCACCAAATGCACCATTTTCGAGAAATGATCAGTAATAACCCAAATGATGGTACAGGCACGAGACTTGGGCAAATGGATCGCCCCCAGACACAGGGCCACGGGTTACTCGGCACCGGTCCTCTGCTGGCTCAGTTCTGGGGATGTCACGGTGGCTGGACCCGGTCCGTGACCGGGCTAAGGGGCGTCCAATAAAGGGTGATGGTGCGCAGTGCGAGGAATACCGAGGACACAGGGTTCAGTTTCTTTACCTTTTACTGAAGGTTTCAGGATCCTCAATCCGGGGCACTATCAACAGGGCTGTCTGAGACCGGCCGGTCCGAAGGCACATCCAGAGTTCCCCTTGCAGGTGGAAATCAGTGTCTACCCACTAGCGCCTGTGTGTTGTAGTGCTTCCTTGCTGAGCATTCAGGATAGTCCTCACAACTTCTGTTCTCGTTCTTTCTAGATCTTTCTCTTCTCTGTCCCCCAGATATGTTATGGCTAGGATGCACTTTTATGACAGGTAGGCCTGGAGTTATTCTGGAACCCTAGTGTCGCCCCTCTCCCATGATTGCCTCCTATGTCCTTCTTAGGTGTTGTATGGTAGACAGCCAACCTGTAATTAACTGTCCTGCCGCTGTTTGAAGTAATGCATGGAGACTGTTATTTCCTCGGTGCTCCGGCCACCGGCTATGCGCCTCAGTAGGATGTTGCCGTTCTCGGGGCACGACTCCTACTGGATCTCCTTTGTGCTGATCTCGTTTCTCACTGTTCCACAATATCCTTCGTTTCGTGTCTCTTTCTTAGGATACCGCCGCAAGGTAGTGCAGGCGCTGTTCCGTAACAATCTGTCCTTTCGCTAGGTACCTGCCAGATTTCCCAGTTCTGACAGGTCCTCCGGGGAGCTCTCCCAGGCTTCGTTCTGCCTAACTTCCTGTCCAACCCCTAGTTTTACCAATGTGAGGAGTGGCCCAATAAATAAAGCCTTTTACTCCCCCTAGTGGCCGGAGTGTGAAGTGTAGTGTGCGCTTGGTGATACCTGGTCAGTAGAACTCCTTTAGTGCAATCAGACGTACCATCACTCCCCTTAGTGGCAGAGTGACGTTACTGCAACGACCAGATCTCTGGGGCGCTGCACAAACCCACCACAAAGTCCATCCCGACCATCTCCCAGGGCATATCTGCCACCGGCAAGGGATAGAGCAAGCCAGCTGGCCGTTGTCGAGGAGACTTATTTTTGGCGCAGGAGACACACACCAGAACATAATCTCTGACATCTCGGAGCATATGCGGCCACCAGTACGTCCTCGCCAGCAGCTCAGATGTCCTCTTTGTCCCAAAGTGTCCACCCACCCTGGACGAATGAGCCCAAGAGAGAACCTCCGGTCGCAAATTTATGGGCACGAATGTCTTGCTCAGAGGCACAGACTCTAGCGACACCGGAGCTACGGTTCTCAGGCTCTCAGAGGAACAATAAGCCGAGGCTCTCCTTCCTCCTCAGATGATACAACAGAGCGAGAAAGGGCGTCAGCACGAATGTTCTTCTCCCCAGCGAGAAAATAAAGCGATGCACCGCCTTAAGAGAATGGGGCTCTTGCCAGTTCATCACAGCCTGTAGTTTGGCAGGATCCATAGCCAATCCCTGGGCGGAGATGATATAGCCCAGGAAAGGTAAAGACTCCTGCTCAAACATACACTTTGCATAAAGAGAGTTTGCCCGTAGGAGGTCGAAGACTCTGCCAACATCTCTCCAGTGGGAGTCAATATCTGGAGAAAAGATGAGAATATCATCCAGATAGACTACGACCGAGGTGGAAAGCATATCCCGGAAGATGTCGTTGACAAAGTCTTGGAAAACGGCTGGGGCATTACAGAGCCCGAAGGGCATCACCAGATACTCATAGTGCACATCTCTGGTGTTAAACGCCCTTTTCCATTCGTCCCCCTCACGGATGCGAATCAGGTTGTAAGCACCCCGTCGATCTAGTTTAGTAAACACCCTTGCTCCCCGAAGCCTATCGAAGAGCTCAGATATCAAGGGCAAAGGATACTTATTCTTAACGGTGATGGCGTTATGACCCCTGTAGTCTATGCATGGACGTAGTTCCTCCTTCTTCTGCACGAAAAAGAACCCTGCCCCAGCAGATGACACTGACTACCCTCTTGCCAGATTCTCTTGAATGTACTGAGTCATTGCCTCCGTCTCCAGGAGAGATGAAGATAGACTCGACCCCGGGGAGGTTCAGCACCAGGCAAGAGATCAATAGGACAGTCATAGGGGCGATGGGGCAGAAGGGTCTCCGCCGCCTTTTTGGAGAACACGTCTGCATAAGACCAATATTGCTTGGGGAGAGAGGATAGATCTGCGGGTACCTCAGTAGTAGCAACCTGAACGCACTCCCTCTGACACCTACCCCCACAAGATTCACCCCATCCCAGAATCCTGCCTGAGACCACTCGATGTGAGGAGAGTGGTACCGTAGCCAAGCTATCCCCAACAGGACCTCGTCAATTCCCACAGGAATGACGAGCAGAGATATAATCTCCTGATGGGATGGCGACATGGACAGAGTAAAAGGGATGGTCTGGTGTGTTATCTGTGAGGGCAGTGTCGACCCATTCACCACTCGTACCGTTACTGGTTGAGCTGGCATAACCAGGGGTATTGCGTGACGCTGGGCGAAGGCAGAAGACATAAAATTGCCCTCCGCCCCAGAATCCACGCAGAGCTCTACCGAGTGGGAGGATGAGCCTATAATAATTGTGCCCTTAAAGGACAATTTGGAGGCAAACGTCGCCGTGTCTAGTGTACCTCCACCTACTACCACTAGACGCTGACGTTTCCTCGACCTCTGGGGACATCTGGTGGCAAGATGTCCTGACTGCTGGCAAGCATGACAGACCTTGAGTGCACAAGCGGTCCGGGACTTAGATCCCGCTCGTAACACTTCCATGGCCTCATGTGACTCAGGAACCTGGACCGGAGATTCCAGAGGTTTGGCGAAGGTGGGAGCCAGCCGAAACCTCTGCCTACACTGGGCTCCCTCTAACCTCCGCTCGTTACAACGGAGTTCAATTCGAGTAGAGACAGTTATTAATTCCTCCAGTGTGGCAGGAATCTCTCTAGTGGCCAGGGCGTCCTTAACGTGATCAGCCAGGCCCCTCCAAAATATGGGGATAAGGGCTTTATCCAACCACTACAGCTCTGAAGCTAAAGAGCGAAAGCGGACGGAAAAATGGCTAACCAAGGACTCATCCTGAGTTAATGCCAGCAGTTGGAGCGCCGTGTCATGGGTGACTTGAGGTCCTAAAAAGACCTGCTTCAGAGTGCTCAGGAACAGCGGAACACTCTGCACCACATGATCGCCACGTTCCCTCAGCGGCGTAGCCCACTCCAACGCCCTGTCCGACAAGAGAGACACAATAAATCCCACCTTAGCCCGCTCTGTGGGAACACGTGCAGCCAGGAGCTCGAGGTGAATAGAGCACTGACTCACGAATCCCCTACAAGATTTGCTATCTCCAGAAAATCTTTCTGGCAGCGGGAGGCAAGATAATGTCGGAAAAGGGGTGGCAGTGGACAAGGTTGCTGCAGCCACGCTAGCAGCCTGTACAGCAACTGCGGTAACATCCACAGCTGAGGTTGAGCTCTCGAGAGCCGCCAACCTACCCTCCAGCTGCTGGATATACCGCAAAGATTGCTGAATGTCCGCCATTTTCTAGCCAGACACTTGTGCTAGTATTCTGTTAGGACTGGCGGAACGCACCAAGTTTAAGATGGAATAGTATCAGGTGCGTTCGCAGTCCGGGGTCCACCGTGCAGGTGAAAACCTGCTGCTAGTGATGACGGACGATATGGCAGTACAATGTGAATACACACACGGGTTTACTTCACCCTGTGTGAAGGAAGCGAACCCTGTTGCGTCACAGGGCCTCGGTACAACACCAAGAGCGCAAGCAAGGAGTCTCAGAACTCAATCCCAAGACACAGGAATAGAGTTCATAAAAAACCTCATGCGCTCGACACCGCTACTGGGGTGTCAGAGTGACAGAAATAAATGTATTAAAGATGCACGTGAGTGCGTGCAGTGCCGCACTGGCGTACGCCACTAACCACCTAAGCTTGGGTCAGGAAAGAGCTGAGAAAGCGCATGGCACCGCACTGGCGGTCACAGCAACTAGACGCTGTAATGTGTGTTTCGTGCTGATGGCTTAGTTGGGCGCTAGATAGCTACCATCATTCGCGAACAGCGAACAGTCAGCAACACTAGGAATGGGAATGATTTAGGAGCTTTCATCCATCGACATATATCCATCTACACACACACATTATATCAAGTCAATACTAGCGCATGGCCGTGCGGTCATGCGCAGCTTATAATGTTGCAGCACGTTCAGGACCTTCCAATAAAGGACCAATGGGAAGCGGCTACCGAAGTTTTGCACTTTCAGGACCTTCCTGGAGGACCAATGGGATGTGCTGCAGTACCTGAGCATGTGACCCTCGATCTCCAATGGGAGATCTTGCCCTGGGCATGCTCAGAAAGAGAAAAGCAGGACTTAGTCCCGAAAGCATCTGCTCGCCGCTGCCCAACACTGACATCAATGGCAAAAGCAGGATAAGCAGCAGTAACTCTTTGTACAGAGTGGGACTGAGCAAGATGCTGGGACCGACGTCTCCGCTGAGCAGACTCCACTGCGGCAGGAGAAGAATGGGAGACCGCAGCGGAGACGGCCCGAGATTCCCCCTGTGTAGAGGCGGGAACTCGACCCCTAACAGTAGGGACAAAGTATTAACTGGTCTAAATGGAGGCCAGGACCCCTGTATACTTTAACTATCATTTCAACAAATTTGTATTGGCAGTGCCATTGAAGGATTTAACAGCACAGACTACACAGTGGTGGAGCAGGGAGAGGTAAGTATTGAAAGTGGTAGAGCACTGTTCGAGCTGGGGGTAACACTCTCTCATGGGTGGCAGTACTGGCACAGGGCCCCTCATATTACGACGGTGTGTCTGACGTTGGTTGTGCACCACCACCGTCAGAGACACTTCATTGTACTATGAGGGATCCTGTGCCAGTGCCGTCGCCCAAGAGTGGGCGCACCCACCTGTCCAGGCAAACGGCACTCGCACGGGTGCTTGCGCCAGGTGGTGACCACGGCCCTGTGCGGGGAGTCAGCTCATTTAGGGAGGTATAAAAATGGCCTATGTTGGAAATTCAGCAGCTGCAAATGGCGGAATTGGGTAAGTCAGTAAGAGGAGGCCAAAAGCAAGACATTTTTCAGGCAAGCTACGTGTCAGCAGGAGAAGGTGGGGCAAAATAATTTGAAATCCATGATTGGTTCAGTTTAATGAAGTTTAGATCATCAACATTCTGGGTAGCCAGACGTGTCCTTTTTTCGGTCAGTATTGAACCAGCAGCACTGAAGACTCTTTCTGATAGCACACTAGAAGAAGGGCAAGCGAGCTCCTGTAATGCATATTCTGCCAATTCAGGCCAGGTGTCTATTTTAGATGCCCAGTAATCAAAGGGGAATTACCTGTGAGGGAGAACATCGATAAGGGAGGAAAAGTAGTTGGTAACCATACTGGACAAATGCTGTCTCCTGTCACTTTGAATCGATGCAGCAGTACTTGTCGTGTCAGTGGTCATTGCGAAATCACTCCACAACCTGGTCATAAAACCACTCTGTCCAACGCCACTTCGGATTTGTGCACCTTTAACACCTCTGCCATGTTGCCCCCTATGGCTCGTGTGAGCACCATCACCGCCGTTGTGTGCTGGGAATGCCTAAACCAAACGGTCTACAAGAGTTGCTTGTTTTTTTAGCCAATATTTGCTCAAGGTTCTCATGTGGCATGATATTTTGTAACTTTCCTTTAAATCATGGATCCGGGAGGCAGGCCAACCAGTAATCGTCATCAGTCATCATTTTGATAATGCGGGGGTCCCTTTTTAGGATACGCAAGGCATACTCAGCCATGTGGGCTAATGTTCCAGGTGTCAATTCACTGCTTGTGCTGGGTTGAGGAGCACTTTCTTGCAAATTAACATCACTTGTGTCACGCAAAAACCCTGTACCTGACCTTGCAACGCCACCAGTTTCTATTGCCCCCTGAGAAGCATCCTCCTCCCATAAATATTCATCCCCATCATCCTCCTCCTCCTCCGCTTCGTCCGCCACCTCGTCCAGGAGAGTTCACTTAGCAGACAATGGCTGACTGTCATCAAGGCTTCCCTCCTCCTCAACTGCAGATGCCAGCTCCTTAATGTGCGTCAAACTTTGCATCAGCAGACGCATTAGTGGGATGCTCATGCTTATGATGGCATCGTCTGCACTTACCAGCCGTGTACATTTCTCAAAACACTGAAGGACTTGACAGAGGTCTTGGAGCTTCGACCACTGCACACCAGACAACTCCATGTCTGCCATCCAACTGCCTGCTCGTGTATGTGTATCCTCCCACAACTTAATCACAGCATGCCTCTGTTCGCACAGCCTCTGAACCATGTGCAGTGTGGAGTTCCACCTTGTTGTAACGTCGATTATTAGGCGGTGCTGGGGAAGATTCAGCGATCGCTGATGGTTCAGCATACGACTGGAGTGCACGGGCGACCGGCGGATGTGCGAGCAAAGTCTTCACACCTTCAGGAGCAGGGCTGGTAACTCCGGATAATTTTTGAGGAAGCACTGCACCACCAAGTTCAAGGTGTGAGCCAGGCAAGGTATGTGTTTAAGTTCTGAAAGGGCTATGGCAGCCATAAAATTCCTTCCGTTATCACTGACTACCTTGCCTGCCTCAAGATGTACACTGCCCAGCCATGACTGAGTTTGTTGCTACAAGTACTCGGCCAGTACTTCCGCGGTGTGTCTGTTGTCGCCCAAACACTTCATTTCTAACACAGCCTGCTGACGCTTACCACTAGCTGTTCGATAATGGGAAACCTCGTGTGCAACACTGGCAGCTGCGGATGGAGTGGTCGTGCCACTGTGCTCTGTGGACGAGCTTCCGCTTCTGGAGGAGGAGGGGTGGTGAACGACTACAGCCAACTGTTTCCTAGACCGTGGGCTAGGCAGAACTGTCCCATTATGGCTGTCCCCTGTGGCCATATTAACCCAGTGTGCCATGATGGACACGTAATGTCCCTGGCCATGCCTATTGGTCCATGCATCTGTTGTGAGGTGCACCTTCCTACTGACTGATTGCCTCAGTGCATGGACAATGCGGTCTTTGACATGCTGGTGGAGGGCTGGGATGGCTTTTCTCGCAAAGAAGTGTCGACTGGGTAGGTCATAGCGTGGTGCTGCGTAGGCAATCAGGTCTTTGAAAGCTTCGCTTTCAACCAACCGGTAGGGCATCATCTCTAACGAGATTAGTCTAGCAATGTGGGCGTTCAAACCCTGTGTACGCTTGATGAGAGGATGAGTACTTTCTTTTCCTAATGAGAGTCTCTTGTAGGGTGAGCTGGACTGGAGAGGTGCATATGGTGGAACTAGCGGTGGTGGTGGTGGACATGGCGGATTGAGAGAGGGTTGGTGATGGTATTCTCGATGTTGGCCTACATACAGTGTTTCCTACCAATAACCTTGTTATTCCCTGACTGCTTAGGCCTTGCGACGACACCTCCACATTTGCTGCTGGTGGTGTCCTAACCGGTGGGCTTACAGTTAGTGAAGCAATGTAGCCTTGCTGACTACCTTCATTCTGAGCAGGTGCACCAACAGTACGGGACGTTTGGTAGTTAGTCCAGGCTTGCAAGTGCATGCTGGTTAAATATCTAAGCATGCACGTTGTATTTAAATTTTGAAGATTCATCCCTCTGCTAAAGGTCTTTGAGCATTTCTTACAGATAACTTTTGACTGATCATTCGGATCTTGGTTAAAAAATTCCCACACTGCACTCTTCCTACTATGGAATACCTTTTCAGGCATTGCACGCTGTGCTACTTTCATCGGATGGCCACGCTGTCCTAAAACTGTTTTTGACAAACGTTTTTGGCCTGATACGGGCCTGCCAGATGACAGCTGTTGCTATGTAGATGGCTGCTGCGGATCATCCTCCTCTGCTTCTGAGCTACTGGCAGCAGCACCCTCTTCCCCCAATGGCTGCCAATCTGGGTCAACAACTGGGTCATCTATCACCTCCTCTTCAATGTCATGTGCACCTTCCTCTGTGTCACCGTGTAAGGTGCTATAGCGTTCGGGACGGGGCACCATAGTTTCATCAGGGTCAGATTCTGGCTCAGTACACTGCGAGGGCAATGTAGTGGTCTGAGTCAATGGAACAGCATTATAATCTAGCTGTGGCTGTGCATCAGTGCACTCCATGTCCGATTCATCTTGTAATGGGCAGTTAACAATTTCCCGTTCTAACCCAGGTACGGTATGAGTAAAGAGCTCCATGGAGTAACCTGTAGTGTCGCCTGACGCATCCTTCACTTTTGGTTTGGGTGAAGGACACAAGGAAACGTCTTGCTCCTGACCGGGAGCATCCACTGACAACTCGCTGCTTTTATATTTGGAGCTTTCTGAAGAGGAGGCGAAAGAGCTAGACGCTGAGTCAGCAAGGAAAGCCAAGACTTTTTCCTGCTGCTCTGGCTTTAAAAACCGTTTTCCTACTCCCAGATAAGGGAGCCTTCGAGGCCTTGTGTAGCCAGACAATGACGCTGGCTCAACACCTCCAGCCTTAGGTGCTATTGTGCTTTTGCCACTACCACCAGATGCACCACCACCACCATCAGTACCAGCTCGCAACCACCGCCTACGGCCTCTTCCACCTGACTTCCTCATTTTTTGGAAAATCTAACCAAAATAACAACCGTTATATGGTACTGTAAAACAAGGTAGAAGGTGTATATAAACGTGTTGGGATTTTAAATCTCCCTTTTTTTTGGGGAGACTGAACAAAAAATCAGGCCCTGTGCAAAAAAACAACACAATGTAAGTGGCTGAAAATAGCTGGCTGATATACGATAAACTAACAGGACAGAAGTATAGCCACTTGTGAGAATTTGAATCTCCCTTTTTTTTGTGGGAGACTGAACCACAACTTAGGCCCAGTGTATATAACAACGCAATCTAAGTAGCAGAAAGTGGCTGGCTGATATACGACAAACTAACAGGACAGATGTATAGCCACTTGTGAGAATTTGAATCTCCCTTTTTTTTGTGGGAGACTGAACCACAACTTAGGCCCAGTGTATATAACAACGCTATCTAAGTGGCAGAAAGTGGCTGGCTGATATACGACAAACTAACAGGACAGAAGTATATCCACTTTGTGAGAATTTGAATCTCCCTTTGTTTTTGGGAGACTGAACCACTACTTAGGCCCAGTGTATATAACAACGCTATCTAAGTGGCAGGAAGTGGCTGGCTGATATACGACAAACTAACAGGACAGAAGTATATCCACTTTGTGATAATTTGAATCTCCCTTTCTTTTTGGGAGACTGAACAAAAAATCAGGCCCTGTGCAAAACACAATGAGAATTTGAATCTCCCTTTTTTGTGGGGGGAGACTGAACCACTACTTAGGCCCAGTGTATATAACAACGCAATCTAAGTGGCAGAAAGTGACTGGCTGACATACACCAAACTAATAGGACTGCAGTAGATCCACTTTGTGAGAATTTGAAACTCCCTTTTTTCTGGGGAGACTGACCCAAAACTCAGGCCCAGTGTATATAACAATGCAATCTAAGTGGCAGAAAGTGGCTGGCTGACATACACCAAACTAACAGGACTGCAGTAGATCCACTTTGTGAGAATTTGAAACTTCCTTTTTTGGGGGGAGACTGACCCAAAACTCAGGCCCTGTGTATAAAACAACGCAATCTAAGTGGCAGAAAGTGGCTGGCTGACATACGCCAAACTAACAGGACTGCAGTAGATCCACTTTGTGAGAATTTGAAACTTTCTTTTCTGGGGGGAGACTGACCCAAAAAATATAACAACGCAATCTAAGTGGCAGAAAGTGGCTGGAAGATATATGAAAAAATACAAGGACTGTAGTACAATTTCAATCTCCCTACAATGATCTCAGGAAAAGTATGGCAGTAATAAAAAGGACTGCTGTACACAAAAGTGTGGACAAATAAACAAGATAACTGTGCAGAAAGGAGCAACAGGATTTTTGCTTTTAAAAAAGCAGTTGGTTTGCACAGTGGCATGCAAACAGCAATGCAGCTATCAGGCAGCCTTATAAGGCAGCCTAATAAGTTACAGAGCTGATGCACAAAAATATAGCCTCCACTGTCCCTGAAAACAAATGGTGGTGTTGGACAGTGGAAATCGCTACAGCACAAGCAGTTTCGGGGCTTAATCTTCCCTCCCTAACTATATCCCTTCTTCTGATGCAGCTGCGGCAACCTCTCCCTATCCTACGATCGGCAGAAGTAAGATGGCGGTCGGCGTGCACGCCCCTTTATAGCCCCTGTGACGCCGCAGAAAGTAAGCCAATCACTGTCATGCCCTTCTCTAAGATGGTGGGGACCGAGACCTGTGTTATCACGCTGCCCACACTCTGCGTCCTCCTTCATTGGCTGAAAAATGGCGCTGAAAGCGTCATACGAAACGCGACTTTGGTGCGAAGATCGGCGACCTCATGGCCGATCCCACACTAGGATCGGGTCGGGTTTCATGAAACCCGACTTTGCCGAAAGTTGGTGATTTTTGAATTTGTCCGATCCGTTTGGCTCAACCCTATTCAGAACAACTCTGTGACCATTCTTGA
This sequence comes from Ranitomeya imitator, assembly GCF_032444005.1. NCBI lineage: Eukaryota > Metazoa > Chordata > Amphibia > Anura > Dendrobatidae > Ranitomeya > Ranitomeya imitator. The sequence continues at coordinate 340,029,277 of NC_091284.1, read as the reverse complement.
CTGGCGCAGCCAGAGCCCTGACGTAAACCCAATTGAGCATCTCTGGAGAGACCTGAAAATGGCTGTCCACCAATGTTCACCATCCAACCTGACGGAACTGGAGAGAATCTGCAAGGAAGAATGGCAGAGGATCCCCAACTCCAAGTGTGAAAAACTTGTTGCTTCATTCCCAAGAAAATTCATGGCTGTACTAGCTCAAAAGCGTGCTTCTACTGAATACTGAGCAAAGGGTCTGAATACTTATGACTGTGATATTTCAATTTTTCTTTTTTAATACATTTGCAAAAATTACTACATTTCTGTTTTTTTCAGTCAAGATGGACTGCAGAGTGTACATTAATGAGAAAAAAATGAACTTTTTTGAATTTAACAAATGGCTGCAATGAAAGAGTGAAAAATTTAAAGGGGTATGAATACCGTACTTTCAGTACCCACTGTATACATACTGCTCAAAATAAATAAAGGGAACACTAAAATCCCACATCCTAGACATCACTGAATGAAATATTACAGCTTTAAATCTTTATTCACTACATAGTGGAATGTGTTGAGAACAATAAAACCTAAAAATTATCAAAGTAAATAACAACTAATATCCCACGGAGGTCTGGAGTTGGAATGATGCTCAAAATCAAAGTGGAAAATGAAGTTACAGGCTGATCCAACTTCAGTGGAAATGCCTCAAGGCAAGGAAATGATACTCAGTAGTGTGTGTGACCTCCACGTGCCTGTATGATCTCCCTACAATGACTGGGCATGCTCCTGATGAGGCAGCAGATGGTCTCCTGAGGGTTCTCCTCCCAGACTGGACTAAAGCATCCGCCAACTTCTGGACAGTCTGTGGTGCAACGTGACGTTGGTGGATGGTGCGCGACATGATGTCCCAGATGGGTTCAATCGGATTCAGGTCTGGGGAATGGGCGGGTCAGTCCATAGCTTCAATGCCTTCACCTTGCAGGAAATGCTGACACACTCCAGCCACATAAGGTCTAGCAATTGTCCTGCATTTGAAGGAACCCAGGGCCAACCGCACTAGCATATGGTCTCACAAGGGGTCTAATGAACTCGTCTCTGTACCTAATGGCAGACAGGCTACCTCTGGCGAGCACACGGATGGCTGTGCGGCCCTCCAAAGAAATTCCATCCCACACCATTACTGACCCACTGCCAAACCGGTCATGCTGAAGGATGTTGCAGGCAGCAGATCACTGTCCACGGCGTCTCCAGACTCTGTCACGTCTGTCACATGTGCTCAGTGTGAACCTGCTTTCTTCTGTGAAAAGCACAGGACGGCAGTGGCGAATTTGCCCATCCTGGTGTTCTGTTGCAAATGCCAATCATCCTGCACGGTGTTGGGCTGTGAGCACAACCCCCATCTGTGGACGTCGGGCACTCAGACCATCCTCATGGAGTCAGTTTCTAACCATTTGTGCAAACACATGCACATTTGTGGTCTGCTGGAGGTTATTTTGTAGGGCTCTGGCAGTGCTCCTCCTGTTTCTCCTTGCACAAAGGCTGAAGTAGCGGTCCTGCTGCTGGATTGTTGCCCTCCCACGGCCCCTCCACGTCTCCTGGTGTACTGGCCTCTCTCCTGGTAGTGCCTCCAGCCTTTGGACACTATGCTGACAGACACAGCAAACCTTCTTGCCACAGCTCACATTGATTTGCCATCCTGGATGAGCTGCACTACCTGAGCCATTTGTGTGGGTTGTAGAGTCCATCTCATGCTACCACGAGTGTGAAAGCAAAACCAACATTCAAAAGTGACCAAAACATCAGCCAGAAAGCATTGGTACTGAGATGTGGTCTGTGGTCCCCACCTGCAGAACCACTCCTTTATTGAGTGTGTTGATAATTGCCAATAATTTCCATCTGTTGTCTATTCCATTTGCACAACAGCATGTGAAATTGATTGTCAAACAGTGTTGCTTCCTAAGTGGACAGTTTGCTTTCACAGAAGTTTGATTTACTTGGAGTTATATTCTGTTGTTTAAGCATTCCCTTTATTTTTTTGAGCAGTGTATATATCTAAGTACAGTATATATAGTATATATTTGCACACAAGTACACAATTTAATGTGTTTTTATGTAATAACTACAGTACAATTCTTTTTCTAGATATACACTAATACATGTGTACATGTGTATACGGTAATTAGAAAATGCTGTATTGCGCAGATTCCAGCATTTTATTGGTGATATAGATCAGGCAGGAGTGGGTTAAGCATTAGTCAGTACTTAGGCCAATGAGTCAGCTATATGTGTTACATGCCGATAACTCTTTCCAAGAGAAGGGTGGGGTAATACTGAGTGATGTGCAATCACTAATGGATAAACAGCACTTAAACGCTCTGTAAAACTTAACAATATAGGGTGTACTACTCTCTTACACAGGTCTGATCCGTTAATAAAGAAGTAATAAACCATGCTGAACAATCATTATGAAAGGTACAATTATGGCCAGTCCTATATAATAGGCATTATAGAAGGGCTTAGCCAGAATAGCTATAAAATTGGGTAATATGTTACAGTACATGATCTGTGTCAGAGAATTGATCTACTTGTTAAATGTTAATGTGTTGCTATAGAATGGGAAGTGAAGTTTTACTCCAAGAATCTTTTCACTTCTAAGTTTAAAAAGTATTGTTTGTGCTTTTGTATGTGCATATTTGTCACACCTCATATATTTTGTTATTCATTAGACTTCATTAAAGCCCTTTAAAAAAGTTATTGGACTGTAGGGATTCTGAGATCAAAAATAAGAAATGGATCTATTAAACACTCCCCCCACCCAAGTCCAGTACTGCCTCTCTGCTGCTGCTCTGGTCATTGTTGATTAGCTGCACCGGTAAGGTCACGTCTGCAGCACTCATAACCAATGCAGCCAATCACTGGGCTCAGTGGTTCTGGTTCTGATGCAGTTTTTGAACCCTATGGTACAATCAAATTTTAAAACCTCTTTAACCCTTTTCTGCCATATGACGCAATATCCTGTCGAGGTGACCTGGGACTTAATGCCCAGGGATGGGATAGTACGTCATGGGCGATCAGCCGCGCTCACGGGGGGAGCGTTGCCGATCACTGCTGGGTGTCAGCTGATTATTACAGCTTATATCCGGCACTATGTGCCAGGAGCGGTCACGGACTGCTCCCGGCACATTAACCACCGAAACACTACTATCAAACATGATCAAAGCGTTCCGGCAGCATAGGGAAGCATCGCGCAGGGAGGGGGCTCCCTGCGTGCATCCCTGAGACCCTCGGAACAACGTGATGTGATCGCGTAGTTCCGAGCGTCTCCTCCCTGCAGGCCCCGGATCCAAAATGGCCACGGGGCTCGTTCCGGGTACTGCAGGGAGGTGGCTTGCAAGCGCCTGTGAGAGCAGGCGCCGGCAAGCCTGCACCACTGCCTGTCAGACCGCTGATCTGACACAGTGCTGTGCAAAGTGTCAGATCAGCGATCTGACACTATAACATGATGTCCCACCCTGGGACAAAGTAAAAAAGTTAAAAAATATATATTATCATGTGTAAAAAAAAAAATCCTAAATAAATAAATAAATTAAAAAAAATATATTGTTCTAATAAATACATTTCTTTATCTAAATAAAAAAAAACAATACAAGTATACATATTTAGTATCACCGCATCCATAATGACCCGACTTATAGAACTGTCCACTAGTTAACCCCTTCAGTGAACACCGTAAAAATAAAAAACGAGGCAAAAAACAACACTTTATTATCATACCGCCGAACAAAAAGTGGAATAACACGCGATCAAAAAGACGGATATAAATAAACATGGTACCGCTGAAAACGTCATCTTGTCCCGCAAAAAACGAGCCATCATATAGCGTCTGTAGCGAAAAAACTAAAAAAGTTATAGTCCTCAGAATAAAGCGATGTAAAAATAATTATTTTTTATATATAATAGTTTTTATTGTATAAAAGCGCAAAAACATAAAAAAGTGATATAAATGAGGTATCGCCGTATTCGTACTGACCTGAAGAATAAAAATGCTTTATCAATTTTACCAAACGCAGAACGGTATAAACCCCCCCCCCCCCCCCATAAAAAAAATTCATGAATTGCTGGTTTTCGGTCATTCTGCCTCACATAAATCAGAATAAAAAGCGATCAAAAAAGTCACGTGTCCAAAAATGGTACCAATAAAAATGTCAACTCGTACAGCAAAGAACAAGACCTCATGTGACCATGTGGACCAAAATATGGAAAAATTATAGCTCTCAAAATGTGGAGACACAAAAAATATTTTTTGCAATAAAAAGCGTCTTTTAGTGTGTGACAGCTGCCAATCGTAAAAATTCGCTAAAAAAGCTATAAATAGTAAGTCAAACCCCCCTTAATCACCCCCTTAGTTAGGGAAAAATTATAAAATAAAAGAAAGTATTTATTTCCATTTTCCCATTAGGGTTAGGGTTAGGATTGGGGTTACAGTTAGGGTTAGGGCTACAGTTAGGGTTGGGGCTACAGTTGGGGTTGGGGCTAAAGTTAGGGTTAGGGTTGGGGCTAAAGTTAAGGTTAGGGCTTGGATTACATTTAAGGTTGAGATTAGGGTTGGGATTAGGGGTGTGTCAGGGTTAGGGATGTGGTTAGGGTTATGGTTGGGATTAGGGTTGGGGTGTGTAGGGGATAGGGGTGTGGTTGGGATTAGGGTTAGGGGTGTGTTCGGGTTAGAAGTGTGGTTAGGGTTATGGTTAGGGTTGGGATTAGGATTAGGGGTGTGTTTCAGTTAGGGTTTCAGTTAGAATTGGGGGGTTTCCACACCAGGGGCTCTCCAAACGCGACATGGCATCTGATCTCAATTCCAGCCAATTCTGCGTTGAAAAAGTAAAACTGCGCTCCTTCACTTCCGAACTCTCCCGTGCACCCAAACAGGGGTTTACCCCAACATATTGGGTATCGGCGTACTCAGGGCAAATTGGACAACAAATTTTGGGGTCCAATTTCTCCTGTTACCCTTGGTAAAATAAAAATTTGTGGGCTAAAATATCATTTTTGTGGGAAAAAAAATATTTTTTATTTTCACGGCTCTGCGTTATAAACTGTAGTGAAACACTTGGGGGTTCAAAGTTCTCACAGCACATCTAGATAAGTTCCTTGGGCAGTCTAGTTTCCAATATGGGGTCACTTGTTGGGGGTTTCTACTGTTTAGGTGCATCAGGGGCTCTGCAAATGCAATGTGATGCCTACAGACCATTCCACCTAAGTCTGCATTCCAAAAGGCGCTCCTTCTCTTCCGAGCTCTGCCATGTGCCCAAACGGTGGTTCCCCCCCACATATGGGGTATCAGCATACTCAGGACAAATTGGACAACAACTTTTGGGGTCTAATTTCTCCTTTTAGCCTTGGAAAAATACAAAACTGGGGGCTAAAAATAAGTTTTGTGGAAAAAAAAGATTTTTTATTTTCACGGCTCTGCGTTATAAACTGTAGTGAAACACTTGGATGTTCAAAGTACTCACAACACATCTAGATAAGTTCCTTAGGGGTCTACTTTCCAAAATGGTGTCACTTGTGGGGGGTTTCCACTGTTTAGGCACATCTGGGGCTCTCCAAACGCGACATAGCATCCTATCTCAATTCCAGTCAATTTTACATTGAAAAGTCAAACGGCGCTCTTTCCCTTCCGAGCTCTGCCATGCACCCAAACAGTGGTTTACCCCCACATATGGGGTATCAGTGTACTTAGAACAAATTGCAAAACAACTTTTGGGGTCCAATTTCTTCTGTTACCCTTGGGAAATAAAAAATTGGGGGCGAAAAGATCATTTTTGTGAAAAAATATGATTTTTTATTTTTACAGCTTGTAGGGGTTGTACTTGCTCAGGTGCAGCGGGTGGCAATCAGGAGGCACGTTCCTTTTAAAGTTCACAGGGTTTATTGCCTCATAAACCCACAAAACAAAACAGAGAAAACAAACAGCCTTTATCTCAAGCAAAAGAAAGTACAAGTGTCCAGTCCTTCAGCCACAACACACATTGGAGGCTTTCACCTCCCCACATACAGGTCCTGTGTTAAGCATTAGGCTACATTATATAGCTCTAACCACACCCCAGAACCCATCACATGATTAGTCACGTGGTAGTGACATTATCGCAGGTCCTCAAACACATATAGAGATATGATGATGCCCCTACCCAGGGGTAAGGTATATGGGTAACCAGACCCTCCCATGTCTCAGAGCTACCCGTGACCCGGACCCAAGTGTACTAAATGATCCCTTATTGCTTATGTGCATTAAAGAAAACACTCCGGTGTAACAGGCCAGATTACCCCCCCCCCCCGCCCAGAAAATATCCGGGGTTAAAGTGGCCTAGGCCAGATTATACTACGGGTATATTCTGGCCTAGCCCAACTATACCCCAGGGTATAAATTGGACTAGTCCAGTTTATACCCCTCTGGGCCAGAATATACCCTGGGTATATTCTGGCCTAGCCCAAACTATACCCCGGGGTATAAATTGGACTAGTCCAGATTATACCCATCCAGGTCAGAATATACCCCAGCTGCTGTAGATCAGATTTTTCAGCCTTTTGAGAACCATTGAGTGATATAAACAATAACGGAGCCCCAGGCAGCAAACGGGGCTCCAGGCAGCGCACAGGGCCCAAGGCAGCGCACAAGGCCCCAGGCAGCGCACAGGGCCCCAGCCAGCACACAAGCGCCCCAGGCAGCGCACAGGGCCCCAGGCAGAGTACAGGGCCACAGGCAGCACACAGGGGCCCCAGGGAGCGCATAGCGCTACCAGGCAGTGCACGGGTCCCAGGCAGCGCACAGGGCCCCAGGCAGCCCACAGGGGTCCCAGGCAGTGCACAGAGCCCCAAACAGAGCACGGTGCCCCAGGCAGTGCACAGGACCCCAGGCAGCCCACAGGGCCCCAGGCAGTGCAAAGGGGCCTCGGGCAGCACACGGGGCCTCTGGCAGAACACAGGGCCCCAGGCAGCGCACAGGGCCCCAAGCAGCACACAGGGGCCCCAGGCAGTGCACGGAGCCCCAAACAGCGCACAGTGCCCCAGGCAGTGCACAGGACCCCAGGCAGCCCACAGGGGCCCCAGGCAGCCCACAGGGCTCCAGGCAGTGCACAAGGGCCTCAGGCAGTACACAGGGGCCCCAGGCAGCACACAGGGCCCCTGGCAGTGCACAGGGCCCCAGGCAGCGCACAAGGCCCCAGGCAGCGCACAGAGGTCCAAGGCAGCACACAGGGCCCCAGGCAGCACAGAGGGGCCCCAGAAAGAGCACAGGGGCCCCAGGCAGCGCACAGGGCAACAGGTAACACAGAGGATCCCCAGGCAGCACAGAGGGGCCCCAGGAAGAGCACAGGGGCCACAGGAAGTGCACGGGGCCCCAAACAGTGTACGGGGCCCCAGGCAGTGCACCGGACCCCAGGCAGCCCACAGGGGCCCCAGGCAGTGCACAGGGCCTCAGGCAGCACACGAGGTCCCAGGCAGTGCATGAGGCCCCAGGCAGCACACGGAGCTCCAGCAGCACATGGGGCCCCAGGCAGAGCACAAGGGCCCCATACAGTGCTCAGGGCCCCAGGCAGCGCACAGGACCCCAGGCAGCCCACAGGGGCCCTAGGCAGCCCGCAGGGCCCCAAGCAGCGCACAGGGGCCCCAAGTAGCACCCAGGGCCCCAGGCAGAACACAGGACCCCAGGCAGCGCACAGGGCCCCAGGCAGCACACAGGGGCCCCAGGCAGCGCACAGGGCCCCAGGCAGTGCACAGGGACCCCAGGCAGCGCACAGGGCCCCAGGCAGCACAGAGAGGCCCCAGGCAGTGCACGGGGCTCCAGGCAGAGCACAGGGGCCACAGGAAGCTCATGGGGCCCCAGGCAGCCCACAGGGACCCCAGGCAGCCCATAGGGCCCCAGGCAGCACACAGTGCTCCAGGCAGGCCACAGGAGCCCCAGGCAGCCTACAGGACCCCAGGCAGCCAACAGGGGGTCCCAGATAGCACACAGGGGGCAGAGACAGTAAGCAAGGGGGTAAGAGATAGCACGCAAAGGGCGGAAATAGACAGAGCGTATGTCCCCTGTGCACTGTCTGTGACCCCCTGTGCGCTATCTGGGACCCACTGTACGCTGTCTGGGACCCCCTGTGCGATGTCTGGAGCCCTGCTCTTGAGTATATCACTCAATCCTGTAAGGCTAGTTTCACATTTGTGTACAGCCGTGTGCATGCGTACGCTCTCAGTGAAGCATTGACCACTGCTGTGCCCTGCCAGTTAAGCTCTGCCCACATTCTTTTAACAGTGCTGCAACCCGCGGCGAAGGCAACAAGTTGGATTTTCTTGCGTTCACCGAATTGTCAAAACAACGCATGCGGATGCAAACGCAAACATCCGCAGGGCCTGCGTACACAATGATAAAGATAGGGTACGCATGCCGCATGCGGCTGCATGCGTACCTGGGCGGAGCTTAACTGGCGAGTGCGGCAGTAGGCGGGGCTTCACTGAGAGCGTACACAGCCGTGCGCAAATATGAAACTAGCCTAAGGTGTCTAGGGCCCATGTGCGATGCCTGGGGCCCCTGTGCAATGTCTGGGGCCCCGTTCTTGAGTACATCACTCAATGGTTCTCATAAGCAGGTATGACTTGTATTGTTTAAGATTATTGTACTTGTTTTCATTATGTATACCCCTCCTCACATGTAAAGCGCCATAGAATAAATGGCGCTATAACAATAAATAATAATAATAAGCGTGAAAAATCTGATCTACAGCAGCAGGGGTATATTCTGGCCCAGAGGTGTATAATCTGGCCTAGGTATAATATACCCATGGTCTATTCTCCTCTGGGGCAGAACATTAGTGTGTTTTTGCTGCTGTAGTACTACAGTATATATAAATGCACAACCACAAACCATATACCATTTCATGCGGCTTTGTCAGATTTTCATGCAGTTTGCAGCAGATTTCCCTCTTCCACGTGACACGGATAAATCTGCTGTGCTTCTGCACAAAAAAATCCACATCGTTGGGATGCGGATTTTGATGCAGATTGACTGCTGATTTTTTTCCTGTTGAAAATCAGCAGATCTAGTGCAAGGGAATGGGTGGACTAGACTTATAGCATGTGTTGAGGCATTACATTGAACTGGCAGTAGATGGTGCAGTTCCGTCATTGCATAGTTAATGTTATGTGTTGTAACTTGTTATGTATGTTTCTCCCTCCTTTCTATGATATGCACATTAAGTTCTCCAGTGTGAGTTCCTATTCTATCCTGATAAGGTATATAAAGTGAACTTGGAACACCTCCAACAATGGAAGAGCAACTATATGATCAGGTTTGGAGATTGTACACTGCAACAGAACAAAAGTACCCCCAGTGGATCTATGATCTACCTTCAGAGAAACGTTCAAATGCCAAGTCCCAGTTTAGACAAACATCTAGGCCATATCGAGCAGAGAAAGGGATAATTTACTGTGGAAAAAAGGAGGTTCTCACTAAAAGCCGACTGCCAAATATCCTGAATGCCTGTCACGACAACCCAACTTCTGGTGGCCATTTTGGCAGAGATAAAACATTTGCCAAAATTTCTGACCGTTATTACTGGAAGGGAATGAAGAATGATGTTTACCAACATGTCAAAGCCTGTCAAAAATGTTTTGTCACATGTCTCAAAATCCACAAAGAAGCTCCACCACTCAACGGTATACCAGTGCCTGGAAAAGTATGGAGCTTAGCTGGGATTGATATGATCGGTCCTCTTCAGGAAACATCAAATGGCAACAATTATATAGTTGCTGTCACTGATCATTTCTCGAAGTGGATTGAAGCAACAGCTGTTCCAGACAAGAGTGCCATGTCAGTAGCAAAATTTTTGTACACCATTATTCGCCGCTTAGGCTGTATGGACACTCTGATTAGCGACCAGGGAAGAGAGTTTGTGAACTCGATCATCGACAACCTGATGGATCATTTTCAAACAGATCACCGCATTTCATCTGCCTACCACCCACAAACAAATTGCCAGCAGGAATGTGACAATCGAACACTCAAAGAATCTCTTTGCAAGCTTGTCAATGACCAAGGAACCAACTGGGACCAGTTCATCCCTGGTGTTTTGTTTGCCTATCACACATCTGTGCATGCCTCAACCAAGTGCACTCCATTTGAGGTCATGTATGGAAGAAAGGCTAAGCTTCCTATTGACCTCAATCCATCAGCAAATGACACTGTGGATGTCATGTCTCTTTCAGATGATGCCAACCCTGATGTGCTAAATACACTCACAACCATTCATAACAGGATCCTCTCAACTGTAATTACCGTATATACTCGAGTATAAGCCGAGATTTTCAGCCCAAATTTTAGGGCTGAAAGTGCCCCCCTCGGCTTATACTCGAGTCACGGTAGCGGTGGGGTCGGCAGGTGAGGGGCTGAGGGCGCTGAGGTATACTTACCTAGTCCCAGCGATCCTCGCGCTGTCCCTGCCGTCCCACGGGCTTCGGCGCTGCAGCTTCTTCCTCTCTTCAGCGGTCACGTGGGACCGCTCATTACAGAAATGAATAAGCGGCTCCACCTCCCATAGGGGCGGAGCCGCTTATTCATTTCTCTAATCAGCGGTGCCGGTGACCGCTGATAGAGAAAGAAGCTGCAGCGCCGAAGACAGGAGGGGACAGCGCGAGGATCGCCAGGACTAGGTGAGTATGTTATATTCACCTGTCCTCGTTCCAGCCGCCGGGCGCCGATCCATCTTCCCGGCCGGCGCCTCCATCTTCCCGGCGTCTGCGCTCTCTGACTGATCAGGCAGAGGGCGCGATGACGCATATAGTGTGCGCGGCGCCCTCTGCCTGATCAGTCAGAGCAGAGACGCCGGGAAGATGGAGGCGCCGGAACGAGACGCTGGGAGCTGCAATCAAGGGAGGTGAGTATGTGTTTTTTTTTTTTTATTGCAGCAGTAGCAGCAGCAGCACAGATTAATGTGGAGCATCTATGGGGCACAGTGAACGGTGCAGGGCACCGTATATGGCACATCTATGGGGCACAGTGAACGGTGCAGGGCACCGTATATGGCACATCTATGGGGCACAGTGAACGGTGCAGAGCACCGTATATGGCACATCTATGGGGCACAGTGAACGGTGTAGAGCACCGTATATGGCACATCTATGGGGCACAGTGAACGGTGCAGAGCACCGTATATGGCACATCTATGGGGCACAGTGAACGGTGCAGAGCACCGTATATGGCACATCTATGGGGCACAGTGAACGGTGCAGGGCACCGTATATGGCACATCTATGGGGCACAGTGAACGGTGCAGAGCACCGTATATGGAGCACATCTATGGGGCACAGTGAACGGTGCAGAGCACCGTATAAGGCACAGCTAGGGGGCACAGTGAACGGTGCAGAGCACCGTATATGGCACAGCTAGGGGGCACAGTGAACGGTGCAGAGCACCGTATATGGCACAGCTAGGGGGCACAGTGAACGGTGCAGAGCACCGTATATGGCACATCTATGGGGCACAGTGAACGGTGCAGAGCACTGTATATGGCACAGCTAGGGGGCACAGTGAACGGTGCAGAGCACTATATGGGGCACAGCTATGGGGAAATATGAATGGTGTAGAGCACTATATGGCACAGCTATGGGGAAATAATGATCTATTTTTATTTTTGAAATTCACCGGTAAATGCTGCATTTCCACCCTAGGCTTATACTCGAGTCAATAAGTTTTCCCAGTTTTTTGTGGCAAAATTAGGGGGGTCGGCTTATACTCAGGTCGGCTTATACTCGAGTATATACGGTACTTAGTACCAACATCCATTCTGCTCAGAAACACCAAAAGTGTGCCTTTGATCGTCGACACAAGAGCAACAAAGAAATCACTGCTGGCACCATTGTTTATGTCAAGAATCAATGTCGTATTCATCGCATGGGTTCAAAGATGGTACCACCCTGGGTTGGACCGTACTTAGTTGTGGAATCCTTAACCAAGGGACGAGTAAAACTTAAGAACAATAACACTGGCAAGATACTAAGCAACACCTACCATGCCAGCAACCTTAAGATTTACCAGGATGAAGAGACTTCTCTACCACCCCAGTCCCCTGATGACTGTCCCAGTGACTCTGCCACACAGAAACACCAGCAAACCAAGACTTTCAACCCACTACCAAGTTCAGGAAGGAAGTATCTTACCACCACTCTTGACCTTACGGTTAATAGGGTTGTGTACTTTGGAGGCACAAGAGATCTTGGACAACCACAGCGTAGATATAAAACCAAAGGTGATGGGAACTGCTATTTTCAGGCCATCAGCTATTTTCTGACAGGAACAGAGGACAACTACTGCCTTCTCAGAGCTAAAGTCATCCACCACATGAAAACTGACTTGTCCAAAAAACTACAGGGCTACTGTAATCAAGATGTGAATGAATATGTGAACACCTCTTGCATCTCTCATGATGGAGTCTGGGCAACTGATGCTGAAATCATGGCCACAGCAAATCTGTTGAGTTGTAACATCGTCATCCACACCAAAGTTGGTGACACCATGGATTGGTTGACCTATCCCACAAGCTTCAATCTGCAGTCAACAACAGAACATGCACTTTATCTTGAAAACAATTATGATCATTTTAATGTTGTTATCAGTGTTTACTAATCATTTTAACCCCTTAGCGACCGCCGATACGCCTTTTAACGGCGGCCGCTAAGGGTACTTAAACCACAGCGCCGTTAATTAACGGCGCTGTGGAAAAAGTCCATAGCACCCCCCAGAGGCCGATTTTCTCCGGGGTCTCGGCTGCCGAGGGTAGCCGAGACCCCAGAGAACATGATTCGGGGTTTTTTTAACCCACCCCGCATTTGCGATCGCCGGTAATTAACCGTTTACCGGCGATCGCAAAAAAAAAAAAAAAGCGATCTCTTTTTAATTTCTCTGTCCTCCGATGTGATCGCACATCGGAGGACAGAGAAAAGGGGTCCCAGGTGGCCCCCCAATACTCACCTAGCTCCCCCGATGCTCCTCGTGTCTCCCGGTGGGCGCCGCCATCTTCAAAATGGCGGGCGCATGCGCAGTGCGCCCGCCGGCCGGCACCGGGAGAATCTTTGGGGTCTCGGCTACCGGGGGTAGCCGAGACCCCAAAGAGCACGATCGGGGTCGGTATTACCGACCCCTGTTTTGCGATCGCCGGTAATTAACTGTTTACCGGCGACCGCAAAAAAAAAAAAAAAAAGTAAAGTGTAATTCTCTGTCCTCTGATGTGATCGCACATCAGAGGACAGAGAAATAGGGGGATTCGGGGACCCTAGCATACTCACCTAGGTCCCTGGATCCTCTTGCTGCTCCTCCTGGCCGCCGGCAGCAGAACATGGCGGACGCATGCCCAGTGCGCCCGCCATCTGTCTCCATCTGCCGGCCGGCAGGAGAACAGCAGTTGGGGCTAAAATTAGGGTTAGGGTTAGGGTTAGGGGTAGGGTTAGGGGTACGGTTAGGGGTAGGGTTAGGGTTAGGGGTAGGGTTATGGGTAGGGGTAGGGTTAGGGGTAGGGTTAGGTTAGGGGTAGGGTTAGGGGTAGGGTTAGGTTAGGGGTAGGGTTAGGGTTAGGTTAGGGGTAGGGTTAGGGGTAGGGTTAGGGGTAGGGTTAGGTTAGGGTTAGGGGTAGGGTTAGGGGTAGGGTTAGGTTAGGGGTAGGGCTAGGGTTAGGGCTAGGGTTGGGGCTAAATTTAGGGTTAGGGTTGGGGCTAAATTTAGGGTTAGGGTTGGGGCTAAACTTAGGGTTAGGCTTCTTTCACACTTACGTCGGTACGGGGCCGTCGCAATGCGTCGGCCCGACATACCGACGCACGTTGTGAAAATTGTGCACAACGTGGGCAGCAGCTGTAGTTTTTCAACACATCCGCTGCCCAATCTATGTCCTGGGGAGGAGGGGGCGGAGTTACGGCCACGCATGCGCGGTCAGAAATGGAGGATGCGACGTACAAAAAAACGTTTCATTGAACGTTTTTTTGTGCCGACGCTCCGCCAAAACACAACTGATCCAGTGCACGACAGACGCGACGTGTGGCCATCCGTCACGATCCGTCGGCAATACAAGTCTATGGGCAAAAAACGCATCCTGCGGGCACATTTGCAGGATCCGTTTCTTGTCCAAAACGACGGATTGCGACGGAATGCCAAACGACGCAAGTGTGAAAGTAGCCCTAGAGCTAGGGTTAGGGTTGGGGCTAAAGTTAGGGCTAGGGTTGGGGCTAAAGTTAGGGTTAGAGCTGGGATTAGGGTTAGGGTTTGGATTAGGGTTCGTATTAGGGTTAGGGTTGGCATTAGGGTTACGCTTGGGATTAGGGTTAGGTTTGGGATTAGGGTTAAGGTTAGGGTTGTGATTAGGGGTGTATTGGGATTAGGGTTAGGTTTGAGGTTAGGGTTGAGATTAGGATTAGGGGTGTGTTGGATTTAGGGTTTTGATTAGGGTTATGGTTAGGGTTGACATTAGGGTTGTTTTGGGGTAAGGGTTGTGATTATGGTTAGGGTTAGTGATTAGGATTATGGATGAGGTTGGGATTAGGGTTAGGGGTGTGTTGGGGTTAGGGTTGGAGCTAGAATTGGGGGGTTTCCACTGTTTAGGTACATCAGGGGGTCTCCAAATACGACAGCCAATTTTGCGCTCAAAAAGTCAAATGGTGCTCCCTCCCTTCTGAGCTCTGCCGTGCGCCCAAACAGTGGGTTACCCCCACATATGGGGCATCAGCATACTCGGGATAAATTGGACAACAACTTCTGGGGTCCAATTTCTCTTGTTACCCTTGTGAAAATAAAAACTTGGGGGCTACAAAATCTTTTTTGTGAAAAAAATAATATTTTTTATTTTCACGACTCTGCATTCTAAACTTCTGTGAAGCACTTGGGCATTCAAAGTTCTCACCACACATCTAGATAAGTTCCTTGGGGGGTCTAGTTTCCAAAATGGGGTCACTTGTGGGGGGTTACTACAGTTTAGGTACATCAGGGGCTCTGCAATCGCAACATAATGCCCACAGACCATTCTATCAAAGTCTGCATTCCAAAAAGGCGCTCCTTCCCTTCCGAGCTCTGCCGTGCGCCCAAACAGTGGTTTACCCCCACATATGGCGCATCAGCGTACTCGGGATAAATTGGACAACAACTATTGCAGTCCAATTTCTCCTGTTACCCTTGTGAAAATAAAAACTTGGGGGCTACAATATCTTTTTTGTGGAAAAAAAAATATTTTTTATTTTCACGACTCTGCATTCTAAACTTCTGTGAAGCACTTGGGCATTCAAAGTTCTCACCACACATCTAGATAAGTTCCTTGGGGGGGTCTAGTTTCCAAAATGGGGTCACTTGTGGAGGGTTTCTACTGGTTAGGTACATCAGGGGCTCTGCAAACGCAACATAATACCCGCAGACCATTCTATCAAAGTCTGCATTCCAAAACGGCGCTCCTTCCTTCCGAGCTCTGCCGTGCGCCCAAATAGTGGTTTACCCCCACATATGGGGTACCAGCATACTCAGGACAAATTGGACAACAACTTTTGGGGTCCAATTTCTCTTGTTACCCTTGTGAAAATAAAAATTTGGTGGCTAAAAAATCTTTTTTGTGGAAAAAAAAATATTTTTTATTTTCACGGCTCTGCATTATAAACTTCTGTGAAGCACTTGGGCATTCAAGGTTCTCACCACACATCTAGATAAGTTCCATGGGGGGTCTAGTTTCCAAAATGGGGTCACTTGTGGGGGATTTCTACTGTTTAGGCACATCAGGGGCTCTCCAAACGCGACATGGCGTCCGATCTCAATTCCAGCCAATTCTACATTGAAAAAGTAAAACGGCACTCTTTCTCTTCCAAGCTCTGTGGTGCGCCCAAACAGTGGTTTACCCCCACATATTGGGTATCGACGTACTCAGGAGAAATTGCACAACAACTTTAGTGGTCTAATTTCTCCTGTTACCCTTGTGAAAATTAAAATTTGTGGGCAAAAAGATCATTTTTGTAGAAAAAATGCAATTATTTTTTTCACGGCTCTACGTTATAAACTTCTGTGAAGCACATGGGGGTTCAAAGTGCTCGCCACACATCTAGATAAGTTCCTTAAGGGGTCTAGTTTCCAAAATGGTGTCACTTGTGGGGGGTTTCCACTGTTTAGGCACATCAGGGGCTCTCCAAACGCGACATGGCGTCCAATCTCAATTCCAGCCAATTCTACATTGAAAAAGTAAAACGGCACTCCTTCTCTTCCAAGCTCTGCGGTGCGCCCTAACAGTTGTTTACCCCCACATATTGGGTATCAGCGTACTCAGGAGAAATTGCTCAACAACTTTTGTGGTCTAATTTCTCCTGTTACCCTTGTGAAAATAAGAATTTGTGGGCGAAAAGATCATTTTTGTGTAAACAAAAGCGATTTTTTATTTTCACGGCTCTACGTTATAAACTTCTGTGAAGCACTTGGGGGTTCAAAGTGCTCACCACACATCTAGATAAGTTCCTTAAGGGGTCTAGTTTCCAAAATGGTGTCACTTGTGGGGAGTTTCCACTGTTTAGGCACATCAGGGGCTCTCTAAATGTGACATGGTGTCCGATCTCAATTCCAGCCAATTCTGCATTGAAAAAGTCAAACGGCGCTCCTTCACTTCTAAGTTCTGCGGTGCGCCCTAACAGTGGTTTACCCCCACATATGGGGTATTGGCGTATTCAGGAGAAATTGCATAACAAAATTTATGGTTACATTTCTGTTTTTACACTTGTGAAAATAAAAAAAATGGTTCTGAATTAAGATGTTTGCAAAAAAAAGTTAAATGTTCATTTTTTCCTTCCACATTGTTTCAGTTCCTGTGAAGCACGTAAAGGGTTAATAAACTTCTTGAATGTGGTTTTGAGAACCTTGAGGGGTGTAGTTTTTAGAATGGTGTCACACTTCATTATTTTCTATCATATAGACCCCTCAAAATGACTTCAAATGTGATGTGGTCCCTAAAAAAAAATGGTGTTGTAAAAATGAGAAATTGCTGGTCAACTTTTAACCCTTATAACTCCCTAACAAAAAAAAATTTTGTTTCCAAAATTGTGCTGATGTAAAGTAGACATGTGGGAAATGTTATTTATTAACTATTTTTCATGACATATCTCTCTGATTTAAGGGCATAAAAATACAAATTTTGAAAATTGCAAAATTTTAAAAATTTTCGCCATATTTCCGTTTTTTTCATAAATAATCGCAAGTAATATCGAAGAAATGTTACCACTAACATGAAGTACAATATGTCACGAAAAAACAATCTCAGAATCAGCGGGATCCGTTGAAGCGTTCCAGAGTTATAACCTCATAAAGTGACAGTGGTCAGAATTGCAAAAATTGGCCTGGTCATTAAGTACCAAATTGGCTCTGTCACTAAGGGGTTAATGTTGTAATCAGTGATTACCTTTGAACATTTATATTGTAGTGTCCTGTCACCAGCCATGTGTACGATTATCAGCCGAAAGCCTCTCTGGAACCAATAATTGCCCCATGTAAAAGTACAGTACCTTTATAAGTTGAAGTTTCAGAATGTTATAACTTTTATTATATCCTGAACAGTTTTTTTTATGAACAGTCAAGGTTTTCAGGTTGAAGTAAAAAAAAGTCTGTGTGTTTAGAGTTTTAAACAATAAAATGTTGAAAAATTATGTAATTCTTGATTATATCACTCAATGGTGCTCATAAATGTGAAAAATCTGATCTTAATATGCTTTAATCTTTAGTATACTCAAGAACGGGGCCACAGACATCACACAGGGGGTCCCAAACAGCGCACATGGGATCCCAGACAGCGCACAGGGGGCAGAGACAGCGCACTGTCACTTCCCCTCCCGTGTGCACTGTCTCTGCCACTCCGTGGCAGCCTAGGGCCTCATGTGCTGCCTGGGGCCCCTGTGCGCTGTCTGGGCCGCTGTGCTCTGCCTGGGTCCCGGGTGCTGCCTGGGGCCCTGTGCGCTGCACGGGGCCCTGTGCACTGCCTGGGGCCCCATTAGCTGTCTCTGCCCCCGTGTGCTGCCTGGGGCCCTGGGTGCTCCTGCAAACCTGTGTGAACACTCTGCTCCTCGCTCTCTGAGATCCTGCTGCATCCATCTGTGCCAGCGCACCTCCTGCTCCACACTGCTCGTGCTGCTTCTTCTATGCCGCTGACCTACACCTGCAATTGCTAAACACGTAAGCTGGTTGCTGCTCTGGTTCTGCTTCATTTAATTAGCTGCAAAGCTCTGGACTGCTCTGCTTAATCTAAAGGTACCTTCACACTAAACGATATCGCTAGCGATCCGTGACGTTGCAGCGTCCTCGCTAGCAATATCGTTTAGTTTGACACGCAGCAGCGATCAGAATCCTGCTATGATGTCGTCGGTCGGGGCCAGACCTTTCTTTGGTCGCTGGCTCTCCCGCTGACATCGCTGAATCGGCGTGTGTGACACCGATTCAGCGATGTCTTCGCTGGTAACCAGGGTAAACATCGGGTTACTAAGCGCAGGGCCGCGCTTAGTAACCCGATGTTTACCCTGGTTACCATCCTAAAAGTAAAAATAACAAACGCTACATACTTACCTACCGCTGTCTGTCCCCGGCGCTGAGCTTTCCTGCACTCACTGTGAGCACAGCGGCCGGAAAGCAGAGCGGTGACGTCACCGCTGTGCTTTCCGGCTGCCCGGCGCTCACAGCCAGAGCAGAGAAGCAAAGCGCCGGGGACAGACAGCGGTAGGTAAGTATGTAGCGTTTGTTATTTTTACTTTTAGGATGGTAACCAGGGTAAACATCGGGTTACTAAGCGCGGCCCTGCGCTTAGTAACCCGATGTTTACCCTGGTTCTTGGCATCGTTGGTCGCTGGAGAGCGGTCTGTGTGACAGCTCTCCAGCGACCAAACAGCGACGCTGCAGCGATCCGGATCGTTGTCTGGATCGCTGCAGCGTCGTTTAGTGTGAAGGTACCTTAAGTCTTCTACCCAGGCCTTCCTGGATAATTTAACACTTTGTTTGGACTTGCTTATCCATGCATGGACTAGATACGGACTTCTTTGTTTCCAGCATTCTCAAGTATAGACTGTGCTCTACAGACTGCTGATTGCATTTCTCCCTGAGATTTCCTATAGACTTGTTAAGTTGTTTAAGTGTTATGGACTTGAGTTTTCTCTGCACTTGTCTGAAGCACCGTGTGTTTACAATATAGACTTTTTCACCTACAAACTGTTTTCTGTATTGTCTTGTTCCATGCAAAGAGACTCCTGAGTTTTCCAATATATTTATTACAGGATACTCAAGCCATAAAAGGAGTCTGCTGGAACAATGTCTGCCAAAAGCAAATTGGAGCAGGTATTCGCCGTGATTAAATCCCTGCAGAAAGATGTGGAAGGTCTGCAAAAGAAACTTGGAGGCATTGAACGTAATGAGCAAGTGTTTGGAGAATCTTTACAGGACTTAAATACCCGAATGGCGGCCCAGGAAAACAAACTTGCTGGTGTGGAGTCCCAGTATGGACAGGCTTTCCAGAACTTAAAGGGAACCTGTGACCTGAATTTGGCGGGACCGGTTTTCGGTCATATGGGTGGAGTTTTCAGGTGTTTGATTCACCCTTTCCTTACCCACTGGCTGCATGCTGGCCACAATATTGGATTGAAGTTCTTTCTCTGTCCTCCGTAGTACACGCCTGCGCAAGGCAATCTTGTAAAAAAGAAGGATGGGACCCTGAGACCCTGTGTTGACTATCGGGAACTCAATAAGGTAACCATACGAAATCGTTATCCTTTGCCTCTGATTCCTGAATTATTGGAAAGAGTCCGCCAAGCTAAGGTGTTCTCCAAACTGGATCTTCGTGGGGCTTATAATTTGGTGCGTATTCGTCCGGGGATGAGTGGAAGACAGCATTCAGATGCCGGTATGGACACTTTGAATATCTCGTGATGCCCTTTTGCTGCTTTGTAACGCCCCTGTAGCATTTCAACCACTTGCTAATGACATTTTCAGAGATTTGTTGGACCAGTTTGTGATGATCTATTTGGACGATATTCTAATCTTTTCTGACTCTCTACAGGAACACGAAGAACATGTCAAAGCTGTTTTAAGATGTCTGAAAGAGAACCATCTGTATATCAAGCCAGAGAAGTGCGAGTTCCATCCTTCTGAGATACAGTTCTTAGGTTATGTCATATCTCTCCAGGGCCTGAACATGGAATCTGGTAAGATTCAGGCTATCCTTGACTGGCCAGTACCCAAGAACGTTAAGGAGGTCCAACGTTTTATTGGTTTTACAAATTTTTACAGACGTTTTATTCGAAACTTTTCTGATATTGTCCGTCCCATTACTTCCTTGACAAAGAAGGAAAAGTCCTTTAAGTGGTCATCACAGGCTCAAGAAGCTTTTGATCGGCTTAAGATCTGTTTCACCTCAGCACCACTGTTGATACACCCAGATCCAGCACTTCCTTTCATTGTGGAGGTGGACGCTTCTGATAATGCTTTGGGGGCTATTCTCTCCCAGAGAACTGGAGAGAAGGGTCTGCTACATCCTTGTGCTTTCTTTTCCCGTAGACTAACCTCAGCAGAGAAGAACTACGACTTGGGAGACAAGGAACTGTTGGCTATTATTTCGGATTTCAAGGAATGGAGGCATCATCTACAAGGAGCTGCACAACAGATTATAGTGCTGACTGACCATCACAATTTAGAGTTCCTTAGATCCGATAGATGTCTTTCTACTCGTCAAGCTTGTTAGAATATATTTTTAAACCAATTCAATTTTGTTATCTTGTAGCATCCTGGTTCTGGTAATGGGAAGGCTGATGCTTTATCCCGAATCCATGCTGCGGATTCCGTACCTGGAGTCCCATCCAAGACCATTCTTTCTGATGCCAACTTCATCGGAGTTATCCACCATCAGGACTTGTGGAAGGAGTGCAGGGAAGCTTATGATGGTGATGTATTTCTGGCCAACCCACCTGTTGATATTAATCTTATCTATAAGGGTGGCATGTGGTTCAGAGATCGACGTATCTATCTCCCAGAGACTCTCAGTCTGCAGATCCTCAAGTTGGTACATGACTCCCAAGTTGGCTGGTCACAAGGGGGTACAGAAGACACAAGAGTTCCTAAGCCGATTTTTCTGGTGGCCAACTTGCCTGAAGGATACTAAGGATTATGTTATCTCTTGCGAGGTATGTGCTCGTTAAAAGACTCCTCGTGTGGCACCTACGGGTCTTCTGCAACAATTACCTATTCCGTCCCGCCCATGGGGGTCTATTTCAATGGACTTTATTGTGGAGCTGCCTACATCGAGGGGCATGAATACAATCATGGTGGTAGTTGATTGCCTGACTAAAGCCGCTCATTTGTTCCATGCACCGGCCTCCCCTCAGCTAAGGATACAGTGAACTTGGTTATGCAGAATGTATTTCAGCTACATGGGGTCCCAGATGAGATCATCTCTGACCGTGGAGTACAGTTCACTTCAAGATTCAGGAAGGGGTTTTGCTCTGCACTCAATATTAATGTCTGTCTCTCTTCCGCTTATCATCCCCAGACAAATGGTCAGACTGAGCGTACCAATCAGACATTGGAACAATATCTACGATGCTATGTCAGCTATCTCCAAGATGATTGGTTGGAGTTACTGCGGTTGGCCGAATTTTCATATAACAATTCTCAAGAGCGCCTCCACTAAGTTCACACCTTTCCTTGCCAATCTGGGTTATCATCCGTGTATTTTACCTAGGTCTCCGATTAATTCTCCGGTTCCAGCAGTTGAGAAAAGGCTAACTGTGTTGAGGCAAAATCTGGAGGTTCTGAAGGAATCCCTGACCACGGCCCAAGAACGTTATATGAGATCGGCTGATAGATTCCGTAAACCTGCACCCATGTTCATGGTAGGAGATTCCGTGTGGTTATCCACCAAAAATCTGCAGTTAAACGTTCCTTCACAAAAACTTGGACAGAAATTAATCGGCCCTTTCAAGATCAACGGTATTGTTAGCTCTGTGTCCTGCCGTCTGAAGCTGCCTAGGACTATGAAGGTACACCCAGTTTTCCATGTATCTTTACTAAAGCCTGTATCTCCTAATACCTTCCAGGGATGAGTTGTGCCACCTCCGCAGCCTGTGATGATTGATCGGCAAGAACAATTTGTGGTGGAAGAAATTATTGATTCCAGGATTTGCAGGAATCGGCTCCAATACCTGATAAGGTGGCAGGGGTATCACCCTGAAGAAGACTCTTGGGAACCAGTGGAAAACATCAATGCTCAACAGAAAATTTCTCGTTTCCATCAGAGATTCCCTGGAAAACCAGGTCCAGGATCGTCCTGAGGCCGATTCTAAGGAGGGAGTAATGTCAGGACTCTGAATAGTTTTTGATTACCTTTTGGGCATGCCTGCCCTTTTCCAAGATGGTGTCTTTTGTTTCAGTGCTCCTTGTCTTCCTGCCTTATAACTCCACCCCATGCTCTAGTCTGTGCTTGAGTATTCTACTGGTGTTCTTGCTCCTGGTGGCTTCCTGGCTTTCTGGCTGCTCCTGCAAACCTGTGTGAACACTCTGCTCCTCGCTCTCTGAGATCCTGCTGCATCCATCTGTGCCAGCGCACCTCCTGCTCCAGACTGCTCGTGTTGCTTCTTCTATGCCGCTGACCTACACCTGCAATTGCTAAACACGTAAGCTGGTTGCTGCTCTGGTTCTGCTTCATTTAATTAGCTGCAAAGCTCTGGACTGCTCTGCTTAATCTAAGACTTCTACCAAAGCCTTCCTGGATAATTTAACACTTTGTTTGGACTTGCTTATCCGTGCATGGACTAGACACGGACTTCTTTGTTTCCAGCATTCTCTAGTATAAACTGTGCTCTACAGACTGCTGATTGCATTTCTCCCTGAGATTTCCGATAGACTTGTTAAGTTGTTTAAGTGTTATGGACTTGAGTTTTCTCTGCACTTGTTTGAAGCACCGTGTGTTTACAATATAGACTTTTTCACCTACAAACTGTGTTCTGTATTGTCTTGTTCCACGCAAAGAGACTCCTGAGTTTTCCCATATATTTATTACAGGATACTCAAGCCATAAAAGGAGTCTGCTGGAACAATGTCTCCCGAAAGCAAATTGGAGCAGGTGTTCGCAGTGATTAAATCCCGGGGCCCCGTGACTAGTCTGCTGGTTGGTGGGGTGCGGCGCGAACGCTGGACACTTGGGGAGGTTAATTTTGTGGCTGTGTGCTCCCTGAACAGAACGCCTTTGTTTTTATGAATAGTGGGTAGTCAGCATTGGTTGTTATGGTTACTCTGTAACACTTCCGGGATTATGCTGGGTTCATTTCCGGCACCTAGGAGTATAAAGCGCTACTTTTGGCATTCTTTTACCATGCCCCTTGAGGAAGGTGTGTTACCGAAACGCGCGTCGGGGTGGGCGCACTGACCCTGGGAGTCTCACATCTTGCTAACATGTAATCAGCACTTTCATCTTGTACTATAATATTGGGACCATATGTTTTCTATTTGATACATCTCCCATAATGGGTTTACTTCTAGTTTGATGTTATTTATTGGTGGTTCTTTTTATATTTATTTTTACTTTGAAGTGCATCCATGTTATAGATATGTTTTCTAACTACCTCCCCCTTATATGGGGAATACATGGTTCTCTATGGAGATCTTGAAAAGTATATAGGTGTGTTGATTCCCCGGCTCCGTGCGCCCTTGGTATTCATACACGACTGTGCGGTGTTCTTGTACACCATGCGGCGCCATGCCCCTACCTGTCTGTTACTTTTTACTAATAAAATTATATTAAATTATTTTTTGTTATTTTTTTTAACCTTGGGTCGTTTCTTTTGGGTCTTTTGACCCACTCCTCCTTAACGTATATTAGCGACTAGTTCGTATATTGTGTCCTTATCTTTATCAGCATTGTTATATTTTTCATTCTCTGATTTCCCTTTTTGTGATGCCTTAGTATGCTGACTTTAGTCGTGTTTTTGCTTAATTACTGTATTTTTGCTGTGTTTTGCACAGGTTTCATCCACGATAAAATGGACTATAGAGCCAGGGAACGAGTCTGGCTTGGGCAAATGGAACAGGTTTTTGGGGAAGGTGCAGCGGGTGCGCAGCGGGTTGGTGATCATTCTTGGGATGAGAAGTGTGCCTCTGTTCAGACTCTGTTGGTCAAACGCACCAAACTTTGATGTAATCGCGCGTTTCTGGAAAAATATGTGTCACGAGCCATGATCCCCAGGGGCCTGCGGGTGAGGGTGATTCCTGCATACCCAGTGAATGATGAGTCTTTCATTAGTGAGTGGGAGGAGGCGTGCAGTGGCTGTTCTAAAACCTTAATGCAGCTTCTAATTAAACTCAACACCAAATCAATTGGGGATCTTGACAAGCTGATAGATGCAGCGCAGGCGGACCTCCGAGTGAGCTGCACTGAGGAAAAAATTCAGACTTTTGAATCGAATTTGGAAAAAACTTTAGACGAGACGGTGAAAAAAATACATGACAATCAAATTAATAAATTTAATAGAGATGCCAAAGACTATCATCTTAAAACAGTGTATCGATGGGCTAAAACTACATCACAGCCATATTCAAGAAACCGGATTAACTCATTGTCATCCATCTCCTCGGCCGGTGAAACCTCAGATGCATCTGTGCCCTCAATGGTTACCCGTTCCGGAGTAGGAAATAAGAGACCCCGTAAATATAATTACCATCCTTATAAATGCCAGGGGGCTCGCTCTTCAGGTGATGGACATGACAATAATAAGGTAATAAATTTAAGTAAATATCAACTATCGCCTTCTGACCTGTCTTTATTAAATAAAGGTTTTTCGTTTCCTCCATCAGGGGGCCTTGATATATTCACTATTATCAAGGACCTGCATATTTTTGCACGATCTTTGATATTTAAGCGACACTTTTTTGATGACAACTTACATGTTCTTTTTCCCACAGAAGAAGAACAAACAGCTCTGAGGACATTGGAGGAGCTGTCAGATGAACATCAATCCACTGAGGGAGGTAGGATACCTCCATCCATTAGACCTCGCTCCAGGAAATTCCCTCCCCTATCTAACTGTAGTGCAATTGATCTATTCGTTCAGGTGGTTACCAATGATTTTTTGAAAATTCCCCAGCACATCCGGGGAGATAATTTGACAGGTGAGGAGAGGCGGCGCCTCCGTTATCTGTGGGAGCTACCAGACGTGGTACTTAAACCGGCAGACAAGGAGGGCAACGTTATAATTTGGCCCACAGTTATGTATGAGCGTGAGGCCTTCCACCAGTTGAAAAATCCAGTGTGTTATAAGAAATTGACGCTTAACCCCTTATCTGCCTACAGTATCTTGTCAGCTGCCCTCGATAATGGAGTTATTACTAAAGAATTGTCCACAGATTTGGAGGTAAAGGAACCAGCTATACCAACTTTTTATCTGCTCCCCAAGATACATAAAAATATACATACCCCCCCGGACGTCCTATAGTTTCAGGTCGAGGGAATTTCCTGGAGAACGTTAATAAGTGGATTGATTCCATCTTACAGCCTCTGGTGGAGGGCCTACCTTCTTTTCTTAAGGACACGACACAGCTACTTTGCATGGTTGATGAACTCTCTCTTGTTTCAGATACCCTCCTTGTCACAGCTGATGTCGAGTCCTTATATACTAGTATTCAACATAGGGATGGCTTACGTGCTGTTGAATTTTTTCTGGAATCATCTGACTATTCCCCAGACTTCAAGGCCTTAGTACTTGAGGTGCTGGAATTTACTCTAACCCATAATTTTTTTACTTTTAAGGGGTCCCTCTACCTACAGCTCCAGGGGACTGCTGTGGGGGCAGCCTTTGCCCCCTCATATGCTAACCTTTTCCTGGGGCTGTGGGAGAGGGACCTCTTCCAGGTCTATGGGCGGGCGGCGTCGGGGTGCTGCGTCCTCACTTGGGCGCGGTACATCGACGATGTATTCCTAATCTGGCAGGGTACCACTTCAGCTTTGAAAGATTTTTTTGAGGAAGTTAACGATAATGACCAAAATATACATCTAACCGTCAAATGCAATCCAGACGAAATTGAGTTTCTAGATGTCGTACTTCGTAGAAGTAGTGGTGGGATTATTAATACCAGCATCTATCGTAAACCAACTTCAACTAACATGTTGCTGCACGCCTCCTCCTCACATCCAAGTCACATGATTCGTTCAGTGCCAGTGGGACAATTTCTACGTCTTCGCCATATTTGTTCCACACAAATGTTATTTGAGGAGGAGGCTAACAAACTTAAGCAGCGGTTTCTTGAGAGGGGATATGGTCGGCGAGCAGTTAAAAAGGCATACCATCGAGCTAAATGGTCAGAGAGAAACTCGCTGTTGTATTCTAATAACAGCCATAGAAGTGATTCTGGAGTGGTGAGATTTATCACTAATTTTAACACCCAATCTGAATCAGTACGCTCAGCCCTCACGAAGGCTTGGCCAATACTTATGACTGATTCAACCATGGCCAAATTATTACCTGAAAGATCCGCCATTACGTTTAGACAAGCCAGAAAATTGCGCAACCACCTGGTGCATAGTCACTATAATGGTGAACCCCCGAGGACATTTCTGAGCAATATCCTTGCCAGACTGGGCTGCAGGCCTTGTGGTCGGTGTGTCGCATGCACAAATATCGATTGCAGTAATTCCTTTATAGACTCTACAGGCCACAAAACCTTTAGGATTTCGAAATCAATTACTCTGCATTTCGAGGTATGTGATTTATTATGCCATTTGTCCGTGCTCCCTGATTTATGTAGGACTTACTACACGCCAGCTTAAGGTGAGAGTCAGGGAGCATGTGCTTGGTATTCAGGTGGCCATCGACCAGGAGGATATTGCCCTTTTAACAACAATACCCAGACATTTCAAGACCCACCATAACTGTGACAGTAATGGACTGCGGGTCAAGGGGATTGACACTATAGATCTGGGGATACATGGTGGAAAAATTTCCCAACGTTTAGCACAGTTAGAGGCAAGGTGGATCTGGACCCTGGGGACGGTACATCCACGGGGTCTGAATGAGAATCTCAGCTTTTGGTCCTTTTTGTGATCACTGGGGTTGAGCTACTTTTGTTTTTATAGGATCGGGTCGGATTTCACGTAATCCAACTTTTTCAAAAGTCGGGTCGAGTGAAATCGGCCGACCCTATAGAAAAGTCGGGGTCGGGGTCGGCCGAAACACGAAACCCAATGCAGTGCATTGGGTTTCTAATGGTTTCCAGGGTCTGAAGGAGAGGAAACTCTCCTTCAGGCCCTGCGATCCATATTAATGTGTAAAATAAAGAATAAAAAAAAAAAATATTGCTATACTCACCCTCGGACATGCCCTGGTTGTAACCGGGAGCCTTCCTTCCTAAGAATCAGCGCTTGTAGGACCTTTCGATGACGTCGCGGCTTGTGATTGGTCGCGTGAGCGGTCACATGGGCGTCACGCGACCAATCAGAAGCCGTGACGTCATCGAAAGGTCCTTCAAGCGCTGATTCTTAGGAAGGAAGGCTGCGGGTTACAACCAGGGTGCATCCGAGGGTGAGTAAATACCTATTAGGAATATACTCACCCTCGGACGCGCCCTGGTTGTAACCCGCAGCCTTCCTTCCTAAGAATCAGCGCTTGAAGGACCTTTCGATGACGTCACGGCTTCTGATTGGTCGCGTGAGCGGTCACATGTGCGTCACGTGACCAATCAGAAGCCGTGACGTCATCGAAAGGTCCTTCAAGCGCTGATTCTTAGGAAGGAAGGCTCCCGGTTACAACCAGGGCGTGTCCGAGGGTGAGTATAGCAATATTTTTTATTTTTATTCTTTATTTTACACTTAAATCTGAATTCCGATACCAATTCCCGATATCTTAAACATATCGGGAATCGGTATCGGAATTCCGATTCCAGATTCAGAAGATCGCCGACTTCATGGCCGACCCCACACAGGGGTCGGGTCGGGTTTCATGAAACCCGACTTTGCCAAAAGTCGGCGACTTCTGAAAATGGCCGACCCGTTTCGCTCAACCTTAGTGATCACCACTCGCTGCGCGTTGTGTACTTTACTCCGTAACAGGTGTTTGTTTTAAAAATTTTATTGTATTTGCTTTATATTTTATCCTAGGTTTAGTCACGGTTTAATTATGGTTGTTTCCTGGACGTTTGGGAGTATGGATACACAAAGAAGGGGATCTACCATTCGTTGCATCTGTCCCACAGTGGAGGAGAGGTGGGATTTAGTCTGACACATCGTTCTTTAATCCCTGCTAAGAATAATTGAATGGGCTTCATCACGACTGGAGGATAATCTTGATGAGTTTTCAACTGGGACATCTTTCCAAGGGATGACAAACTGGACGTTTATTGGACTGTAGTAATGGGCTACCAGTTTTCTTTTCCTATATATGACATTTAGATGTATTATTTGAAGATTTGATTCATGTATATGGACGATTTAAACTTTTGTATAGCTGGGGCTCATTTGCTGCAGTAATTTGGGTTAATGGTGCACAGGCGTATTCTCTATCCCTGTGCTGGGCAACGGGATGACATCATGCATTAGCCGCATACTTATTTTGCATTATTGTTTGAGAGCCCATTGCGCATGCACACGATCTCCCCTGTTTTGCTCGGCGGTGGTGCCAGCTGCACGTCTGCCATTGGACTACACGGGGCCTGTGACTAGTCTGCTGGTTGGCGGGGCGCGGCGCGGGTGCCGGACACTTGGGGAGGTTAGTTGTGTGGCTGTGTGCTCCCTGAACTGAACGCCTTTGTTTTTATGAATAGTGGGTAGTCAGCATTGGTTGCTATGGTTACTCTGTAACACTTCCGGGATTATGCTGGGTTTATTTCCGGCACCTAGGAGTATAAAGCGCTACTTTTGGCATTCTTTTACCATGCCCCCTGAGGAAGGTGTGTTACCGAAACGCGCGTCGGGGTGGGCGCACGGACCCTGGGAGTCTCACATCTTACAAAGAGGTAATCAGCATTTTCATCTTGTACTATAATATTGGGACCATGTTTTCTATTTGATACATCTCCCATAATGGGTTTACTTCTAGTTTGATGTTATTTACTGGTGGTTCTTTTTATATTTATTTTTACTTTGAAGTGCATCCATGTTATAGATATATGTTTTCTAACTACCTCACCCTTATATGGGGAATACATGGTTCTCTATGGAGATCTTGAAAAGTATATAGGTGTGCTGATTCCCCGGCTCCGTGTGCCCTTGGTATTCATACACGACTGTGTGGTGTTCTTGTACACCATGCGGCGCCATGCCCCTACCTGTCTGTTACTTTTTACTAATAAAATTATATTAAATTATTTTTTGTTATTTTTTTGAACCTTGGGTCATTTATTTTGGGTCTTTTGACCCACTCCTCAACTTATATTAGCGACTAGTTCGTATATTGTGTCCTTATCTTTATCAGCATTGTTATATTTTTCATTCTCTGATTTCCCTTTTTGGGATCCCTTAGTATGCTGACTTTAGTCGTGTTTTTGCTTAATTACAGTATATTTATTACAGCTTCCCTGCCCTATGTTCTACATGGAAGCTGAAGTCCTGCAGGGCTAAGAACCAACGGGTGAGCCTAGCATTTCTACTCTTCGTTTCCCTCATCCATCTGAGTGGGGCATGGTCGGATATCAATCTAAACTTACGTCTCAGCAGATAGTATCGTAACGTGTCCACCGCCCACATTATGGCCAAGCACTCCTCTACGACTAATTTATTTCACATGACAGCTTCCTACTCAGGTAGAGAACAGGATGTTCCTCCCCATGTATCTCCTGGGAAAGGATTGCTCCTACCCCAACATCAGAGGCGTCTGTCTGAAGTATAAATTATTTCTTAAAGTCAGGGGCCATCAGAACAGGTTGCTTACACAGAGCCCCTTTCATTTCTTGGAAGGCTGACTCTGTCTCTTTGGACCATTTAACCATTACTGATTTTGTCCCCTTTACAAGATCGGTCAGAGGCGCAGCCACCATGGTGAAGTTTGGAATAAACCTCCTGTAATATCCCACGATCCCCAGGAAGGCTCTAATCTGCTTTTTGGAGAGTGGTCTTGGCCATGTTTGAATTGCCTCCACTTTACTGATTTGGGGTTTTTATTTCACCACAAGCCACTACATATCCCTGGTACTTGGCTTCTTCTTTACCCAAGGCACACTTCTTCGGGTTTATTGTAAGCCCCGCTTCCCTTATAGCAGGGGTCCCCAACCTGTAGCTCGGGAGCCACATGTGGCTCGCGGTCCCATGAATTGTGGCTCGCGGCTCTCTGCCAGCTTGGTGAATTAGCTCCAGTTCTAGCAAACAGATATGAAGAGCAAATCTGAAAATGGTGAATTTTGTGAGCAGCCCTGCACAGAAGAGCATATCTGGATGCACATATACTGGTCTCTGGGGTTTTGAGATGATTTAAGTATGGTATGCTGGACAAGATGACACCACCTGTCAGAGGAGATGTTTGAAGCTGGATGTGACAGTGTCTTAGGAGTGTTTTGTAGGAGAATACTGAATGGGGGTATTGTGGGAACCCCTGGATCTTTGTATACTGCTTTGGCGTGATTTTTGTGGAAAAGCTTTCGTTAACCATTATGCCTGTAATGGGGGCTTTGGTTGCCACTATTGTGAGGGGGGCAGGAGCTGAATGTGGCTCGCAACCCTCTCTCGAGGCTGGATGTGGCTCTCAAGGTCAGAAACGTTGGGGACCTGTGCCTTAGAGCATCAAACACTGCTTGGACCTTTTCCAGATGACTCTCCCAGTCCGGGCTAAAGATGACAATATCATCCAGGTATGCAGCAGCATATGGATTATGAGGTGCAAGGATTCTATCCATAGAAATATATAGAAAAATAAGGCTAAAAGCTGTTGTAATTCAGTACCACAATGGACATAGAGGTCAGAACACATACAGTGACCTGACAATAACCCAAAAACATAGAACGAGCTCTGAGACGTGGGAACTCTGCTGACCGCAATCCCTAAACCTCTCCAACCACACTAGAGGCAGCCGTGGATTGCGCCTAACGCTCCCTATGCAACTCGGCACAGCCTGAGAAACTAGCCAACTTGAAGATAGAAAATCAGCCTACTTTGCCTCAGAGAAATACCCCAAAGGAAAAGGCAGCCCCCACATATAATGACTGTGAGTTAAGATGAAAAGACAAACGTAGAGATGAAATAGATTTAGCAAAGTGAGACCCGACTTTCTGAACAGAGCGAGGATAAGAAAGGTAACTTTGTGGTCAACACAAAACCCTACAAAAACCACGCAAAGGGGGCAAAAAGACCCTCCGTACCGAACTAACGGCACGGAGGTACACCCTCTGCGTCCCAGAGCTTCCAGCAAGCAGGAAAAAACAAATAGACAAGCTGGACAGAAAAAACAGCAAACAAAATAGCAAAGCGGAACTTAGCTATGCAGAGCAGCAGGCCACAGGAACGATCCAGGAGGAAACAGGTCCAATACTAGAACATTGACTGGAGGCCAGGATCAAAGCACTAGGTGGAGTTAAATAGAGCAGCACCTAACGACTTCACCACATCACCTGAGGAAGGAAACTCAGAAGCCGCAGTACCACTATCCTCCACCAACGGAAGCTCACAGAGAGAATCAGCCGAAGTACCACTTGTGACCACAGGAGGGAGCTCTGCCACAGAATTCACAACAAAAAGCCACAGACAGCACAGCGACAGACCGAAGGAGCACGGAGATCTCGCCCCGACCAAGACGTGCAACAATGGAAGATGAGGAAAAAGGCGTGTACTCCAGCTCCATAAAATCTTGAAATTCTTTATTAGTGCATAAAAAAATATAGCGTGATTAATATCCTTGCTCAAAGGTGGATGCAGTCATGAGGATAGACAACGCGTTTCGATCTATGCGATCTTAATCATGTCTAACAGCATATGAACATTGCCAGGGTTCATAGTACTAAGAAACCAATCACTGTGGATTCCAGAATCACATGACTGAAAAGTCGCAGGTCCTACTACATAACCATCTAACAATAAAACTAAATATAGATAAATAAAAATAATTCAACAATAATGATATAATATTTCATTTTTCTTATTTAAACCTAACGGTGATCTTGTTTGTAAAGTGTATATCCAATACGCCTCCGGCGTCTTTTGATATCCCCACCACGATTAGAGCATTTAACCAATTCTATGCCCTGAACAGCCATCGCTGCAATGTTACCTCCGTGGCAAGTAGCAAAATTTCTGGCAACCATAGATACATTTCTATTACCACCATAAAAATTACCTGTCTAAATAGGCCTCAATACAAATGCACAAGCAGGGTGCAGCGGACCCAAACAAAATAGCAAATGCACAGGTGCAATACCTAATGAAACAGCCAGCCTTCAATAAGGGTTTGGCCGTGTGGTACATCAATGCACTAAGATAAAATACTCTGTATGTGGCGTGTTCACACAAGGAATACAAAGCGTATGGCTACAGCCTATTAATAACGCCCTATGGCGGGCTGCCCAGTGCTAAAATGCATCCCGTGTGAACAGAGGCCACAGTGTACAGAACAATTTGGGCCCAGCTGCACCCTGCAAAAAATATACGTGCAAAAAAAACATATAAATATATGTAAGGTATTAGTTGATATTAGGGCCATAATATGGAAGCTGGCAACCCACGCCAAGGGTCCTTACGTATTGCCAGTCCTACTCTAACATGAAAAACACCAAAAAAGGACACATTCAAGAAAAAAACACCAAAAAACAGGCAAAGATGCTTACCTGTCTAAATAGGCCTCAATACAAATGCACAAGCAGGGTGCAGCGGACCCAAACAAAATAGCAAGTGCACAGGTGCAATACCTAATGAAACAGCCAGCCTTCAATAAGGGTTTGGCCGTGTGGTACACCAATGCACTAAGATAAAATACTCTGTATGTGGCGTTTTATCTTAGTGCATTGGTGTACCACACGGCCAAACCCTTATTGAAGGCTGGCTGTTTCATTAGGTATTGCACCTGTGCATTTGCTATTTTGTTTGGGTCCGCTGCACCCTGCTTGTGCATTTGTATTGAGGCCTATTTAGACAGGTAAGCATCTTTGCCTGTTTTTTGGTGTTTTTTCTTGAATGTGTCCTTTTTTGGTGTTTTTCATGTTAGAGTAGGACTGGCAATACGTAAGGACCCTTGGCGTGGGTTGCCAGCTTCCATATTATGGCCCTAATATCAACTAATACCTTACATATATTTATATGTTTTTTTTGCACGTATATTTTTTGCAGGGTGCAGCTGGGCCCAAATTGTTCTGTACACTGTGGCCTCTGTTCACACGGGATGCATTTTAGCACTGGGCAGCCCGCCATAGGGCGTTAATAGGCTGTAGCCATATGCTTTGTATTCCTTGTGTGAACACGCCACATACAGAGTATTTTATCTTAGTGCATTGGTGTACCACACGGCCAAACCCTTATTGAAGGCTGGCTGTTTCATTAGGTATTGCACCTGTGCATTTGCTATTTTGTTTGGGTCCGCTGCACCCTGCTTGTGCATTTGTATTGAGGCCTATTTAGACAGGTAAGCATCTTTGCCTGTTTTTTGGTGTTTTTTCTTGAATGTGTCCTTTTTTGGTGTTTTTCACCATAAAAATTACTAGTGTCTCTTATGTGTTCAGAGATTCTCGTTTTAAGCTTTCTAGTGGTACATCCCACATATGAAACTTTACACTGTGTACAATTGATCTTATATACCACATTTTTAGAGTGGCAATTTATGAAGTCTCTAATTTTATAGCTTTTGGAGTTGTCATAATTAGTAAATATATTGCCTGATTCATTTGTGCTACATGCGATAGTGCCGCATTTATAGAAGCCTTTGCATTCCAACCATGTATTGGATCTGGATTTGGATGTATATTGACTTGGAGAAATTATGTCCCCTATGGTTGGAGCTCTTCTGGCAACTATATTTATGCCGTCATTTAGTATATTTGACAAAATGTCATCCTGTTCTAAAATTGGTAGCCGCTTCTGTATAATAGATTTGATCTCATTAAAATGGGAACTATACTGAAGCCAAACATACGGTTTATTTTGTTTGACTGCCCTATTTTTTTTTTTAGATTTAAGATTAGATTTTAACCCCTTAAGCCCCAAGGTTGGTTTGCACGTTAATGAGCGGGCCAATTTTTACAATTCTGACCACTGTCCCTTTATGAGGTTATAACTCTGGAACGCTTCAACGGATCTTGGCGATTCTGACATTGTTTTCTCGTGATATATTGTACTTCATGATAATGGTAAAATTTCTTTGATATAACTTGCGTTTATTTGTGAAAAAATGGAAATTTGGCGAAAAGTTTGAAAATTTTGCAATTTTCCAACTTTGAATTTTTATGCCCTTAAATCACAGAGATATGTCATGTAAAATAATTAATAAGTAACATTTCCCACATGTCTACTTTAGATCAGCACAATTTTGGAACCCAACATTTTTTTTGTTAGGGAGTTATAAGGGTTAAAAGTTGACCAGCAATTTCTCATTTTTACAACACCAATATTTTTTAGGGACCACATCACATTTGAAGTCATTTTGAGGGGTCTATATAATAGAAAATAACCAAGTGTGACACCATTCTAAAAACTGCACCCCTCAAGGTGCTCAAAACCACATTCAAGAAGTTTATTAACCCTTCAGATGCTTTACAGGAATTTTTGGAATGTTTAAAAAAAAATTAACATTTAACTTTTTTCACAAAAAATTTATTTCAGCTCCAATTTGTTTGATTTTCCCAAGGGTAAGAGAAGAAATTGGACACCAAAAGTTGTTGTGCCATTTGTTCTCAGTACGCCGATACCCCACATGTGGGGGTAAACCACTGTTTGGGCGCATGGCAGAGCTCGGAAGGAAAGGAGCTCTGTTTGACTTTTCAATGCAAAATTGACTGGAATTGAGATGGGACGCCATGTTGCGTTTGGAGAGCCTCTGATGTGCCTAAACATTGAAACCCCCCACAAGTGACACCATTTTGGAAAGTGGACCCCCTAAGAAACTTATCTAGATGTGTGGTGAGCACTTTAACCCACCAAGTGTTTCACAGAAGTTTATAATGCAGAGCCGTAAAAATAAAAAATCATATTTTTTCACAAATATGATCTTTTCGCCCCCAATTTTTTATTTTCCCACAGGTAAGAGAAGAAATTCGACCCCAAAAGTTGTTGTGCCATTTGTTCTGAGTACGCCGATACCCCACATGTGGGGGTAAACCACTGTTTGGGCGCATGGCAGAGCTCGGAAGGGAAGGAGCGCTGTTTGACTTTTCAATGCAGAATTGACTGGAATTGAGATGAGACACCAAGTCTCGTTTGGAGAGCCCCTGATGGGCCTAAACATTGAAACCCCCCACAAGTGACACCATTTTGGAAAGTAGACCCCCTATGGAACTTATCTATCTGTGATTTGACAGCTTTGAACCCCCAAGTGTTTCACTACAGTTTTTTTAGCCCCCCAAATTTTTATTTTTTATTTTCCCAAGGCTAACAAGAGAAATTGGACCCCACTAGTTGTTGTCTAATTGGTCCTGAGTATGCTGATACCTCATATGTTGGGGTAAACCCCTGTTTGGGCGCACGGGAGAGCTCAGAAGGGAAGGAACTTTTTCAACGCAGAATTGGCTGGAATTGAGATCGGATGCCAT
This sequence comes from Ranitomeya imitator, assembly GCF_032444005.1. Taxonomy (NCBI): domain Eukaryota; kingdom Metazoa; phylum Chordata; class Amphibia; order Anura; family Dendrobatidae; genus Ranitomeya; species Ranitomeya imitator. The sequence continues at coordinate 339,993,587 of NC_091284.1, read as the reverse complement.
GTCGCGTTTGGAGAGCCCTGATGTCCCTAAACAGTGGAAACCCCCAATTCTAACTGAAACCCTATCCCAAACACACCCCTAACCCTAATCCCAACCATAACCCTAACCACACCCCTAACCCTGACACACCCCTAACCCTAATCCCAACCGTAAATGTAATCCAAACCCTAACCCTAACTTTAGCCCCAACCCTAACCCTAACTTTAACCCCAACCCTAACTCTAACTTTAGCCCCAACCCTAACTTTAGCCCCAACCCTAACCCTAACTTTAGCCCCAACCCTAATTCTAACTTTATCCCCAACCCTAACTTTAGCCCCAACCCTAACTTTATCCCCAACCCTAACCCTAACTTTAACCCTAACTCTAACTTTAGCCCCAACCGTAACCCTAACTTTAGCCCCAACCCTAACTCTAACTTTAGCCCCAACCCTAACTTTAGCCCTAGCCCTAACCCTAACTTTAGCCCCAACCTTAACTGTAGCCCTAACCCTAGCCCCAACCCTAACCCTAGCCCCAACCCTAACCCCAACCCAAGCCCCATCCCTAGCCCTAACCCTAACCCTAGCCCCAACCCTAATGGGAAAATGGAAATAAATACATTTTTTTAATTTTTTTATGTTTCCCTAACTAAGGGGGTGATGAAGGGGGGTTTGATTTACTTTTATAGCGGGTTTTCTAGCGGATTTTTATGATTGGCAGCCGTCACACACTAAAAGACGCTTTTTATTGCAAAAAATATTTTTTGCGTTACCACATTTTGAGGCCTATAATTTTTCCATATTTTGTTCCACAGAGTAATGTGAGGTCTTGTTTTTTGCGGGATGAGTTGACGTTTTTATTGGTAACATTTTCGGGCACGTGACATTTTTTGATCACTTTTTATTCCGATTTTTGTGAGGTAGAATGACCAAAAACCAGCTATTCATCAATTTCTTTTGGGGGAGGCGTTTATACTGTTCCGCGTTTGGTAAAATGGATAAAGCAGTTTTATTTTTCAGGTCAGTACGATTACAGCAATACCTCACTTAATTTTTTTATGTTTTGGTGCTTTTTATACGATAAAAACTATTTTATAGAAAAAATAATTATTTTTGCATCGCTTTATTCTGAGGACTGTAACATTTTTATTTTTTCGCTGATGATGCTGTATGGTGGCTCGTTTTTTGCGGGACAAGATGATGTTTTCAACGGTACCATCTTTATTTATATCCGTCTTTTTGATCACGTGTTGTTCCACTTTTTGTTCGGCGGTATGATAATAAAGCGTTGTTTTTTGCCTGTTTTTTTTTTTTTTTATTTACGGTGTTCACTGAAGGGGTTAACTAGTGGGACAGTTTTATGGGTCGGGTCGTAACAGACGCGGCGATACTAAATATGTGTACTTTTATTATTTTTTTTTATTTAGATAAAGAAATGTATTTATGAGAACAATATATTTTTTTTCTTTATTTAGGATTTTTTTTTTTTTTTACACATCTAAAAAATTTTTTTTTTTACTTTGTCCCAGGGGGGACATCACTGTATAGAGACAGATCGCTGATCTGACACTTTGCAGAGCACTGTGTTAGATCAGCGAACAGGCGTGCCCTGCTCCTTGCTTACCAGTGCCTGCTGTGGACCCGGAAGTAGTCCCTACAGGACCCGGATGCAGCCTCGCGGCCATTTTGGATCTGGGGCCTGCAGGGAGGAGACGCTCGGTACAAGGTGAGCACATCGCCTTGTACCGATCGTCTCCGAGCCCCCTCCCTGCGCGATGCTTCCCTATGCCCCCGGAATACTGCGATCATGTTTGATCGCGGTGTGCCGGGGGTTAATGTGCCGGGAGCGGTCCATGACCTCTCCTGGCACATAGTTCCGGATGTCAGCTGCGATGGTCAGCTGACACCCGGCCGCGATCGGCCGCGCTTCCCCCGTGAGCGCAGCCAATCGCATATGACGTACTATCCCGTCACTGGGAATTAAGTCCCAGGTCACCTTGATGGGATAGTACATCATATGGGATTAAGGGGTTAATAAATTCTCTATATCTTTTTTACCTACCATATTTCGGGCTCTTTTTAAACACCATTTAGGGTAACTGCATTTATCAAGTCGTATTTCCAAATTGTCACGTCCTCACATACTTACCGGCCTCCTCCCATCCCTCGGCGCACTCACGATCCTGTCCCTCGCCGCTCTGCCTCTTCTTTCGCTGGCTCATGGCGTCCGGTGTCTTTGCGCATGCGCGGTCGCGTCTCCTCCGTCGCTGAGCCCTCTGGGAGGTCGCGACCCGATGGCTCCGCCCCAACATGGCGGCGCCCATCGGGTATTTCTTCCCGGCGTCTTTCCAGGTAAGACGCCTTTGCTTTGTAGGTGCTCTGTCTGCTGTCAGCGTTCCTATGCCCTAGGCTCCCTAGTCTTAGTATCTATTGCCTGCTTGGTTCTTTCTGTGTCTCTGCTCAGTATTCCTGCCGTGTCCTGCTTAGTTCCGTGTTCCTGCCGTGTCCTGCCAAGTCCTGTGTTCCTGCCGTGTCCTGCCCAGTTCCGTGTTCCTGCCGTGTCCTGCCAAGTTCCGTGTTCCTGCCGTGTCCTGCCAAGTTCCGTGTTCCTGTCGTGTCCTGCCAAGTCCTGTGTTCCTGCCGTGTCCTGCCTAGTCCTGAGTTCCTGCCGTGTCCTGCTTCGTCTCGTGTTCCTGTCGTATTCAGCTAAGTCCTGTTTTCCTATATTTCCCCGCCATTCCTATAGCTCTGTGGTCTCTTTCTTTCTCTCGGGTCGTCCCTTTGGCTCTAGCTGTTGTGTCTCCATTCCCCCGAGGTCCTGCTCCTAACACTCCCTGTATAGGGGGTGGTTCCATCTGGTCCGCTCGACCCCGGGGGCTCTAGAGTCACGACCAGGCTCATATCCTCAGTTATATGTCTTCGATAGACGATCGGCTGCTTTCTATTCAAACAGCCGCTTCTACCTCTGCTTCTGCTTCCCACCCTCCACCCCGCTTGGCTAAACCACCTCGGTACAATGGGGATCCTAAATTCTGCCGAGGTTTTTTAAACCAATGCCGTCTTCACTTTGAGCTTCAGCCCCAGCATTACCCAACTGATCGGGCCAAGATAGCTTTTTTGATTTCCCATCTGGAGGGGGACACCTTGGCATGGGTAAATCCTCTCTGGGAGCTAGACGATCCTCTAGTCTCCCGGTTGTCCGAATTTCTGGAGACTTTTCGTCTTGTTTTTGACGAACCTGGTCGTCTGGCTTCTACGACTGAGGCTCTATTGTCTCTCCATCAGGGATCTTTATCCGTGGGCCAATACGCTATTCAGTTCCGCACCCTCTCCTCCGACTTAGGCTGGAACAATGAGGCGTTAGTGGGTGCTTTCTGGCGGGGTCTCTCTGGGCGCATAAAAGACGAGTTGGCTGGTCGGGACACCCCTACGGTTTTGGAGGATTTAATTTCCTTAGCTACCCGTATTGACCTTTGGTTCCAAGAATGCGCCCGGGAGCGGAGATCTCTTCGTCTTTCCCCTGCCACCCGTAAGCCACTCAGCCCGCAGCCTAGAACTTCCTCTCTGGCGTCCGCACCTGAGCCTATGCAAGTGGACCGTCTAAAAATGTCCGAACAGCGACGTAAAGAAAGGCGTACTCAAGGTTTATGTTTCTACTGCGGGAGTGCTTCTCATCTATTGCGGTCTTGCCCTGAACGTCCGGAAAACTTCCCCGTCTAGGTCAGGTAAGAGAGGCCTCCCTAGGTGTGTGTGATTCCTCTCAACCCCTCACTTTGTCTGTCCTTTTGCATATTTCTGGCAAGGGCATTTCTTTGGATGCCTATGTGGATTCTGGCGCAGCAGGAAATTTTATCAGGTTGGAAGAGGTTTTGAAATTTTCCGTTCCAGTCAAAACCTTAGAGACTCCTGTAATTCTTGCATCTGTGGATGGTAAACCTTTACAGGAGACCATTACTCAAGTAACACTTGAGGTGGAACTTCAAGTTGGGGCTCTGCATAGGGAGAAAATTGCATTTTATGTTTTAGCAGGTCTGTCTCATCCTATGCTTTTAGGTCTCCCTTGGTTACGGAGTCACGAGCCCACTTTAGATTGGCGCAATGGCAATATCTTGCGCTGGGGAGAGCTTTGTCGGGAACGTTGTCTGCTGCCGGTGTGTCCTGTGGGTGCTTCTTCTTCTTCTTCTTCTTTTCCTGCCTTACCCTGTGTCTACAGTTCTTTCTCTGATGTCTTCAACAAGAAGGAGGCTGAGGGTCTACCTCCTCACCGTCCCTATGATTGTCCCATAGATCTCGTGCCTGGAACTACCCCGCCTAGGGGAAGAATCTACCCTCTCTCTCCTGCTGAGACACAAGCTATGTCTGAGTATATTCAAGAAAATCTTGCTAAGGGATTCATTCGCAAGTCTTCTTCTCCTGCTGGAGCAGGCTTCTTTTTCGTGAAGAAGAAAGATGGCTCACTTTGTCCCTGCATTGACTATCGAGGCCTATACAACATCACGGTGAAGAACAAATATCCTCTGCCACTCATTCCGGAACTCTTCGATCGTCTCAGAGGAGCGCAAATTTTTACCAAATTGGATTTGCGTGGCGCGTACAATCTGGTTCAAATTCGTGCAGGCGATGAGTGGAAGACCGCCTTCAATACTCGTGACGGTCACTATGAGTATTTGGTTATGCCGTTTGGTCTCTGCAACGCTCCAGCGGTTTTCCAGGAATTTGTTGAACGATGTATTTCGGGATCTTCTCTACTCCTCTGTCATAGTCCATCTTGACGACATTCTCATCTTTTCTCCGGATCTTTCCACTCATAGACGAGATGTCCGCCGTGTTCTGCAACGGCTAAGGGAGAATCATCTGTTCATTAAGATTGAGAAATGCGTCTTCGAGCAATCCTCACTGCCCTTCCTTGGATATATTGTCTCAAAGTCTGGCCTGGAGATGGACCCAGAGAAGGTTTCTGCTGTCCTGGATTGGCCTCGTCCTCTTGGAACAAAAGCAATCCAACGTTTTATTGGCTTTGCCAACTACTATAGACAATTTATTCCTCATTTCTCTTCAATTACCAAGCCTATCTCTGCCCTAGTTCACAAAGGAGTCAACTCCAGTCTTTGGACCCCTGAGGCTGAAGAGGCTTTTCAGTCCCTTAAACAAAGATTCGCTAAAGCCCCTGTGCTTCACCGTCCAGATGCAAATAGACCGTTTGTCCTTGAAGTCGACGCATCTTCTGTCGGAGCCGGAGCTGTACTTTTGCAAAGATCTTCTTCCGGACATTTGGTGACCTGTGGTTTTTTCTCTAAAGCCTTTTCTGCTCCAGGGCGGAACTACTCCATTGGAGATAAGGAACTATTGGCTATCAAGTTAGCCTTAGAGGAGTGGCGTTATCTCCTTGAGGGGTCTCTTCATCCATTCACCATTTACACAGACCACAAGAATTTGGCCTATGTTCAGTCTGCTCAAAGACTAAATCCACGACAAGCCAGATGGTCTTTATTCTTTGGACGATTTGAATTCGAACTTCATTTCCGACCCGGAAATAAGCACGTCAAAGCGGGTGCTCTTTCAAGATCCTTTCAGCCTCAGGACATAGAGGACTCTCCGGCTCACATCATTGATCCAGCGAAGATCGTCACTCTTGCTCCTCTAAGAGTGATTTCAGCTCCTCCTGGCAAGACTCTTGTGTCAAATCAAGACAAGGAGAGAGTTTTACGTTGGGGTCACTCCTCCAAGATTGCGGGACATGTAGGAGTCAAGAAGACACTTTCCCTTATCTCTCGGCACTACTGGTGGCCATCTCTCCGACAAGACGTCACCGAATTCATTGCTTCTTGTTCTTCTTGTGCCAAAAATAAAGTTCCTAGGCAGCTTCCTTCCGGTCTCCTGCATCCTCTGCCTGTCCCTTGAAGCCATATCGCTATGGACTTCATCACTGATCTACCTTGTTCCTCGGATTGCTCTGTCATCCTAGTTGTTGTGGATCGGTTTTCTAAGATGGCTCACTTCATCGCGTTGCCTAGTCTGCCTTCCGCTCCTGAGTTGGCAAAAATCTTTTTACACCAAGTCTTCCGTCTTCATGGTTTTCCACATCATATTGTCTCAGACCGTGGAGTACAATTTACCTCACGTTTTTGGAGAGCTCTCTGCAGTCTATTGAAGATTAACCTGGACTTCTCTTCCGCTTATCACCCTCAATCCAACGGTCAAGTGGAGCGAGTTAATCAGGTTCTGACTACATACCTGCGACATTTTTCCAATGCACACCAAGATGACTGGGTCTCCCTTCTCCCCTGGGCTGAGTTCTCATATAACAATCTTCCCAGTGAGTCTTCCTCCAAATCTCCCTTTTTTGTGGTCTATGGTCAACATCCGAGCATTCCCCTTCCTGTTTCTCTCTCCTCGGGGGTACCGGCAGCGGATTTCTTGTCCCGGGAATTCTCTAAGATTTGGAATGAGACCAAAGAGGCTCTTGAGAGAGCTAGCCATAATATGAAAAGGTTTGCTGATAAGAAGCGTTTGGATGCTCCTCCATATTCTCCGGGTGATAGTTTGGCTCTCCTCTTGCTATATCAAGCTTAAAATTCCCTCTTACAAACTGGGTCCTCGCTATATTGGTCCTTTTCCTATCTTAGGTCGCATTAATGATGTTTCCTACAAATTGAAGCTACCTGCCTCTTTACGCATTCCCAATGCTTTCCATGTATCTCTTCTCAAGCCCGCAGTGTTTAATCGTTTTCACTCCGCTACCTCTCTCTCTCCTCAGCTCTGTACTTCTGATGGAATCTTTAATGTTAAAGATATTCTTGCCAAAAAGGTAGTTAGGGGTAAAACCTATTTTTTGATTGATTGGGAGGGATTTGGTCCTGAGGAGAGGTCCTGGGAGCCCCGAGAGAACATCAATGCTCCTCTTATCATGAAAAGATTCCTTTCTAGCCTTAAAAAAGGGGGACTAAGGAGGGGGGTACTGTCACGTCCGCACATACTTACCGGCCTTCTCCCATCCCTCGGCGCACTCACGATCCTGTCCCTCGCCGCTCTGCCTCTTCTTTCGCTGGCTCACGGTGTCCGGTGTCTTTGCGCATGCGCGGTCGCGTCTCCTCCGTCGCTGAGCCCTCTGGGAGGTCGCGACCCGATGGCTCCGCCCCAACATGGCGGCTGTTGTGAAAGGTAATTCAGTACCACAATGGACATAGAGGTCAGAACACATACAGTGACCTGACAATAACCCAAAAACATAGAACGAGCTCTGAGACGTGGGAACTCTGCTGACCGCAATCCCTAATCCTCTCCAACCACACTAGAGGCAGCCGTGGATTGCGCCTAACGCTCCCTATGCAACTCGGCACAGCCTGAGAAACTAGCTAACCTGAAGATAGAAAATAAGCCTACCTTGCCTCAGAGAAATACCCCAAAGGAAAAGGCAGCCCCCACATATAATGACTGTGAGTTAAGATGAAAAGACAAACGTAGAGATGAAATAGATTTAGCAAAGTGAGGCCCGACTTTCTGAACAGAGCGAGGATAGGAAAGGTAACTTTGCGGTCAACACAAAACCCTACAAAAACCACGCAAAGGGGGCAAAAAGACCCTCCGTACCGAACTAACGGCACGGAGGTACACCCTCTGCGTCCCAGAGCTTCCAGCAAGCAGGAAAAAACAAATAGACAAGCTGGACAGAAAAAACAGCAAACAAAATAGCAAAGCGGAACTTAGCTATGCAGAGCAGCAGGCCACAGGAACGATCCAGGAGGAAACAGGTCCAATACTAGAACATTGACTGGAGGCCAGGATCAAAGCACTAGGTGGAGTTAAATAGAGCAGCACCTAATGACTTCACCACATCACCTGAGGAAGGAAACTCAGAAGCCGCAGTACCACTTTCCTCCACCAACGGAAGCTCACAGAGAGAATCAGCCGAAGTACCACTTGTGACCACAGGAGGGAGCTCTGCCACAGAATTCACAACAGGCGGCGCCCATCGGGTATTTCTTCCCGGCGTCTTTCCAGGTAAGACGCCTTTGCTTTGTAGGTGCTCTGTCTGCTGTCAGCGTTCCTATGCCCTAGGCTCCCTAGTCTTAGTATCTCTTTCCTGCTTGGTTCTTTCTGTGTCTCTGCTCAGTGTTCCTGCCGTGTCCTGCTTAGTTCCGTGTTCCTGCCGTGTCCTGCCAAGTCCTGTGTTCCTGCCGTGTCCTGCCTAGTTCCGTGTTCCTGCCGTGTCCTGCCAAGTCCTGTGTTCCTGCCGTGTCCTGCCTAGTTCCGTGTTCCTGCCGTGTCCTGCCAAGTCCTGTGTTCCTGCCGTGTCCTGCCCAGTTCCGTGTTCCTGCCGTGTCCTGCCAAGTTCCGTGTTCCTGCCGTGTCCTGCCTAGTCCTGAGTTCCTGCCGTGTCCTGCTTCGTCTCGTGTTCCTGTCGTATTCAACTAAGTCCTGTTTTCCTATTGTTCCCCGCCATTCCTATAGCTCTGTGGTCTCTTTCTTTCTCTCGGGTCGTCCCTTTGGCTCTAGCTGTTGTGTCTCCATTCCCCCGAGGTCCTGCTCCTAACACTCCCTGTATAGGGGGTGGTTCCATCTGGTCCGCTCGACCCCGGGGGCTCTAGAGTCACGACCCAGAGGGTCCACTCTCGGTGTTCCTTTCCGAATCCTTACACTCTCTTTCTCTATCTATTGCTTTGCTGCAGTTCATCTTGAGTCTGGTGAATTCTCCCACCGGTATGGATTTAATTGTGTGGGAGGTGTGACTATTCTTGGCGTGTAGAACCGTATTTCCACTCATAGGTTTAATATGCGTTTTACTATGAATAGATTTACCGCACTCACCCTCCAATTCTAGATCAAGAAACGATATACTTTTTTTGTTGTGCCTGTACGTAAACCTAATGAAAGAAAGGAATGTCCAGCTTCACTGAGTCCGTAAAAAAAAGAGTTTTCTTTATTCACAAACTTTAAATATGGAGGATACAGACTTCAGCACAACCATATGGGTAAGAATCTCAACGCGTTTCTGGAGACTAAGCTCCCTTAATCATGACATGTCATGATTAAGGGAGCTCCTCCATGTTTAAAGTTTGTGAATAAAGAAAACTCTTTTTTTACGGACTCGGTGAAGCTGGACATTCCTTTCTTTCTTTTTGGACTTTGTACGCCTGGACACAGCGGGTCCATGCTCCCGAGGTTTGGTTCTTGCATCGCGGGTGAGCTGGTTTATATTCCTTCTTTCAACGTAAACCTAATACCAAGATCATTATCATTGACATATTCCATTAATTCCGGTATGGCAGACACATCGCCTCCCCAAATAATGAGGGTGTTGTCGATGTATCTGCCATACCAGAACAAAAAAATCAAGAAACGGGTTATCAACAGAATAAATGTACACAGATTTCCAAAAAGCCATGGTCAGATTTGCAAGCGATGGGGAGTACTTAGCTCCCATAGGAACTCCAGTTCTTTATCTGTAAATAGTCTTATTAAATGAAAAAACATTATGCTTAAGTAAAAAAAATGTCACTTGCAATATATACTGTATCAAATCCTGTGAATAAAGGTTATAGTTATTAAGATGAAACTCCAAGGCTCTCATGGCAACATCATGTGGTATGCTCGTGTAAAGTGAAATTACATCACAACAGAGCCGCGAAAAACCTTCTTGCCATGTTTTTCTAGAGAAAGTTTTTAGTACTTCTCTAGAGTCCTTGATGTAACCTTGCGTCCTTCTTACTAATGGTTGCAATAATGAATCCAACCACTCACACATATGTTCAGTCATAGATCCGACCCCTGAAACTATGGGTCTAACAGGTGGTATGCCATTACCCTTATGGACTTTAGTAAGTCCATATAGTGTTGGTAAAATAGGAAATGGTACAATGAAATACTCTGCTTGTTTTTTGTGTAAAACACCCAAGCTCAAGCCTTCTTCAATCATTCTACTAATCTTTAAATTATATTCCTTAGTAGGATTGCTGTCAAGATTTATATATTATATGTGTTGTAATCTGCTAGATGTTCTTCCACTTTGGTGATGTAATCTACTTCATTTAGAATGACAATCATTCCTCCTTTGTCACTTCTTTTTATCACAACATTCTTCGTGTCTTTTAATTCTTGGAGGGCTTTTTTCTGATTAAATGTCAGACTGGATCTTTTGGTAATTATTTTTTGATCACATTCTTCTTTTAATTTTCTTAGATCTTTTTCTATCATTTCTTGGAAATCCTAAATACATTCCACTCTGGTCTGTATTGGATAGAAGTAAGGATTTTTTATTTTGAGGCTATCAGATTGATTCTTTTTTTCTTTTTCCATTGGGACTTGTTCAGATGATAGATCTTGCAGATCACCGTTAGGTTTAAATAAGAAAAACGAAATATTATATAATTATTGTTGAATGATTTTCATTTATCTATATTTAGTTTTATTGTTAGATGGTTATGTAGTAGGACCTGCGACTTTTCAGTCATGTGACTGTGAAATCCACAGTGATTGGTTTCTTAGTATTATGAATACTGGCAATGTTCATATGCTGTTAGACATGATTAAGATCGCATAGATCGAAACGCGTTGTCTATCCTCATGACTGCATCCACCTTTGAGCAAGGATTTTAATCACGCTATATTTATATGCACTAATAAAGAATTTCAAGATTTTATGGAGCTGGAGTACACACCTTTTTCCTCATCTTCCATTATATCCATAGCCCTCTGGAAGGTCGCCGGAGCACCCTGCAGGCCAGACGGCATCTGAACATACTGAAAGCATCCGTCTGGTGTAGAAAACGCAGTCTTCTCCTTGGCTTCCTGTGCCATGGGGATCTGCCAATACCATTTCGTCAAATCCAAGGTGGTTATGTACCTGGTGGGCCCAAGTCTTTCGATGAGCTCATCAATGCATGGCATGGGATATGTGTTGAACTTGGAGAACTCATTCAACTTCCGATATTTGTTGCAGAACCTCCATTCACCATCAGGTTTTGGGACCAGGACAATTGGGCTTGACCAACCGCTCTTGGATTCCTCAATGACTCCAAGCTTCAACATACGCTCCACCTCCTTGGAGGTTACTTCTGGACGGGCCTTAGGAATTTGATAGGGCTTCACGCTCACCCGCACATGTGTCTCTGTCAGGAACTCGTGCTCTACGACCTTCATGCACCCTGGCAATGCTGAAAACAGGTCCCTGTTCTTCTGGAGTAATTCCCAGCACTGCTATTTCTGGGCCTTCGATAGCGTCTCCGCTATAGTAACCCCTCCAACCTCACCTTCTGGGTTGCCCAGCAAACATGGAGTTACCGCCAGCTCTCTATCTTGCCATGGCTTGATGAGGTTGACATTATAAACTTGGATTGGTTTCCGTCTTCCTGGTTGGTGATCCTTATAGTTTACCTCATCAAGCTTCTTGACCACCTCATATGGCCCTTGAAATTTGGCCAAGAACTTGCTCTCCACCGTCGGAACTAGCACAAGAACTCGATCTCCCGGATTGAACTGCCTCACTCTTGTTGACCGGTTGTAGACCCTGGCCTGAGCTTCTTATGCCTGGCGGAGGTGTTCTTTCACGATGGGCATCACCTTCAAAATCCTCTGCTGCATCAGTGCCACATACTCAATGACGCTTCTGTGGGACGTGAATTCGGCTTCCCAGGTTTCCTTGGCTATATTATTATTATTATTATTATTATTATTATTTATTGTTATAGCGCCATTTATTCCATGGCGCTTTACATGTGAGGAGGGGTATACATAATGAAAACAAGTACAATAATCTTAAACAATACAAGTCATAACTGGTACAGGAGGAAAGAGGACCCTGCCCGCGAGGGCTCACAATCTACAAGATCCAGGAGACCTCGTGGATGTCGGCCATACAGAAGCTCGAATGGTGAGAACCCTGTGGAGGCTTGTGGAACTTTATGAATGGAAAACAGCAGATACGGTAAGAGACAGTCCCAGTCTCTACCATCTTTCTCTATGGCTTTTCTTAGCATGCTCTTCAGTGTCTTGTTAAACCTCTCAACAAGGCCATCTGACTGAGGATGGTACACTGAAGTCCTCATCTGGGAGATTTTCAGGACTTTGCACAACTCCCTCATCACTTTGCTCATAAAAGGTGTTCCCTGGTCTGACAGGATCTCCTTCGGCAAACCTGTCTGGGAAAATACATGGACCAACTCGCGAGCTATACTCTTCATGGAAGAATTTCTCAGGGGATTTGCCTCAGGATAGCATGTGTCATAGTCCAGGATGACTAATATATGCTGATGGCCCCGGGCTGATTTAACTAGGTGACTGACCAAGTCCATGGCAATTCTCTCGAATGGCACCTCAATAAAGGGCAATGGTACAAGAGGGTTCCAGAAATGAGGAGTGGGGGCAGTTAACTGACATGTAGGGTAGGACCTGCAATAGTTCACTATTTCCCGGTGACACCCAGGCCAATAGAACCTTTGCACAACCTGTTCCTGCGTTTTTTTCCACCCCTAAGTGTCCACCCGAGATGTATGAATGGGCTATGTCCAACACCTTCCGTCTATAGGGACCTGGCACTATCAACTGCTCTACCCACTGACCATAAAATAGGGAAATCTTGTGTCTGCCTCGGCTCCTGTGCAACCCCATTAATGACTGTCACATTATTAAAGGCTTCCCTCAGAGTTGGGTCCCTATGTTGGGCAGTCCCAAATTCTCACCGGCCACCCCTAACTCCAGAATGTTAGATACGGGGGACACTTCCTGTTATGGCCTGGTGGTCAGGACAATAATGGACCTGGTGGTTAAGAGCACACGGAATGACCTGATAGTTACTGATAATAAGGACGAGCTCTGGGATGTGGGAACTCTGCTGACCGCAATCCCTAAACCTATCAAACACACTAGAAATAGCCGTGGATTGCGCCTAACGCTCCCTATGCAACTCGGCACAGCCTAAGAAACTAGCTAGCCCTGAAGATAGAAAAATAAAGCCTACCTTGCCTCAGAGAAATTCCCCAAAGGAAAAGGCAGCTCCCCACATATAATGACGGTGAGTAAAGATGAAAATACAAACACAGAGATGAAATAGATTTAGCAAAGTGAGGCCCGACTTACTGAACAGACCGAGGATAGGAAAGGTTACTTTGCGGTCAGCACAAAAACCTACAAAAAGACCACGCAGAGGGCGCAAAAAGACCCTCCGCACCGACTCACTGTGTGGAGGCGCTCCCTCTGCGTCCCAGAGTGTTGTGAATTCTGTGGCAGAGCTCCCTCCTGTGGTCACAAGTGGTACTTCGGCTGATTCTCTCTGTGAGCTTCTGTTGGTGGAGGAAAGTGGTACTGCGGCTTCTGAGTTTCCTTCCTCAGGTGATGTGGTGAAGTCGTTAGGTGCTGCTCTATTTAACTCCACCTAGTGCTTTGATCCTGGCCTCCAGTCAATGTTCTAGTTTTGGACCTGTTTCCTCCTTGATCATTCCTGTGGCCTGCTGCTCTGCATAGCTAAGTTCCGCTTTGCTATTTTGTTTGCTGTTTTTTCTGTCCAGCTTGTCTATTTGTGTTTTCCTGCTTGCTGGAAGCTCTGGGACGCAGAGGGTGTACCTCCGTGCCGTTAGTTCGGTACGGAGGGTCTTTTTGCCCCCTTTGCGTGGTTTTTGTAGGGTTTTGTGTTGACCGCAAAGTTACCTTTCCTATCCTCGCTCTGTTCAGAAAGTCGGGCCTCACTTTGCTAAATCTATTTCATCTCTACGTTTGTCTTTTCATCTTAACTCACAGTCATTATATGTGGGGGCTGCCTTTTCCTTTGGGGTATTTCTCTGAGGCAAGGTAGGCTTATTTTCTATCTTCAGGTTAGCTAGTTTCTCAGGCTGTGCCGAGTTGCATAGGGAGCGTTAGGCGCAATCCACGGCTGCCTCTAGTGTGGTTGGAGAGGATTAGGGATTGCGGTCAGCAGAGTTCCCACGTCTCAGAGCTCGTTCTATGTTTTTGGGTTATTGTCAGGTCACTGTATGTGTTCTGACCTCTATGTCCATTGTGGTACTGAATTACCTTTCACAACAGTATTGGAGGCCCAAAGTACTAATGATTCTCAATAGAGGGAAAAAAGAAGTTCTGAGACCATTTTTTTTTCTCTGCACTGTGTTTTGCCTTTTTTTTCCCCTAGACATTTGGGTGGTTCAGGACACAGGTGTAGCGATGGACATTAAAGGTCTGTCTTCATGTGTGGATCAGCTCACGGCAAGAGTACAAAATATTCAAGACTTTGTGGTTCAGAATTCTATGTTAGAACCGAGAATTCCTATTCCTGATTTGTTTTTTGGAGATAGAACTAAATTTCTGAGTTTCAAAAATAATTGTAAACTATTTCTGGCTTTGAAACCTCGCTCCTCTGGTGACCCAGTTCAACAAGTTAGGATCATTATTTCTTTTTTACGTGGCGACCCTCAGGACTGGGCATTTTCTCTTGCGTCAGGAGATCCTGCATTAAGTAATATCGATGCGTTTTTCCTGGCGCTCGGATTGCTGTACGATGAACCTAATTCAGTGGATCAGGCAGAGAAAAATTTGCTGGCTCTGTGTCAGGGTCAGGATGAGATAGAGGTATATTGTCTGAAATTTAGGAAGTGGTCAGTACTCACTCAATGGAATGAAGGTGCGCTCGCAGCTATTTTCAGAAAAGGTCTCTCTGAAGCCCTTAAGGATGTCATGGTGGGATTTCCTATGCCTGCTGGTCTGAATGAGTCTATGTCTTTAGCCATTCAGATCGGTCGACGCTTGCGTGAGCGTAAATCTGTGCACCATTTGGCGGTATTACCTGAGCTTAAACCTGAGCCTATGCAGTGCGATAGGACTTTAACCAGAGTTGAACGGCAAGAACACAGACGTCTGAATGGGCTGTGTTTCTACTGTGGTGATTCCACTCATGCTATCTCTGATTGTCCTAAGCGCACTAAGCGGTTCGCTAGGTCTGCCACCATTGGTACGGTACAGTCAAAATTTCTTCTGTCCGTTACCTTGATCTGCTCTTTGTCATCGTACTCTGTCATGGCATTTGTGGATTCAGGCGCTGCCCTGAATTTGATGGACTTGGAGTATGCTAGGCGTTGTGGGTTTTTCTTGGAGCCCTTGCAGTGTCCTATTCTATTGAGAGGAATTGATGCTACGCCTTTGGCCAAGAATAAGCCTCAGTACTGGACCCAGCTGACCATGTGCATGGCTCCTGCACATCAGGAGGTTATTCGCTTTCTGGTGTTGCATAATCTGCATGATGTGGTCGTGTTGGGGTTGCCATGGCTACAAGTCCATAATCCAGTATTAGATTGGAAATCCATGTCTGTGTCCAGCTGGGGTTGTCAGGGGGTACATGGTGATGTTCCATTTCTGACTATTTCGTCATCCACCTCTTCTGAGGTTCCAGAGTTCTTGTCTGATTACCGGGATGTATTTGATGAGCCCAAGTCCGATACCCTACCTCCGCATAGGGATTGTGATTGTGCTATTGATTTGATTCCTGGTAGTAAATTCCCAAAAGGTCGACTGTTTAATTTATCTGTGCCTGAGCACGCCGCTATGCGGAGTTATGTGAAGGAGTCCTTGGAGAAGGGGCATATTCGCCTGTCATCGTCGCCATTAGGAGCAGGGTTCTTTTTTGTAGCCAAGAAGGATGGTTCACTGAGACCTTGTATAGATTACCGCCTTCTAAATAAGATCACGGTTAAATTTCAGTACCCCTTGCTGTTTTTATCTGATTTGTTTGCTCGGATTAAGGGGGCTAGTTGGTTCACCAAGATAGATCTTCGTGGTGCGTATAATCTTGTGCGTATTAAGCGAGGCGATGAATGGAAAACTGCATTTAATATGCCCGAGGGCCATTTTGAGTATCTAGTAATGCCATTCGGACTTGCCAATGCTCCATCAGTGTTTCAGTCCTTTATGCATGACATCTTCCGAGAGTACCTGGATAAATTCCTGATTGTGTACTTGGATGACATTTTGATCTTCTCAGATGATTGGGAGTCTCATGTGAAGCAGGTCAGAACGGTGTTTCAGGTCCTGCGTGCTAATTCTTTGTTTGTGAAGGGATCAAAGTGTCTCTTTGGTGTTCAGAAGGTTTCATTTTTGGGGTTCATCTTTTCCCCTTCTACTATCGAGATGGACCCTGTTAAGGTCCAAGCCATCCATGATTGGACTCAGCCGACATCTCTGAAAAGTCTGCAAAAGTTCCTGGGCTTTGCTAATTTTTCTAGCATTGCTAAACCATTGACCGATTTGACCAAGAAGGGTGCTGATGTGGTCAATTGGTCTTCTGCTGCTGTGGAAGCTTTTCAAGAGTTGAAGCGTCGTTTTTCTTCTGCCCCTGTGTTGTGTCAACCAGATGTTTCGCTTCCGTTCCAGGTCGAGGTTGATGCTTCTGAGATTGGAGCAGGGGCTGTTTTGTCGCAGAGAAGTTCTGATTGCTCGCTGATGAAACCATGCGCCTTCTTTTCCAGGAAGTTTTCTCCTGCTGAGCGAAATTATGATGTGGGCAATCGAGAGTTGCTGGCCATGAAGTGGGCATTCGAGGAGTGGTGTCATTGGCTTGAAGGAGCTAAGCATCGCGTGGTGGTCTTGACTGATCATAAGAACTTGACTTATCTCGAGTCTGCCAAGCGGTTGAATCCTAGACAGGCTCGTTGGTCGCTGTTTTTTGCCCGTTTTGACTTTGTGATTTCGTACCTTCCGGGCTCTAAAAATGTGAAGGCGGATGCTCTGTCTAGGAGTTTTGTGCCCGACTCTCCGGGTTTGTCTGAGCCGGCGGGTATCCTCAAAGAGGGAGTAATTGTGTCTGCCATCTCCCCTGATTTGCGGCGGGTGCTGCAAAAATTTCAGGCTAATAAACCTGATCGTTGCCCAGCGGAGAAACTGTTTGTCCCTGATAGGTGGACGAATAAAGTTATCTCTGAGGTTCATTGTTCGGTGTTGGCTGGTCATCC
The DNA here is from genome assembly GCF_032444005.1 of Ranitomeya imitator. Taxonomy (NCBI): domain Eukaryota; kingdom Metazoa; phylum Chordata; class Amphibia; order Anura; family Dendrobatidae; genus Ranitomeya; species Ranitomeya imitator. The sequence continues at coordinate 339,976,679 of NC_091284.1, read as the reverse complement.
TGGAATCTTTGGTACCAGAGAATTAGTGCCTAGATCCTTTTGGTGGCCATCTCTGTCGCGGGATGTGCGTACTTTTGTGCAGTCCTGTGGGATTTGTGCTCGGGCTAAGCCCTGCTGTTCTCGTGCCAGTGGGTTGCTTTTGCCCTTGCCGGTCCCGAAGAGGCCTTGGACACATATCTCTATGGATTTTATTTCAGATCTTCCCGTCTCTCAAAAGATGTCAGTCATTTGGGTGGTCTGTGATCGCTTCTCTAAGATGGTCCATTTGGTACCCTTGTCTAAATTACCTTCCTCCTCTGATTTGGTGCCATTGTTCTTCCAGCATGTGGTTCGTTTACATGGCATTCCAGAGAATATCGTTTCTGACAGAGGTTCCCAGTTTGTTTCGAGGTTTTGGCGAGCCTTTTGTGGTAGGATGGGCATTGACTTGTCTTTTTCCTCGGCTTTCCATCCTCAGACTAATGGCCAGACCGAACGAACCAATCAGACCTTGGAAACATATCTGAGATGCTTTGTTTCTGCTGATCAGGATGACTGGGTGTCCTTTTTGCCTTTGGCTGAGTTCGCCCTTAATAATCGGGCCAGCTCGGCTACCTTGGTTTCGCCGTTTTTCTGCAACTCTGGGTTCCATCGTCGTTTCTCTTCAGGGCAGGTTGAGTCTTCGGACTGTCCTGGTGTGGATTGTTGTGAGTTCTGTTTTTGGGCTCCCTCTGGTGGTTACTGATGGTACTGGGTGATTTGTGTTCTGCTGTCTCTGGTGTCCACCTGTTCTATTAGGATTTGGGAGTTTCCTATTTAACCGGGCTTTCTTGTCATTTCCCTGCCGGCTATCAAGGTTATCAGAGTGTTTTGTTACCTCAGCTTCTGGCTTCAGTAATCTTCAGGACAAGCTAAGTTTTTGATTTTCTTGTTCCACGTTTTGATTTATTTTTGTCTTGTCCAGCTTGCATATAATTGTTTCTTTGCTGCTGGTTGCTCTAGCGGGCTGTAATTGCTCCTCATGTTCCATGAGTTGGAACATGAGTTCAAGTAATTACAGGATGGTTTTTTGAAGGGTTTTTTGCTGACCGCGCAGTTTACTTTTGTATCCTCTGCTATCTAGTTTTAGCGGGCCTCATTTTGCTGAATCTGATTTCATACTGTGTATGTGCCTTCCTCTCATTTCACCGTCATTATATGTGGGGGGCTGCTATTTCTGTGGGGTATTTCTCTGGAGGCAAGAGAGGTCTGTGTTTCTTCTAATAGGGGAAGTTAGATCTTCGGCTGGTGCGAGACGTCTAGGATCAACGTAGGCACGTTCCCCGGCTATTGTTATTTGTGTGTTCAGGTTTAGGGTCGCGGTCAGCTCAGGTTCCATCACCCTAGAGCTCGTTGGTGCTTGTCCTTTTGTGATTCCCTGCCATTGGAATCATGACAGTATAGCCGGCCCAAAATGTTTGGGCTGAAGTAGGAGGAAAAGTAGTCTGAGGAAGTTTTTTTTTTTTTTTTTCTCCTCTGAGGTTGCTGCCTAGCCCTAATTGCAGCCTGGCTGATTTTTATTTTTTTTTATTTTTTCCTCCTCTTAATCCTTGAATGGCTCTGACCTTAGCTGTTTATCATGGACGTCCAGAGTTTAGCTTCCAGCGTGAATAATCTTGCTGCTAAGGTTCAAAATATACAAGATTTTGTTGTACATGCTCCTATGTCTGAACCTAGAATTCCTATTCCAGAGTTCTTTGCTGGAGATAGATCTAGTTTTCAGAATTTTAGGAACAATTGCAAGCTGTTCCTTTCTTTGAAATCTCGCTCTTCTGGAGACCCTGCTCAGCAGGTTAAGATTATTATATCTTTCCTGCGGGGTGACCCTCAAAATTGGGCATTTGCATTGGCACCAGGGGATCCTGCGTTGCTTAATGTGGATGCGTTTTTTCTGGCATTGGGTTTGCTCTATGAGGAACCTAACCAAGAGATTCAGGCTGAAAAAGCTTTATTAGCTCTCTCTCAGGGGCAAGATGAAGCAGAAATATATTGTCAAAAATTTCGGAAATGGTCAGTGCTTACTCAGTGGAATGAGTGCGCCCTGACTGCAAAGTTCAGAGATGGCCTTTCTGAGGCCATTAAAGATGTTATGGTGGGGTTCCCTGCGCCTACGGGTCTGAATGAGTCTATGACTATGGCTATTCAGATTGATCGGCGTTTACGGGAGCGCAAACCTGTGCACCATTTGGCGGTGTCTTCTGAACAGGCACTTGAGACAATGCAATGTGATAGAGTTCAGTCTAGAAGTGAACGGCAAAACTATAGGCGGAAAAATGGGTTGTGCTTTTATTGTGGTGATTCAGCTCATGTTATATCAGCATGCTCTAAACGCACAAAAAAGGTTGATAAGTCTGTTGCCATTAGTACGTTACAGTCTAAGTTAATTCTGTCTGTGACTCTGATTTGCTCATTATCATCCATTTCCGTCGATGCCTATGTAGATTCAGGCGCTGCCCTGAGTCTTATGGATTGGTCATTTGCCAAGCGATGTGGGTTTAGTCTTGAGCCTCTGGAAGTCCCTATTCCTTTGAAGGGAATTGACTCTACACCTTTAGCTATGAATAAACCTCAGTACTGGACACAAGTGACCATGCGTATGACTCCCGTTCATCAGGAGGTGATTCGCTTCCTGGTGTTGTATAATTTACATGATGTTCTAGTACTTGGTCTGCCATGGTTACAAACTCATAATCCAGTGCTTGACTGGAAAACAATGTCTGTGTTAAGCTGGGGATGTCAGGGGGTTCATGATGATGCACCTCCGATTTCTATCGCTTCATCTACTCCTTCTGAGGTTCCTGTATTTTTGTCGGATTATCGGGATGTTTTTGAGGAGCCTAAGCTCAGTTCGCTTCCTCCTCACAGGGATTGCGATTGTGCTATAGATTTAATTCCTGGTAGTAAATTTCCTAAAGGTCGTTTGTTCAATCTGTCAGTGCCAGAGCATACTGCTATGCAGGATTATGTTAAGGAGTCCTTGGAAAAGGGACATATCCGTCCATCTTCGTCCCCTTTGGGAGCAGGATTTTTTTTCGTGGCCAAGAAAGATGGGTCCTTGAGACCTTGTATAGATTATCGTCTTTTGAATAAGATTACCGTAAAATGTCAGTATCCTTTGCCTTTGTTGACTGATTTGTTTGCTCGCATTAAGGGGGCTAAATGGTTCACTAAGATTGATCTCCGGGGTGCGTATAATCTTATACGAATAAAGCAAGGTGATGAGTGGAAAACCGCATTTAATACGCCTGAGGGCCATTTTGAGTATTTGGTAATGCCTTTCGGACTTTCTAATGCTCCTTCAGTCTTCCAGTCCTTTATGCACGATATTTTCTGTGAATATCTGGATAAATTTATGATTGTGTATTTGGATGATATTTTGGTTTTTTCTGATGACTGGGAGTCTCATGTTCAGCAGGTCAGGAAGGTGTTTCAGGTCCTGCGGGCTAATTCCTTGTTTGTAAAGGGCTCAAAGTGTCTCTTTGGAGTCCAGAAGATTTCTTTCTTGGGGTATATTTTTTCCCCTTCTACTATTGAGATGGATCCCGTCAAGGTTCGGGCTATTTGTGACTGGACGCAGCCTGCATCTCTTAAGAGTTTGCAGAAGTTCTTGGGCTTTGCTAATTTCTATTGTCGTTTTATAACTAATTTTTCTAGTGTTGTTAAGCCTTTGACGGATTTGACTAAGAAGCGTGCTGATGTTGCTGATTGGTCTCCTGCGGCTGTGGAGGCCTTTCAGGAACTTAAACGCCGGTTTTCTTCTGCTCCTGTGTTGCGTCAGCCTGATGTTTCGCTTCCTTTCCAAGTTGAGGTTGATGCTTCCGAGATTGGAGCGGGGGCGGTTTTGTCACAGAGAAGCTCCGATTGCTCGGTGATGAAGCCATGTGCGTTCTTTTCTAGAAAATTTTCGCCCGCTGAGCGGAATTATGATGTGGGTAATCGGGAACTTTTGGCCATGAAGTGGGCATTTGAGGAGTGGCGTCATTGGCTGGAGGGTGCTAGACATCGTGTGGTGGTCTTGACTGATCACAAAAATCTGATTTACCTTGAGTCTGCCAGGCGTCTGAATCCTAGACAGGCTCGTTGGTCACTGTTTTTCTCTCGTTTCAATTTTGTGGTTTCATACCTGCCAGGTTCAAAGAATGTGAAGGCGGATGCTCTTTCTAGGAGTTTTGTGCCTGACTCCCCTGGAAATTCTGAGCCCACTGGTATCCTTAGGGATGGGGTGATTTTGTCGGCCGTCTTCCCAGACTTGCGACGTGCTTTGCAGGAGTTTCAGGCGGGTAAACCTGATCGTTGTCCGCCTGAGAGACTGTTTGTTCCGGATAGCTGGACCAGTAGAGTCATCTCTGAGGTCCATTCTTCTGCGTTGGCAGGTCATCCTGGAATATTTGGTACTAGAGACTTGGTGGCCAGGTCTTTTTGGTGGCCTTCCTTGTCTAGGGATGTGCGTTCTTTTGTGCAGTCTTGTGAGGTTTGTGCTCGGGCTAAGCCTTGCTGTTCTCGAGCCAGTGGATTCTTGTCACCTTTGCCTATCCCGAAGAGGCCATGGACGCACATTTCCATGGACTTTATTTCGGATCTCCCTGTCTCTCAAAAAATGTCCGTCATCTGGGTTGTGTGTGACCGCTTTTCTAAAATGGTTCATCTTGTACCCTTGCCTAAGTTGCCTTCCTCCTCTGAGTTGGTCCCTCTGTTTTTCCAGAACATGGTTCGTTTGCATGGGATTCCGGAGAACATCGTTTCTGACAGGGGATCCCAGTTTGTGTCTAGATTTTGGCGGACGTTCTGTGCTAAGATGGGCATTGATTTGTCCTTTTCGTCTGCATTCCACCCTCAGACGAATGGCCAGACGGAGCGAACTAATCAGACCTTGGAAACTTATTTGAGGTGTTTTGTTTCTGCTGATCAGGATGACTGGGTTACCTTTTTGCCGCTGGCCGAGTTTGCCCTTAATAATCGGGCTAGTTCTGCTACCTTGGATTCTCCTTTCTTTTGTAATTCGGGGTTTCATCGTTTTTCCTCTGGTCAGGTGGAGCCTTCTGATTGTCCTGGAGTGGACATGGTGGTGGATAGGTTGCATCAGATTTGGAGTCATGTGGTGGACAATTTGAAGTTGTCCCAGGAGAAGGCTCAGCAGTTTGCTAATCGCCGTCGCCGCGTGGGTCCTCGACTTCGTGTTGGGGACTTGGTGTGGTTGTCTTCTCGTTTTGTTCCTATGAAGGTCTCTTCTCCTAAGTTCAAGCCTCGGTTCATCGGTCCTTATAGGATCTTGGAAATTCTTAACCCTGTGTCGTTTCGTTTGGATCTCCCGGCATCGTTTGCTATTCATAATGTGTTCCATCGGTCGTTGTTGCGGAGGTATGAGGTACCTGTTGTTCCTTCGCCTGAGCCTCCTGCTCCGGTGCTGGTGGAGGGAGAATTGGAGTATGTTGTGGAGAAGATCTTAGATTCTCGTGTTTCCAGACGGAAACTCCAATATTTGGTCAAGTGGAAGGGTTATGGTCAGGAGGATAATTCTTGGGTGGTTGCCTCTGATGTTCATGCTGATGATTTGGTCCGCGCTTTTCATAGGGCTCATCCTGGTCGCCCTGGTGGTTCTCGTGAGGATTCGGTGACCCCTCCTCAAGGGGGGGTACTGTTGTGAGTTCTGTTTTTGGGCTCCCTCTGGTGGTTACTGATGGTACTGGGTGATTTGTGTTCTGCTGTCTCTGGTGTCCACCTGTTCTATTAGGATTTGGGAGTTTCCTATTTAACCGGGCTTTCTTGTCATTTCCCTGCCGGCTATCAAGGTTATCAGAGTGTTTTGTTACCTCAGCTTCTGGCTTCAGTAATCTTCAGGACAAGCTAAGTTTTTGATTTTCTTGTTCCACGTTTTGATTTATTTTTGTCTTGTCCAGCTTGCATATAATTGTTTCTTTGCTGCTGGTTGCTCTAGCGGGCTGTAATTGCTCCTCATGTTCCATGAGTTGGAACATGAGTTCAAGTAATTACAGGATGGTTTTTTGAAGGGTTTTTTGCTGACCGCGCAGTTTACTTTTGTATCCTCTGCTATCTAGTTTTAGCGGGCCTCATTTTGCTGAATCTGATTTCATACTGTGTATGTGCCTTCCTCTCATTTCACCGTCATTATATGTGGGGGGCTGCTATTTCTGTGGGGTATTTCTCTGGAGGCAAGAGAGGTCTGTGTTTCTTCTAATAGGGGAAGTTAGATCTTCGGCTGGTGCGAGACGTCTAGGATCAACGTAGGCACGTTGCCCGGCTATTGTTATTTGTGTGTTCAGGTTTAGGGTCACGGTCAGCTCAGGTTCCATCACCCTAGAGCTCGTTGGTGCTTGTCCTTTTGTGATTCCCTGCCATTGGAATCATGACAGTGGATACTGTGGTGGACAGGTTGCAGCAGATTTGGACTCATGTAGTGGCCAATTTGACATTGTCCCAGGAGAAGGCTCAACGTTTCGCTAATCGCAGACGCTGTGTGGGTCCCCGACTTCGTGTTGGGGATTTGGTTTGGTTATCTTCTCGTCATATTCCTATGAAGGTTTCCTCTCCTAAGTTTAAACCTCGTTTCATTGGTCCGTATAGGATTTCTGAGGTTCTTAATCCTGTGTCTTTTCGTCTGACCCTTCCAGATTCTTTTTCCATACATAACGTATTCCATAGGTCATTGTTGCGGAGATACGTGGCACCTATGGTTCCATCTGTTGATCCTCCTGCCCCGCTTTTGGTGGAGGGGGAGTTGGAGTATATTGTGGAGAAGATTTTGGATTCTCGTGTTTCAAGACGGAAACTCCAGTATTTGGTTAAGTGGAAGGGTTATGCTCAGGAAGATAATTCCTGGGTCTTTGCCTCTGATGTCCATGCTCCCGATCTTGTTCGTGCCTTTCATATGGCTCATCCTGGTCGTCCTGGGGGCTCTGGTGAGGGTTCGGTGACCCCTCTTCAAGGGGGGGGGGGGTACTGTTGTGAATTCTGTTGCAGAGCTCCCTCCTGTGGTCACAAGTGGTACTTCGGCTGATTCTCTCTGTGAGCTTCCGTTGGTGGAGGAAAGTGGTACTGCGGCTTCTGAGTTTCCTTCCTCAGGTGATGTGGTGAAGTCGTTAGGTGCTGCTCTATTTAACTCCACCTAGTGCTTTGATCCTGGCCTCCAGTCAATGTTCTAGTTTTGGACCTGTTTCCTCCTGGATCGTTCCTGTGGCCTGCTGCTCTGCATAGCTAAGTTCCGCTTTGCTATTTTGTTTGCTGTTTTTTCTGTCCAGCTTGTCTATTTGTTTTTTCCTGCTTGCTGGAAGCTCTGGGACGCAGAGGGTGTACCTCCGTGCCGTTAGTTCGGTACGGAGGGTCTTTTTGCCCTCTTTGCGTGGTTTTTGTAGGGTTTTGTGTTGACCGCAAAGTTACCTTTCCTATCCTCGCTCTGTTCAGAAAGTCGGGCCTCACTTTGCTAAATCTATTTCATCTCTACGTTTGTCTTTTCATCTTAACTCACAGTCATTATATGTGGGGGCTGCCTTTTCCTTTGGGGTATTTCTCTGAGGCAAGGTAGGCTTATTTTCTATCTTCAGGTTAGCTAGTTTCTCAGGCTGTGCCGAGTTGCATAGGGAGCGTTAGGCGCGATCCACGGCTGCCTCTAGTGTGGTTGGAGAGGATTAGGGATTGCGGTCAGCAGAGTTCCCACGTCTCAGAGCTCGTTCTATGTTTTTGGGTTATTGTCAGGTCACTGTTTGTGTTCTGACCTCTATGTCCATTGTGGTACTGAATTACCTTTCACAACACCAGAGCTTCCAGCAAGCAAGACAACAAATTAAATAGCAAGCTGGACAGAAAAATAGCAAACCCAAGAAATACAAGCTGGAACTTAGCTTCTGATGGCAAGACAGGTCATAAGAACGATCCAGGAGTGAACTAGACCAATACTGGAACATAGACAGGTGGCATGGAGCAAAGATCTAAGTAGAGTTAAATAGAGCAGCAGCTAACGAATTAACCTCGTCACCTGTGAAACTCAGAAACACCCACCAGAGGAAGTCCATGGACAGAACCAGCTGAAGTATCATTCATGACCACAGGAGGGAGCCCGACAACAGAATTCACAACAACTTCCTCCTCATCCCCTACTAAGACACAAAAAGTAAACCGGTCTGTCTCTGGGTGTGGCGATACCTTATTAGGGTTCATTGGTTCCCTGCTCCTTCTAGTGACCTCAGAACCCTTTCCCTACAGATCCTAAAACAAACAAAATTCCCGGCCTATAATTATAAGGTGCAACAAGTCCCAAATGACGCCGACTTCATGGGACTCAGAGCCATGCACCGTCTCAATGTCCACTCTGGCCATAGGGTAGTCCTTTGCACCACCATGTATGCATCGAATGCCGACCTTTCTCCCCGGGAGTAGCTTAAGAGGAAAAGTGGCCCTCACAAGGGTCGCTAAGCTCCCAGAGTCCAGCAGCGCCATTACTTCTCGACCGTTCACCTTCACAGGACACGCTTGAGGCCCCTCATTGGGCATAGAGTTCACACTGCAGGCTGGATGTGCATAGTATGAACTACGGTGTCCCATGCTGCAGTCCATCTGCTCGGTGGTTTGGGAATAACGGGCAGCTATATGTCCTGGCCAGTGGCACCTCCAGCAAATAATATCCCCCATAGGGAACTTGGGCACCACATCCCCCGCCCCTCTTGACCTTGGACCCCCACCGCTTTTTGGGACTCAGCTCTCTTCTGGGACCCCCAGTATGGCATGGGCTGCCTCCCCAAGGAGCCTTCCATCCCCTGGTATCTCTCGACCATTCCGACCAGTTCATCGGCATTCTGGGCATCACCCTCAGAAACTCAAGTCTGTATGGGCCTCGGCAAGGAATGCACAAGCTGATCCATCAACACTCGTTCTACCATCTGTGCAGGTGTAGAGGACTCTGGCTGCATCCATTTCTGAACCAGGTGTAACAGGTCAAAAATTTGGGAGTGGGGCGGTTTGTCTCAATGATAAGCCCAGCAGTGAACTCGCTATGCCCTGATAGTCAGTGTCACCCCTAAACGTGCGAGAATATCAGCTTTCAGTTTTTGACACTCCTTGGCATCCTGCAAGGTCAAGTCATAGTACACCTTCTGGGGTTCCCCCGTTAGGTATGGCAACAGTACCTCTGCCCAATACTCTGGCGGGAGTTTTTCCCTCTCAGCGGCTCTCTCAAACACGGTCAGGAAGGCCTCAACATCATCCCCAGGGGTCATTTTCTGCAATGCACGTCTTACCACCTTCCAGATGTGGGCGTCATCAGCCAGACCTGGGGATTGGGCACTCGTCCTGCCCTGGATGGCGGTTGCTAGAAGCTGCATCTGCTGCCGTTGCTCCTGCTGGCTCTGTTGTATCTGCTGCAATAACAGCCTGTTGGTCTCTTGCTGCTGTGACTGTGACTGGACCAAGAGTTTCAGCAGGTCCTCCATTTTTTCGTGCAATGCTTGCTGACTTACTACAGACTTGACCCAGGACATGCAGTAACAGTCTCACGTTTCCGCTGGGAACACTGTCCGCACGTCTAAAGGTACCGTCACACTCAGCGACGCTGCAGCGATATAGACAACGAGCCGACCTAAACTAGATCGCTGGAGCGTCGCTGTTTAGGTCGCTGTAGAGACGTCAAACACAGCAACTCCAGAACGATGCAGGAGCGATCCAGTGACTTAACGGCGACTCACTTCTCGTTCTCGCTGGTTGTTAGCTCCATGTCAAACAGCCGGAGTGTACCGATCCGACACACATCTAGGGGCCCTATGCTCGTTGCTGGCGTCGTTGCTTTTGATGTCAAACATGACGATACACGCCGACCTGGCGACGAAATAAAGTTCTGGACTTCTAAAGGTACCTTCACACTCAGCGATGCTGCAGCAATACCGACAACGATGTTGATCGCTGCAGCGTCGCTGTTTGGTCGCTGGAGAGCTGTCACACAGACAGCTCTCCAGCGACCAACGATGCCAGTAACCAGGGTAAACATCGGGTTACTAAGCGCAGGGCCGCGCTTAGTAACCCGATGTTTACCCTGGTTACCATCGTAAACGTAAAAAAAAAACAAACACTAAAAAAAACAAACACTACATACTTACCTTCCGCTGTCTGTCCTCGGCGCTGTGCTTTCCTGCACTAACTGTGAGCACAGCGGCCGGAAAGCAGAGCGGTGACGTCACCGCTGTGCTTTCCGGCTGGCCGGCGCTCACAGCCAGTGCAGGAAGCAGAGCGCCGAGGACAGACAGTGGAAGGTAAGTATGTAGTGTTTGTTTTTTTTACGTTTACGCTGGTAACCAGGGAAAACATCGGGTTACTAAGCGCTGCCCTGCGCTTAGTAACCCGATGTTTACCCTGGTTACCAGTGAAGACATCGCTGAATCGGCGTCACACACGCCGATTCAGCGATGTTTGCAGGAGGTCCAGCGACGAAATAAAGTGCTGGGCTTTCTGCAGCGACCAACGACATCACAGCAGGATCCTGATCGCTGCTGCCTGTCAAACTGAACGATATCGCTAGCCAGGACGCTGCAACGTCACGGATCGCTAGCGATATCGGTCAGTGTGACGGTACCTTAACTCCGACCAGCGATGGCACAGCGGGATCCAGATCGCTGCTGCGTGTCAAACACAACGAGATCGCTATCCAGGACGCTGCAACGTCATGGATTGTTGTCGTTCTCTTTGCAAAGTTGCTGAGTGTGACGGTACCTTAACACCAATTGTAGGGGTTGTACTCGCTCAGGTGAAGCTGGTGGCAATCAGGAGGCACATTCCTTTTAAAGTTCACAGGGTTTATTGCCTCATAAACCCACAAAACAAAACAGAGAAAACAAACAACCTTTAGCTCAGGCAAAAGAAAGTACAAGTGTCCAATCCTTCAGGCTCAGTCCTGGAGCCGCAACACACATTGGAGGCTTTCACCTCCCCACATACAGGTCCTGTGCTAAGCATTAAGCTACATTATATATCTCTAACCACACCCAGGAACCCATCACATGATTAGTCACGTGGTAGTGACATCATCGCAGGTCCTCAAACACATATAGAGATATGATGATGCCCCTACCCAGGGGTAAGGTATATGGGTAGCCAGACTCTCCCATCTCTCACAGCTACCCGTAACCCAGACCCAAGTGTACTAAATGATCCCTTATTGCTTATGTGCATTAAAGAAAACACTCCGGGTTACATCAGAGACAAGCCATGTCTGCAACACATACCTTCCGTCGACTATACGACCTTTAGCCAGGGGGTCTACTTTCCAAAATAGTGTTACTTGTGAGGGGTTTCAATGTTTAGGCACATCAGGGGCTCTCCAAATGCGACATGGCGTCCTATCTCAATTCCAGTCAATTTTGCATTTAAAAGTCAAACGGCGCTCCTTCCCTTCCGAGCTCTGCCATGCGCCCTAACAGTGGTTTACCCCCACATATGGGGTATCAGCGTTCTCAAGACAAATTGCACAACAACTTTTGGGGTCCAATTTCTTCTGTTACCCTTTGGAAAATAAAAAATTGGGGCGAATACATCATTTTTGTGAAAAAGTAGGAATTAGTCCTACCGGTAATAGTGTTTCCTGGAGTCCATCATGACAGCACCACCAGGAGGTTGTCCTTCTTATCCTTGATAGGGACAGGAAACACAGAAGAGGTTAAATAGCCCCTCCCCACCTCCACCCCTCAGTGATTTTCCCAAGTACCACACTAGGATGGATGCAACTCTATTTTATTGAAATTCCTCTCTACACTTGTTTACATCACATATCAGACAGGAACTTAAGGGAGGGTATATAAAGGGTGCTGTCATGATGGAATCCTGGGAACAATATTACCGGTAGGACTAATTTCTACTTCCCAGGACGTCCCTCCTGACAGCACCACCAGGAGAAATACCAAATAACTCCTATTCTTTAGGGCGGGATTACAGCTTGGAGGACTTTCCTCCCAAATGTAGTTTGTTGGTTTACTCTTACATCTAATTTATAATGCCTACAGAAGGTATTTGATCTCGACCAAGTTGCAGCTTTGCATATTTGGTCCATAGAAGCCCCAGCACTTTCTGCTCATGAGGCTGAGATTGCTCTCAGCGAATGTGCCTTGAGGCTTTCTGGAGGGGTTCTTCCTGCCGAGATGTAGGCTGCCGTGATGGTAGACTTATTCCATATAGCTAGAGTAGCTTTGGATGCTTTCTTCCCTTTATTTCTTCCGGCCATCTGGATGAAGAGGTTATTATTATTATTATTATTATTATTTATTTATATAGCACCATTGATTCCATGGTGCTGTACATGAGAAGGGGTTACATACAAGTTACAAATATCACATACAGTAAACAAACTAACAATGACGGACTGATACAGAGGGGCGAGGACCCTGCCCTTGCGGGCTTACATTCTACAGGATGGGGAAGGAGACAGTAGGTTGAGGGTTGCAGGAGCTCCGGTGTTGGTGAGGCGGTAGCTCCGGTGTTGGTGAGGCGGTAGCTCCGGTGTTGGTGAGGCGGTAGCTCCGGTGTTGGTGAGGCGGTAGCTTCGTTGGTGATGAGGCAGCAGCGGTGTCAGTGCAGGCTGTAGGCTTTCCTGAAGAGATGAGTTTTCAGGTTCCGTCTGAGGGATCTAAGGTTGGAGTCAATTCTCCAATCACTTGTGATCTCTACGTAGTGTAGAATTGTCCTTTTGACATCTAAAGCATTCTTCACATTACTGAAGTTCTTTGACATTACTGAAGTTTTGGCAGAATGTAGGCAGAACAATTTCTTGACTTCTATGGAAGTCAGAAACTACTTTAGGAAGGAACCCGGGGTCTAGTTTAAGGATGATACAATCATCCTGTGTTAGGGCTAGCGGAACGCACCGAGTAATGAGTAGGTAGCTACAAAGTGCGTTTGCAGCCCGGGGTCCACCGTGCAGAGATATCTGCTGCTAAGTAATGGCGGATAGACTCTGAGCTCACACGTGGGTTAGGCTTCACCCCTGTGTACTGGTAGCGAACTCTGTTGCCTCACAGAGTCGCGCTGTACACAATAACTGATACCCTAACTAGGCTAATTGCCCCCACTGATGCTAGCTGCCTGCCTGAGTGTACAGTCCCAATGCTAACAGCTTCACACCACATAAGAACTGAGTGGTATAGTATCCACTGGCATAAGCCAAAACACATTTGATACTAGCGCATGGCCGTGCGGCCATGCGAGCCTTATATAGCTACAGCAAGTAAAAGACCTTCCAAGAAGGAACAATGAGAGACTGCCATACCTGAGCATGTAACCCTAAATCTCCACTGTGATATCTTGCCCTGGGCATTCTCAGTGTGTGCAAAGCAGGACTTAGACCTAGCACTTAAAGGACCTTCCAAGAAGGACCAATGACCTTAGCTGCAGTATCTGATCATGTGACCCTCGATCTCCACTGAGAGATCTTACTCTGGGCATGCTCAGAATGTGAAAAGCAGGACTTAGTCCCAGAAGCGTCTGCTCACCGCTGCCCAGTACTGACTTCAATGGCAGAAGCAGGAAATGCAGCAGTAACTCTTAGCACAGAGTCAGACTGAGCGAGACGCTGGGATCGCCGTCTCCGCTGAGCAGGCTCCACTGCGGCAGAAGAAGAATGGGAGACCGCAGCGGAGATGGTCCAAGATTCCCCCTGTGCAGAGGCAGGAACTCGACCCCTTACATCCTGGATCTTTAATGGATAAAAATTGGATCTAACCGATACGTCGCTCTGAAGTTATTGCCACTAGGAAGACAGCTTTAAAGGTTACAGCTCTTAAGTCTGCTTGAGCTAGTGGCTCATATGGTTCATTCAAGACTAGTTTTAGATCCCAGGGAGGTACTGAACTGCGAATTGTAGGCCTAAGTCTCTGAATGGCCTTGAAAAACCTCACTATCCATGGATGGAAGGCTATCTGGAAGTCATAGAAGGAACTGAGGGCTGAGATTTGTACCTTCAATGTACTAGGCGTTAGTCCTTTATCAAAGCCCGACTGGAGAAAGTCTAGAATTCTTGGAATATCTGGACCTTGAGAGACCGATACAGGAGCTGTACTCTGGGAGCAGAACTTTTTCCATATTTTCCTGTATATTGCAGAAGTTACAGGTTTCCTACTGGTTTGGATAGTGACAATGACCGGCTCCGAGAGGCCTTTTGATCTTAGGATCTCTTTTTCAGGATCCATGCTGTTAATTGTAGTAGACCCGGGTTTTGATGAACTAGGGGGCCCTGAGACAAAAGGTCCGGCACTGCTGGTAGATGGATTGGATCCTCCAAGGACATCCATTTCAGTAGAGGAAACCAGCTCCTTTTGGGCCAGTATGGGACTATCAAGATAACTGATGTCTGGCTCTCCTGCATCTTTCTCAATACCCTTGTTATTAGAGCCAACGGAGGAAAGGCATATGCCAATTTCATGTCGCAGTTTTGAGCCAGTGCAGCTATTCCTGATGGTCTGTCTCCTGGATTCAGCGAAAAGAATCTTTGTGTTTTTGTATTCTTCCTTGAGGCTTACAGATCTACGTCCGGGAAGCCCCAACGTTGGGTTAGTTGGAGGAAGATTTCCTCGTTTAAGGACCATTCTGTGGGGCATAATTTCTGTCTGCTCAGAAAGTCGGCTACCTGGTTTTTGGTGCCTCTTAGGTGAACTGTCGTCATTGATTTGACTGTATGTTCTGCCCAGGAGAATATTGTATCTGACGGGTCATGTAGGTGACAATGTTTTGGACCTCCTTGGTGAAGTAGAAAGGCTACTGTCGTTGAGTTCTCTGAAAAGACACGGATGTGTTGGTCTTTTAATCTTTCCTAGAATGTCCTTAAGGCTTCCCAGACTTTCCTGAGTTTCCTGTAATTTGAAGACTTGCTTCGTACTGATGCAGGCCCTTGAGAGTAGTTCTCTTCTATGTATCTGGGCTCCCCAGCCGCTGAGGCTTGCATCCGTAGTGATGTTTATACACGGAGATGTCTCCAAGGTCTTCCTTTTTCGAGATTTTTTGTCATGGTCCACCATGACAGTGAATTTTTCGCATCTAGGGATAAGCACACTTTGTTGTCCAGGGTAGGGTTGAGCGAAACGGATTGGACAAATTCAAAAATCGCCGACTTTCGGCAAAGTCGGGTTTCATGAAACCCGACCCGATCCTAGTGTGGGATTGGCCATGAGGTCGGCGATCTTCACGCCAAAGTCGCATTTCGTATGACGCTTTCAGCGCCATTTTTCAGCCAATGAAGGAGGACGCAGAGTGTGGGCAGCGTGATGACATAGGTCTCGGTCCCCACCATCTTAGAGAAAGGCATGACAGTGATTGGCTTGCTTTCTGTGGCGTCACAGGGGCTATAAAGAGGCGTTGCATGCCGACCGCCATCTTACTTCTGCCGATCGTAGCATAGGGAGAGGTTGCCGCAGCTGCATCAGAAGAAGGGATATAGTTAGGGAGGGAAGATTAAGCCCCGAAACTGCTTGTGCTGTAGCGATTTCCACTGTCCAACACCACCATTTGTTTGCAGGGACAGTGGAGGCTATATTTTTGTGCATCAGCTCTGTAGCTTATTAGGCTGCCTTATAAGGCTCCCTGATAGCCGCATTGCTGTTTGCACGCCGCTGTGCAAACCAACTGCTTTTTTAAAAGCAAAACTCCTGTTGCTCCTTTCTGCACAGTTATCTTGTTTATTTGTCCACACTTTTGTGTGCAGCAGTCCTTTTTATTGCTGCCATACTTTTCCTGAGATTATTGTAGGGAGATTGAAATTGTACTACAGTCCTTGTATTTTTTTCAGATATCTTCCAGCCACTTTCTGCCACTTAGATTGCGTTGTTATGTACACTGGGCCTAAGTAGTGGTTCAGTCTCCCAAAAAAAAGAGGGAGATTCAAATTCTCACAAAGTGGATATACTTCTGTCCTGTTAGTTTGTCATATATCAGCCAGCTACTTTCTGCCACTTAGATTGCGTTGTTATATACACTGGACCGAAGTTGTGGTTCAGTCTCCCCAAAAAAAGAGGGAGATTCAAATTCTCACAAAGTGGATATACTTCTGTCCTATTAGTTTGTCGTATATCAGCCAGCCACTTTCTGCCACCTAAATTGCGTTGTTGTATACACTGGGCCTGAGTTTTGGTTCAGTCTCCCCCCAAAAAAGTGAGATTCAAATTCTCACAAAGTGGATACACTGCAGTCCTGTTAGTTTGTCGTATGTCAGCCAGCCACTTTCTGCCACTTACATTGTGTTGCATTACAGTAGCTTGCTTGCCCTGCTGCTAGTGTGCTATCAGAAAGAGTCTTCAGTGCTGCTGGTTCAATACTGACCGAAAAAAGGACACGTCTGGCTACCCAAAATGTTGATGATCTAACCTTCATTAAAATTAACTAATCATGGATTTCAAATTATTTTGCCCCACCTTCTCCTGCTGACACGTAGCTTGCCTGAAAAATGTCTTGCTTTTGGCCTCCTCTTACTGACTTCTCCAATTCCGCTATTTGCAGCTGCTGAATGTCCACCATAGGCCATTTTTATCCCTCCCTAAATGGGCTGACTCCCCACACAGGGCCGTGGTCACCACCTGGCACAAGCACCCGTGTGAGTGTCGTTTGCCTGGACAGGTGGATGCGCCCACTCTTGGGCGACGGCAGTGGCACAGGGTCCCTCATAGTACAATGAAGTGTCTCGGACGGTGGTGGTGCACAATCAACGTCAGACACACCGTCGTAATATGAGGGGCCCTGTGCCAGTACCATCGCCCACGAAAGAGTGTTCCCCCCCAGCTCGAACAGTGCTCTACCACTTGCAATACTTACCTCTCTCTGCTCCACCACTGTGTAGTCTGTGCTGTTAAATCCTTCAATGGCACTGCCAATACAAATTTGTTGAAATGAGAGATGATAGTTAAAATATACAGGGGCCCTGGCCTCCATTTTGACCAGTTAATACTTTGCACCTACTACCACTGTCTGCTACTCAGCAGAGGAGCCCACCCCAGTACCTAGCTATGCCGCCTGTTTAGTCCTGTTACCAATTTTGAACTGCTTTTAGCCTACTTTTGTATTTGGGCCTACTAACCGTGTCTTGCCCACTAATTACAGTTGTCCTCCACTGAACAAAGCAATGCCGCCTGTTTAGTCCTGTTACCAATTTTGAACTGCTTTTAGCCTACTTTTTTATTTTGGGCCTACTAACTGTGTCTGCGCCACTCATTACAGTTGTCCTCCACTGAACAAAGCTATGCCGCCTGTTTAGTCCTGTTACCAATTTTGAACTGCATTTAGCCTACTTTAATATTTGGGCCTATATCTGTGTTTCCTCCTCATCCTGCCCATTGCCCAGCCACTGCTAGATGAGTCTGCTGGTACATTGACCAAACCACTACATTTCCCTTGCACTCTACACAGCCTGAATCTGACCCTGCTGAAAGTCAGGTTCCCCTTCCCGCTTTCTATACCACCTTACACGGGGACAAAGAGGAAGGTGCAGATGAAAGTGCAGGTTCCTTCCTCAGGTGGGGGGGCATACTTGTTGGCGATGTCACTGGCACAGGGCCCCTTATAGTACGCAAAAATGTCTCTGGCAGTGGGAGGCGCCACCTGCTGTCAAACACACCGCTGTACTATGAGGGGCCCTGTGCCAGTGCCAACGAGTGGGCCCCCTCTGCTTGCTCAGGATCACAGCACTTGCAAAGTTGAAATACTTACCTCTCCCTGCTCCACCGCCGTGACATATTCCGCGTTTCCTGGGCCCACGAAAGTCTTGAGCCAGCCCTACCCCCCCACAACTTTAGCCAAATGACCCCCTGTTTTCAATGCCTAACTATTATTATAAAGTAAATTAAGATTGACAAGCTTAAGAAATAAGAATTGATGTTTTTGGCATTAAAATGTGCACTGTAGGTGTTTTCCTGTCCTCCACTCACTGCCGACTTTGATTTCCCATTGACTTGCATTGGGTTTCGTGTTTCGGTCGGCCCCCGACTTTTTGAAATAATCGGCCGATTTCACCCGACCCAACTTTTGACAAAGTAGGGTTTCGCGAAACCCGACTCGATCCTAAAAAAATAAAAGTCGCTCAACTCTAGTCCAGGGTTACATCTCTGCCGTCCCAGAGTGAGAGAATATCTTGCTGCAGGGGTCTTGAGTGATACTGACTCCACTGAATGCTGGAAATGCATGATGTCATTAAGCCCAGTACCCGCATGGCCTTTCTTATGGATGTTCGCTTTTGCTTTTGTAATGTTAGGATTTCTTTTTTGAATGATTCCTGCTTGTGATGCGGGAGGTACGTATGTTCCTGAACTGAGTCTAGGATTACTCCGAGAAATAGTTTCCTTGTTTCGGGTTTGAGGTTTGATTTTTTTAAGTTTAATAGCCATCCTAGACTTTTTAGGAGTGACATCGTTGTTGTCAAGTTCTGTTCCATCTGTTGCGGGGAGTCTGCTATAAGTAGGATGTCGTCTAGATAAGGGACGATGAGGATCCCTTTTTCCCTTAAGAAGGCCATCACCTCTGCCATGAGTTTGGTGAATATTCTGGGAGCAGACGAGAGGCCGAATGGCAGGCACGTGAACTGATAATGTAGAATGTGATCTCGGTCCTTTATGGCGAATCTGAGATACTGTTGGTGTGAGGCGAAGATGGGAACCTGGTAGTAGGCACTTTTTAGGTCTAATGTGCTCATTACTGATCCCTTCTGGATTAGAGGTATTACAGATTTGAGGGATTCCATCTTGAGTTGTTTGTAGGCTACTGATAGATTTAAAGGTTTCAAGTTTATGATCGTACGGTATTCTCCGTTTGGCTTCTTTATGGAGAACAGACTTGAATAGTGTCCGCTGAACCTTTGGGAATGGGGGACTGGAATGATGGCTTTTATTTGGATAAGTTTCTGAACATCTTTCAGAAGTCTCTGATAAGCCGAAAATGACTGGGATTGAGTTAGACAAAATCTTTTGGGAGGTGTTTGGCTGAATTCTATTCTGTACCCCTGTTCTATCAAACTTAAGATCCATGAGTTTTGAGTGATGTTCTTCCAACAGCGTAGGAAGTACTGAAGCCTTCCACCCACTAAGTTGGCGTCATTGTTTGTTGGTTCTTGACTTCTGATCCTGAAAGGTACCCCTGCCTCTACCCCCTTTCGGGTAGCTCCATCTTCCGCCTTTACCTTTCCCTCTATAGTCTTGTCTGGGATGGGACCGAGTCCTACGAAAGGACGGTGTGTTCTTTGGTTTTTTTTCAGGAAAGTCCTTCTTCTTATCTGCTGCTTTCTCAAGCAATTCATCCAATACTGGACTGAAGACATGAAGGCCAGAGAAGGGTATTGAATACAGTTTGTTTTTTGACTGCGTATCACCCGACCATGATCTGAGCCATAGAGCTCTTCGTGCTGTGTTAGATAAAGCGTTGTTTCTTGCAGCAAACCGAACTGATTCTGCCGAGGCATCGGCCATAAAGTCTGTCGCCATCTTCAGGAGTGGTAAAGACTTCCAAGATTTCTAATTATTAATCTGGATTTCTAATTTTTCTACCCACAGCGACATTGATCTGGCAACTGAGGTGGCCACAATCTTTGTCTTCATGATGGCGGCTGAAGCTTCCCAGGCCTTTTTGAGGAGATCTTCCGATCTTTTGTCCATAGGGTCTTTGAGACCTGAGGAATCCTCAAATGGAATGGCGGTCTTTTTTGAGACCTTGGCTACAGGTATATCCACTTTAGGTACAGATTCCCAAATTTTGGTCTCCTCTGGATCAAAAGGTAGATGATATTTAAAATCTCTTAGGACTACTAGTTTCTTCCCTACATCACCCCATTCTTCCAAGATCATTTCTTGAATGTGGTGATTCACAGGAAACACTCTGTTCCTGTGAGCTCTGAGCCCACCAAACATCTCGTCTTGGACCGTAAGGGGTTCTGTGGCCTCTTCTACCTTCATGGTATTTCTAATGGCCTGCAGTAGTGTGTCGAAGAGCATTCGCCCTCCATAGAGTCAGATATGGAGTAAGCTGAAAGCTCACCCTCTTCTGAACTAAAATCCTGTTCCCACCTAGGTTTCTTAGGGCAGGGGGATTCGACTGGCATTAGTTCCGAAACTGTGGTCTGTACTTCCTCCCTGATCATAGTTTTGATAATATCCAGATAGGAGGCCTGTTTTCCTTTAACCCCTTTCTGACATCGGACATACTATCCCGTGGAGGTGGGGTGGGCCCGTATGACCACCGACGGGATAGTACGTCCAGCGCGATCGGCGGCGCTCACGGGGGGAGCGCAGCCGATCGCGGCTGGGTGTCAGCTGCCTACCGCAGCTGACATCTGGCACTATGTGCCAGGAGCGGTCACGGACCGCTCCCGACACATTAACCCCCGGCACACCGCGATCAAACATGATCGCAATGTGCCGGCGGTGCAGGGAAGCATTGCGCAGGGAGGGGGCTCCCTGCGGGCTTCCCTGAGCCCCCCGCAGCAATGCGATGTGATCGCGTTGCTGCGAGGGTCTGCATACCTCCCTCCCTGCTCCAGGCCCGGATCCAAGATGGCCGCGGCATCCGGGTCCTGCAGGGAGGGAGGTGGCTTCACAGAGCCTGCTCAGAGCAGGCACTGTGAAGCCTGCAGTGCTGCAAGTCAGATCATTGATCTGACAGAGTGCTATGCAAACTGTCAGATCATCGATCTGTGATGTCCCCCCCGGGACAAAGTAAAAAAGTAAAAAAAAATGTTTCCAAATGTGTAAAAAAAAAAAAAAAAAAATATTCCTAAATAATGAAAAAAAAAAAATATTATTCCCATAAATACATTTCTTTATCTAAATAAAAAAAAAAAACAATAAAGGTACACATATTTAGTATCGCCGCGTCCGTAGCGGCCCGACCTATAAAACTGGCCCACTAGTTAACCCCTTCAGAAAACACCGTAAGAAAAAAAAAAAAACGAGGCAAAAAACAACGCTTTATTATCATACTGCCGAACAAAAAGTGGAATAACACGCGATTAAAAAGACAGATATAAATAACCATGGTATCGCTGAAAACGTCATCTTGTCCCGCAAAAAATGAGCTACCATACAGCATCATCAGCAAAAAAATAAAAAAGTTATAGTCCTGAGAATAAAGCGATGCAAAAATAATTATTTTTTCTATAAAATAGTTTTTATTGTATAAAAGCGCCAAAACATAAAAAAATGATATAAATGAGGTGTCGCTGTAATCGTACTGACCCGAAGAATAAAACTGCTTTATCAATTTTACCAAACGCGGAACGGTATAAACGCCTCCCCCAAAAGAAATTCATGAATAGCTGGTTTTTGGTCATTCTGCCTCACAAAAATCGGAATAAAAAGCGATCAAAAAATGTCACGTGCCCGAAAATGTTACCAATAAAAACGTCAACTCATCCTGCAAGAAACAAGACCTCACATGATTCTGTAGACCAAAATATGGAAAAATTATAGCTCTCAAAATGTGGTAATGCAAAAAATATTTTTTGCAATAAAAAGCGTCTTTCAGTGTGTGACGGCTGCCAATCATAAAAATCAGCTAAAAATCACACTATAAAAGTAAATCAAACCCCCCTTCATCACCCCCTTAGTTAGGGAAAAATTTAAAAAAATGTATTTATTTCCATTTTCCCATTAGTGCTAGGGTTAGGGTTAGGGTTAGGGTTAGGGCTAGGTTTAGGGCTAGGGTTAGGGCTAGGGCTACAGTTTGGGTTGGGGCTAAAGTTAGGGTTAGGGTTGGGGCCAAAGTTACAGTTAGGGTTTAGATTACATTTACAGTTGGGAATAGGGTTGGGATTAGGGTTAGGGGTGTGTCAGGGTTAGAGGTGTGGTTAGGGTTACTGTTGGGATTAGGGTTAGGGGTGTGTTTGGATTAGGGTTTCAGTTATAATTGGGGGGTTTCCACTGTTTAGGCACATCAGGGGCTCTCCAAATGCGACATGGCGTCCGATCTCAATTCTAGCCAATTCTGCGTTGAAAAAGTAAAACAGGGCTTCTTCCCTTCCGAGCTCTCCCGTGTGCCCAACATATGGGGTCCAATTTCTTCTGTTACCCTTGGGAAAATACAAAACTGGGGGCTAAAAAATTATTTTTGTGGGGAAAAAAAAGATTTTTTATTTTCACGGCTCTGCGTTATAAACTGTAGTGAAACATTTGGGGGTTCAAAGTTCTCACAACACATCTAGATAAGTTCCCTGGGGGGTCTAGTTTCCAATATGGGGTCACTTGTGGGGGGTTTCTACTGTTTAGGTACATTAGGGGTTCTGCAAATGCAATGTGACGCCTGCAGACCATTCCATCTAAGTCTGCATTCCAAATGGCACTCCTTCCCATCCGAGCCCTCCCATGCGCCCAAACAGTGGTTCCCCCCCACATATGGGGTATTAGCGTACTCAGGACAAATTGGACAACAACTTTTGGGGTCGACTTTCTCCTCTTACCCTCGGGAAAATACAAAACTGGGGGCTAAAAAATAATTTTTGTGGGAAAAAAATTTTTGTTTTATTTTTACGGCTCTCCATTATAAACTTCTGTGAAGCCCTTGGTGGGTCAAAGCGCTCACCACACATCTAGATAAGTTCCTTAGGGGGTCTACTTTCCAAAATGGTGTCACTTGTGGGGGGTTTCTACTGTTTAGGTACATTAGGGGCTCTGCAAACGCAATGTGACACCTGCAGACCATTCCATCTAAGTCTGCATTCAAATGGGACTCCTTCCCTTCCAAGCCCTCCCATGCGCCCAAACAGTGGTTCCCCCCGCATATGGTGTATCATCGCACTCAGGACAAATTGGGCAACAATTTTTGGGGTCCAATTTCTCATGTTACCCTCAGGAAAATACAAAACTTGGGGCTAAAAAAATAATTTTTGTGGGAAAAAATTTTTGTTTTATTTTTACGGCTCTGCATTATAAACTTCTGTGAAGCACTTGGTGGGTCAAAGTGCTCACCACACCTCTAGATAAGTTCCTTAGGGGGTCTACTTTCCAAAATGGTGTCACTTGTGGGGGGTTTCAATGTTTAGGCACATCAGTGGCTCTCCAAACGCAACATGGCGTCCCATCTCAATTCCTGTCAATTTTGCATTGAAAAGTCAAACGGCGCTCCTTCCCTTCCGAGCTCTCCCATCCGCCCAAACAGTGGTTTACCCCCACATATGGGGTATCAGCGTACTCAGTACAAAATGTACAACAACTTTTGGGGTCCAATTTCTTCTCTTACCCTTGGGAAAATAAAAAATTGGGGGCGAAAAGATGATTTTTGTGAAAAAATATGATTTTTTATTATTACGGTTCTACATTATAAACTTCTGTGAAGCACTTGGTGGGTCAAAGTGCTCACCACACCTCTAGATAAGTTCCTTAGGGGGTCTACTTTACAAAATGGTGTCACTTGTGGGGGGTTTCAATGTTTAGGCACATCAGGGGCTCTCCAAACGAAACATGGCGTCCCATCTCAATTCCAGTCAATTTTGCATTGAAAAGTCAAATGGCGCTCCTTCGCTTCCGAGCTCTGCCATGCGCCCAAACAGTGGTTTACCCCCACATGTGGGGTATCGGCGTACTCAGGACAAATTGTAGCAGCAAACAAGAGCAAGCGTATGCATAAAAATAGGGATCACCACAAATAACTAGGAATAACAAAAAAATCTTTATTGAGAGAACAACATACACAAGAACATTAAAAACATCTAAAAACATAGATAAGAATAATGGGTCCTCCGTAATAGCAGATAAACGCTGACAAACATAAGCACCCTACATAGCTAATGCCGATATTCTGTTATTATTAAAGATAAACAAAATCTGATCCCAATAGCCTACATAATACACAATAGTGCGCACTGTATAAATAAATGCTCCAAAATGCCAGGCAGTCGGATAAATACAAATATACCACTAGCTAACGTGGTCGCTAGGGGGTATGGTGTAGAGGCAGTAGTCCCCAATCATTACCACCAGTTCACCCTCCTGCTAGATCCCAAAGTGTCCCTTACCCGACTCAGTGCAAACACCTCTTAAGGACAATCCTAAGCCGGCAGGCATATCAGGTCAGAAAAGCTGTGTGGGTGCCAAGACCCACGCGTATCGACGCTCAAGGCGTCTTTCTCAAGGTCAGTATGATAGTCCTCTAATTGTTCCCAAGTATTTTTAATCAGGTAACAGCAACAGCACCTACCAGCTGTGCAGGAGCAATGGCGGCGTCAGTGATTCAGCTCAGCGTGGTAATGGACTAACTGCGCAAGCGCCTGCAAAAAATCCCATAGGGCTACTCACGGTAGTCAGGACATGCGCAGAGTGGCTAGGTCCCAAGTCCGGTAACCATAGGAACCGCCAGTGTTCACAACGTTAGTAGCGTCCATCAATGATAATGCAGGAGTCCAGCAGCGCCGGTATGGCACTCAGACGTGGGAGCAGCCAAATCAGACAAGCTCGAGCGGATTTAGCATGTCGCTCATCACAGTGGGCCGCGCAGGCGCCCGAAAGGAAAAATACCACCCCCATTCACAAGGTACGCTCCGGTTAGGGGGACGTCCCTGTCGGCTTTACACAAACTGGTGCGCATGCGTCAAACAAGTGTACGGTTACTCCGGTAACCATGGGAACCGTCAGTACCCATCATATTCATGGCGCCCAAGGCGCCCAATTACACATCTATCAAGTGCACACAGGTCCACAAGCATAGGTGCGACACTCAGGCATGGTATACCTGCATCGTATGGCATACGAGGGCTCGCATCCATCGCCACGTCGTGGCGATAGCAGAATATTGGAGCTTCATTCCACAAACATGTATCCATCCAACCACCCTGGCCAGGGTACAAGTTCACACACATACATCTTCGCACTCCCAGAATGCATATGGCGCATCAAGTTATTAAATGTAGCTACTAAATCCGCCCAATACAAAATCAAAATCAAAGGGCTATATCAGAACTGACACTGCAAAGATATCCCACCATATGTCAGTAGTATAGTGCAGGAAACCCTACCAACACACATCTGAGGGTGTATTGGTAAGCCCCTTACACAGTGTATGAGGGGGTCAAATGGGAAATACCCAATGTTGCAAACAAAGACAAAACCAACCCTCAATCAAAACTATTTTACTATGCCCCAATAATGAGAAGTGTATGCAAATTAGCCATAGGGTAGAGACAATTTAACAGATAGGGTTTCAAATTATATCAGAAACCAGAAAGCGCTCTGATATCCAAAATATTCCCATAGTATGTCACTGTAGTCATGACACCAAAGGGAAAAAAAGGATACACATTTCGGAGTAAGAGAGGAGGCGTACGTGGACAAGGGACAAGACCTGGCCCCCATCAGAGCCCCAGAACGGGGCAAACTAAAGGTGCCCCATCCAACACCAAAAAGTCAACCCACAGTCCATCATGCTGGTTAGAGGATATTTCTGATAGGAGAACTAATAGTTGTTTTACCCATTCACAGATCACTCAGCAATTAATTTTGTACATATAGATAAATGAAGGAAAGTTCGACAATTGGGAGCCTTAGTTTCTTCATAGATCTTCTCCGCCTACAGAGTTTCTCCAAAGGGTCTGAATTCACACTAGGACTAGAAATCCGAGAATCCGATCACGTAGCCAGTAGCCAATACGATCACCTATATCACCTAGAATAAAACCAAGGATCAGTTAACCATATAACGGTACCTACGATCACCCCATATCAGTAAAGCAAAGTACACGGAAAGCCACAAGATAGCCATAGGCCCCAGGGTCTAGATCTTTTTGTAGAAACCCGTGTACAGTAGCTCTTCATTCAGTCCACCCGGTGCCAAGCTCTTTAGTTCAAAGATTAAACGGGACTCTTTTCTCAACAGTTCATCGGTAAGCTTACCACCCCTAATGCTGGAAGTCACTCCCTCAAGGCCCATAACACGAAGGGTCCTGTGGCTGCCATTATGGTGTTCCAGAAAATGGGTTGCCACAGAGGTAATCTGTTTCCCCTTCTCCCTGTTGTTTTTAGCCATAGTGATGTTTGAAATGTGCTGTTGCACCCTGCGGCGCAGCTCTTGAGTGGTTTGGCCAACATAAATTTTTTGGCATCCACAAATCAGGGTGTATACCAGATTCCTCATGCGACAATTGAAATATGATTTTGATTTAACCAAAAACGGCAGAGACGGGATATGGATCCCCACCTCAGCCAACATGAGAGGGCAAATCGAGCAATTACCACACGGGTAAGACCCAATAATGGTTTTACCTGTACACGTTCTCGTTGTCGGCCGCTTAAAATGGCTCCTAGTCAGGCAGTCCTTCAGGATAGACGCTCTCCTCGCCACCATACTTGGTCTACTCGGGATAATGGTCTTCAATTTCGTATCACTAAGCAGGATCCCCCAGTTAGACTCCATTATATGGTATATGTCTTTCCACTGGTTATTAAACCTCGTGATCAGACTAAGTTGGTTCTTGTTGTTTCTCTGCTGTGTCCTGAGGACTTCATCTCTTGGTTTCTGCCGAGAGAACGCAAATGCTCTCGAGACCACTCTCTGTGGGTACCCCCGTTCCTGGAAGCGTTTAGAAGCAGTTTTGATTGTTCCTGAAAGCTTGCCATAGTACTACAGTTCCTCCGAACACGCAGGAACTGACCCTTTGGGATACTGTTTCGTAGATGTTTTGGGTGGAAACTGGAGTAGTGCAAGATGTTATTGGTAGCCGTCTTCTTCCGAAAGAGGGTCGTGGTAATCCGGTGGTCCTTTATCATGATTCTCAAGTCCAAAAAATCCACCATCCTCTTGGAATAACATGATGTCAGCCGGATGCCACATTGATTTTTATTCAACTCCTTAACGAAATTTTCCAGGGCTTCCGCTGTACCTGTCCATAAGACAATAATGTCATCAATGAAGTGGTACCATTTTAAAATGTGCTCCCGGTAGTCACAGTTCTTATATACTTGAGTCTCCTCCCACCATCCCATAAAGAGGTTTGCGTAAGGGGGCGCACAAAGTGTTTAGGACAAATTGTACAACAATGTTTGGGGTCCATTTTCTCCTGTTACCCTTGGTAAAATAAAACAAATTGGAGCTGAATTAAATTTTTTGTGAAAAAAAGTTAAATGTTCATTTTTATTTAAACATTAAAAAAATTCCTGTGAAGCACCAGAAGGGTTAATAAACTTCTTGAATATGGTTTTGAGCACCTTGAGGGGTGTAGTTTTTAGAATGGTGTCACACTTGGGTATTTTCTATCATATAGACCCCTCAAAATGACTTCAAATGAGATGTGGTCCCTAAAAAAAATGGTGTTGTAAAAATGAGAAATTGCTGGTCAACTTTTAACCCTTATAACTCCCTAACAAAAAAAAAATTTTGTTCTAAAATTGTGCTGATGTAAAGTAGTCATGGGGGAAATGTTACTTATTAAGTATTTTGTGTGACATATCTCTGTGATTTTATTGCATAAAAATTCAAAGTTGGAAAATTGCAAAATTTTCATAATTTTCGCCAAATTTCCGTTTTTTTCACAAATAAACGCAGGTACTATCAAAGAATTTTTACCATTGTCATGAAGTACAATATGTCACGAGAAAACAATGTCAGAATCACTGGGATCCGTTGAAGCGTTCCAGAGTTATAACCTCATAAAGGGACAGTGGTCAGAATTGTAAAAATTGGCCCGGTCATTAACGTGCAAACCACCCTTGGGGGTAAAGGGGTTAAGCAGTCTTGCCATACAGCCATTACACACTTTCTTCATATGTCCTTCTGGTAGTCTATTAAAGCATAGAGGGCATTTACTCGTCTTGCGTTTTTGGACTGCCGCTGGACGCTTGGACGCTTCTTTATCCTGAAATAGATATGGCAACGCTCTATAGCTTGTGTGTGACTGGTAATGTGAGGCGATCCCCTTATGTATAACTTACATGTACAGGGGTGAGCTCTGAGGACTGGATATCTGGACGATCTGCACCCTCCATCTCTCTAGGATCAGTGTGCTGTCAGATGTTTGAGGTTAAATAGGTATCTTATCTGCCTTCAAATCATCTGACTGGTCCTCCTTCTGTTACCTCGGCTCCTGTTCTTGGCGCTCCCCCTGCTGCCGCCGAGTCCAGGTCAGCTGATGTCCTTGCTGCGTCCTCCTCACTCCGGGGCTCGGTGCTTGCATCCCGGCGCGCGTCCTCCCTGCACTCAGCTGCGCGCACCTGTGGGTTGCGCAGGCGCAGTAGGTTCTGACCGCGCGCGCTCCCTCTGCTCTTCTATCCCTCCATGACCTGACCCGGAAGTACTTCCTGCCAATCAGTGTCTGGCCTCAGGTATTTCTGGTCCTCCTCCCTTTGCGCCTGATTATTGTGTTTTTCCTGCTTTAGTTATGCCGCATAGTTTTCTGTGCTTTACCAGTCCTGTGCATTCCCAGTCTTGTTCCTTGCCAGCCCTGTGTTGTTTAACCTCTTGTTCTCCTTTTTTCCCTTTCAGTTCCTGCTCCCGTGTTCTGCAATTCCTGTGTTTTCCCTTTCCTCAGTCCGATCCTCAGCTCCTTTACTTCTCACCCAGGTTTTCCTCCGTAACCTTCTTCCTTTTCTGTTTTTCCCCATTTTTCTCCCTGTTTCCTTTTCCTAGAGCCGATCCCTGGTCCTGGCCTCCGTGGTACTAGTTTTCCCTGTGCTTGTCTTCTAACAGTCCCTGTATAGGGGTTGATTCCACTCTGGAGTGCTCGCTCAGGGGAGGTTCGGTGCCACGGTCCAGTGGGTCCACTCTTTGTTCCCGTCGCATTCGGCGTTACAGACTGCACTCGGACGACATCTGAGTGCAGCCTGATTCTAACACCTTCTGAGCTCAGCTACAGGTGTTCTCTTCCTGATGACTGTGGGGTTCCTGGAATGCCCACTGATCCATGGGCGGGAACCCCATCCTCCGGGCTGGATACCACAGCCAGAGGCTGTGGTTGTTTCGGCGTCCCCATCGATAACCACGAGGTCCGCTGCCCAGGAACGCCACTAGAAGTGAAAGCGGCCGCCTAGCGCTGCGGCACGCTCGATGAGGCGGCGAGCTCGATGACGTGGCGCTCCCCGTTGACGCGGCGTGCACGGAGACACGACCCGCACGAGGACGCGGCGCGCTCAATGGCGCGTTTAGGTCCGATCACTGCCGGCATGGACCGGGTACAGCTGGAGGCGCAGAGCCCTTTGGAGAGGGGTGCACCGAATACGGGAGCACAAAGCTCAACCCGCGCTGAGGGACCTCCCTCGGTATCAGCGCGATCCAGCGTCCTCCGCTGTTCAGAGCCCTCAGGAGAGGGATGAAGCCGCTCCGAGAGCCCTGCTCAACCAGCTATTGGCATCTTCGGCACGGTAAGCCGCGCCAACGCTCCTCTGCGTCTGTTCCTGATAGGGACAGGAAAAACACTGAGGTGGGGGTGGGGAGGGGCTATTTAACCTCTTCTGTGTTTCCTGCCCCTATCAAGGATAAGAAGGACAACCTCCTGGTGGTGCTGTCAGGAGGGACGTCCTGGAAAATATGATTTTTTATTTTTACGGCTCTACATTATAAACTTCTGTGAAGCACTTGGTGGGTCAAAGTGCTCACCACACATCTAGATAAGTTCGTTAGGGGGTCTACTTTCCAAATTGGTGTCACTTGTGGGAGGTTTCAATGTTTAGGCACATCAGGGGCTCTCCAAACGCGACATGACGTTCTATCTCAATTCCAGTCAATTTTGCATTGGAAAGTCAAACGGCGCTCCTTCCCTTCTGAGCTCTGCCATGCACCCAAACAGTGGTTTACCCCCTCATCAGCCTACTCAGGACAAATTGTACAACAACTTTTGGGGTCAAATTTCTCCTGTTACACTTGGTAAAATAAAACAAACTGGAGCTGAAATAAAAAAATTTGAAAAAAGTTAAATGTTTATTTTATTAAACATTCCAAAAATTCCTGTGAAACACATGAAGGGTTAATAAACTTCTTGAATGTGGTTTTGAGAACCTTGAGGGGTACAGTTTTTAGAATGGTGTCACACTTGGGTATTTTCTATCATATAGACCCCTCAAAATGACTTCAAATGTGATGTGGTCCCTAAAAAAAAATGGTGTTGTAAAAATGAGAAATTGTCTCATTTTCATTTTTTGTTAGGGAGTTATAAGGGTCAACTTTTAACCCTTATAACTCCCTAACATCCTGTTGATGTAAAGTAGACATGTGGGAAATATTACTTATTAAGTATTTTGTGTGACATATGACGCGCTCACAGGGCAGTGGGGTACTTGGTACCGGGTCCGGTCACAAAGGGGATATCACGGTGGTTGCGACCTGGTCTGTGGACCTGGGCATCAACGTTAAAGGGGTTAATGTTCAATGTTTGTCGTGATGCCACCTGTGGAGTTCGGTCAATAGGGGGACCAATGCTGCATTAGAGGGGTCCCCTGGGGGATGTTATGGCAGCCCAGATGTTACACTTTCCACAGGTGAAGCGGGGTACCCAGGGGTCCTATGGTGTGTGGCGTAGATGGTGTAGCCAGTGAATAAATGGAGAAGACAAGTGATAAGTCTTTACCTGGTTTACTTGTGGGTGACAGGCCACAGTCCAGGGTACCAGGCACGGGTGATGGTGGTCCGGCCAGCTCAGAGGCAAGTGAGAGTTCTCCTGCACCAGTAGAGGTCCATGAGCCTTCCTACTTGTGCCTTTCTAAGTGAGGTCCTTGCTGCTTTAAGCTTCCTACAAGGTCCTCCACTTTCCCCCTGTCCTGGAACAGGTACCTGCAGGACGTGCAGCTTGAGCCTTTTTACAGGGACTCCCCGTTCCCCCCTTGCTCCTCCAGTGCTGCTGCGTCTCAGGCGTGGTGCGGGCAGGCGACTTATAGTGTAGTGCCCTCCGGTTCTGCTCCATGTCCTAGAGTCCACGAAAGCCTTGGGCTCCCGCCTTCTGTGTTGGGAATTCTGCTCTTGGGTTCCCTCCAGTGGTTGTAGGTGGGAATGCAGTTGTCTCTGAGTCACAGTCCTGGCCAGGTGTATCTGCTAATTTCTGTTCTGACTGGGATATTTAAGTGTGCAGGATTCATTAGCCCTTGCCAGTTGTCAATGTTTCTTTGGAAGTATTGGATCTCTGCCTGGCCTCACCTGCTTAGCTGCCAGTTCAGCAAAAATAAGTGTCTGTTTCTTTTTCTGAAGCACACTTGCTGTGTGCTTATTTTCAGTGCTGATCTTTTGTTTCTATTTGTCCAGCTTAGACTGTGTCAGTTGTTTTTCTCAGTCTGGTTGGATTCTCTGGAGTTGCAGTTATACTCTCCACATCTTTAGTTAGGTGGTGGAGTTTTGTATTTTCTGCTGTGGATATTTTTGTAGTATTTTTATGCTGACCGCTTAGTATCCTGTCCTGTCCTTTTCTATTTAGCTAGAAGTGGCCTCCTTTGCTAAGCCTGTTTTCTGCCTGCGTGTGTCTTTTCCTCTCCATCTCACAGTCAATATTTGTGGGGGGCTGCCTATCCTTTGGGGGTCTACTCTGAGGCAAGATAGTTTTCCTATTTCCATCTTTAGGGGTATTTAGTCCTTCGGCTGTGTCGAGGTGTCTAGGTTTTGTTAGCCACACCCCACGGCTACATCTAGTTGCGGTGATAAGATCAGGGTTTCCGGTCAGTATAAGTTACCATCTACTCCAGTGAAGGTTTTCATGCTGCTCCAAGGCCACCTGATCATAAGGCAGCACACTGCAGCGCTAAAACATGCAAACTTGAAAACACGAAATTTGAACTGCATTACAGCACTAGAAATATGAAAAATGAGAGCTTTTAGCGCATAAAAATGGCCAATTTTATGTGTACCTGGTAGCCCCTTTACGGCATCTCTCTTATACCAGGTCCTACGCTTGCCTTACCTCGCTGAGAATAAACGTCTCCATCTGAATGGGTACATGTGAAACCTCTTCTTAGACTAAAATTCTCTCTCTCTGTGGAGGGGTATTGGACCTGCTGTAATTAAAACACCTGAAGCTAGGAGGCGGAGTGCACGATCAGAAGGCTAAAGAATACATTTCAAAAACCTGACCGGCACATCCAAACACAGACTAAGTGTGAACAGGTGCTGAACCTAGAGTCGCCAACTCGTATATAGTTAAGTAAATAAGGCAGCACACTGCAGCGCTAAAACATGCAAACTTGAAAACTTAACCTGATCATAAAACTTCTGTGCTTTAGCTCTGAGGGTGCCCTGCCACAGTTCCCCTCTGAGCTCTGTCTCTCTCCTGTGCTCCTTCTCTTCTGGCTGCTCCACATGCAACCCAACGGTTAACTCCTTCCCAGAGGCTGCAGCTCCTTCGTGGCCTCCAGGCCTCTCTCTCTGCACTGCGTCTCTGCTAGACGTCTGGTCTCCAAGGAACAACTAACTAGCTCCTTCTCCAGGTCAGGAAACATAAAGCATTGGGGAGCTCCCCTGAATCTGCGTATTGAGCTCCCCCTCCTGGTCTGGATTCAGAAAGTGTTGCATGTGTGTGCCTTACCTGGTGAAGAGAACTCCTTTGCCTCTGAGCATGACATTACCTTCCCTGAAGGAAAAGCAACATCACTGCAGCAAATGGTAACCTGGGATGCTGTACATATCTCTGTGATTTAAGGGCATAAAAATTCAAATTTGGAAAATTGCAAAATTTTCAAAATTTTTGCCAAATTTCCATTTTTTTCACAAATAAACGCAGCACGGTGGCTCAGTGGATAGCACTGCAGCCTTGCCACGCTGGGGTCCTGGATTCTAATCCCACCTTGGACAACATCTGCAAGGAATTTGTATGTTCTCCCCGTGTTTGCGTGGGTTTCCTCCGGGCACTCCGGTTTCCTCCCACACTCCAAAGACATACTGATAGGGAATTTAGATTGTGAGCCCCATCGGGGACAGTGATGATAATGTGTGCAAAAACTGTAAAGAGCTGTGGAATATGTTAGCCATATATAAAAATAAAGATTATTACTATAAAGAAATGTTACCACTATCTTGAAGTACAATATGTCACAAGAAAACATTGTCAGAATCATCAGGATCGGTTGAAGCGTTTCCGAGTTATAACCTCATAAAGGGACAGTAGTCAGAATTGTAAAAATTGGCCCAGTCATTAACACATACGCAAGATACGGTTGAGTCTCGCAGGTGAAAACCCAGCTCTGGCGCCGGCACTCCGGAGAAGAGTGTGCAGCCGCACAGCAATACATGGAGCTGCACGCTCCGCTCCAGAGTGCCGGAGCCAGAGCTGGGTTTTCACCTGCGATACTCGGCTGTATCTCGCGTATATGTGATCCCAGCCTTAGATTGTGAGACTCATTGGGAACAGTGATGATAATGGCTATAAAGCGCTGCGGAAAATAATGGCACAATACAAGCACAGCATGATAAATGAATAACATATTATGTCCACCTACACCACCTAACAGATTGGGAGTGGGGGTGTCATCTTTTATAAGAATACTTCCACTGTATATGAAGCCCTCTGAAATATTTACTTTGAGCAGCTTAAAACGGCCCACTGTGACATCCTCGACCGGTAAGAAGCACAAAGATGCGACATGCTGCGGAATGTAAACCGCTGCGTTTCCGTGCAGTTTTTCTGCAGCATGTGTACAGCGATTTTTGTTTCCCATAGGTTTACATTGAACTGTAAACTCATGGGAAACTGCTGCGGATCCGCAGCGTTTTCCGCAGCGTGTGCACATACCTTTAGAATTAGGCTATGTGCACACAGTGCGGATTTGGCTGCGAATCTGCAGCAGTGTTCCATCAGGTTTACAGTACCATGTAAACATATGGAAAACCAAATCCGCTGTGCCCATGGTGCGGAAAATACAGCGCGGAAACGCTGCGTTGTATTTTCCGCAGCATGTCAATTC
The DNA here is from genome assembly GCF_032444005.1 of Ranitomeya imitator. Taxonomy (NCBI): domain Eukaryota; kingdom Metazoa; phylum Chordata; class Amphibia; order Anura; family Dendrobatidae; genus Ranitomeya; species Ranitomeya imitator. The sequence goes on along the minus strand of NC_091284.1, from coordinate 339,942,858 downwards.
TTTGTGCGGATTCCGCAGCGTTTTACACCTGTTCCTCAATAGGAATCCGCAGGTGAAATCCGCACAAAAAACACTGGAAATCTGCGGAAAATCCGCAGGTAAAACGCAGTGCCTTTTACCCGCGGATTTTTCAAAAATGATGCTGAAAAATCTCACACGAATCCGCAACGTGGGCACATAGCCTTAGGGTTAGGGTTGGAATTAGGCTTGTGGCTACAGTTGGGATTAGGGTTAGGGGTGTGGGGGGGTTAGTGTTGGAGGTAGAATTGAGGGGTTTCCACTGTTTAGGCACATCAGGGGTCTCCAAACGCAACATGGCGCCACCATTGATTCCAGCCAATCTTGTATTCAAAAAGTCAAATGGTGCTCCCTCAATTCCGAGCCCCGACATGTGCCCAAACAGTGGTTTACCCCCACATATGGGGTACAAGCATACTCAGGATAAACTGCGCAACAATTACTGGGGTCCAATTTCTCCTGTTACCCTTGTGAAAATAAAAAAAATGCTTGCTAAAACATCATTTTTGAGGAAAGAAAAATGATTTTTTATTTTCACGGCTCTGCGTTGTAAACGTCTGTGAAGCACTTGGGGGTTCAAAGTGTTCACCACATATCTAGATAAGTTCCTTGGGGGGTCTAGTTTCTAAAATGGGGTCACTTGTGGGGGGTTTCTACTGTTTAGGCACACCAGGGACTCTGCAAATGCAACGTGACGCCCGCAGACCATTCCATCAAAGTCTGCATTTCAAAAGTCACTACTTCCCTTCTGAGACCCGACGTGTGCCCAAACAGTGGTTTACCCCCACACATGGGGTATCAGCGTACTCAGGAGAAACTGGACAACAACTTTTGGGGTCCAATTTCTCCTGTAACCCTTGGGAAAATAAAAAATTCTGGGCTAAATAATTATTTTTGAGGAAAGAAAACGTATTTATTATTTTCACGGCTCTGCATTATAAACTTCTATGAAGCACTTGGGGGTTCAAAGTGCTCACCACACATCTAGATAAGTTCCTTTCGGGATCTAGTTTCCAAACAGGGGTCACTTGTGGGGGGTTTCTACTGTTTAGCCACATCAGGGGCTCTGCAAACGCAACGTGACGCCCGCAGACCATTCCATCAAAGTCTGCATTTCAAAAGTCACTACTTCCCTTCTGAGCCCCGACGTGTGCCCAAACAGTGGTTTACCCCCACACATGGGGTATCAGCGTACTCAGGAGAAACTGGACAACATCTTTTGGGGTCCAATTTCTCCTGTAACCCTTGGGAAAATGAAAAATTCTGGGCTAAATAATTATTTTTGAGGAAAGAAAACGTATTTATTATTTTCACGGCTCTGCATTATAAACTTCTATGAAGCACTTGGGGATTCAAAGTGCTCACCACACATCTAGATAAGTTCCTTTCGGGATCTAGTTTCCAAAATGGGGTCACTTGTGGGGGGTTTCTACTGTTTAGCCACATCAGGGGCTCTGCAAACGCAACGTGACGCCCGCAGAGCATTCCATCAAAGTCTGCATTTCAAAACGTCACTACTTCAATTCCGAGCCCTGGTATGTGCCCAAACAGTAGTTTACCCCCACATATGGGGTATCACCGTACTCAGGAGAATCTGGACAACTTTTGGGGTCAAATTTCTCCTGTTACCCTTGGGAAAATTAAAAAAATTCTGGGCTAAATAATTATTTTTGAGGAAAGAAAACGTATTTATTATTTTCACGGCTCTGCATTATAAACTTCTGTGAAGCACTTGGGGGTTCAAAGTGCTCACCACACATCTAGATAAGTTCCTTTCGGGATCTAGTTTCCAAAATGGGGTCACTTGTGGGGGGTTTCTACTGTTTAGCCACATCAGGGGCTCTGCAAACGCAACGTGACGCCCGCAGACCATTCCATCAAAGTCTGCATTTCAAAAGTCACTACTTCCCTTCTGAGCCCCGACGTGTGCCCAAACAGTGGTTTACCCCCACACATGGGGTATCAGCGTACTCAGGAGAAACTGGACAACAACTTTTGGGGTCCAATTTCTCCTGTAACCCTTGGGAAAATGAAAAATTCTGGGCTAAATAATTATTTTTGAGGAAAGAAAACGTATTTATTATTTTCACGGCTCTGCATTATAAACTTCTATGAAGCACTTGGGGATTCAAAGTGCTCACCACACATCTAGATAAGTTCCTTTCGGGATCTAGTTTCCAAAATGGGGTCACTTGTGGGGGGTTTCTACTGTTTAGCCACATCAGGGGCTCTGCAAACGCAACGTGACGCCCGCAGAGCATTCCATCAAAGTCTGCATTTCAAAACGTCACTACTTCAATTCCGAGCCCTGGTATGTGCCCAAACAGTAGTTTACCCCCACATATGGGGTATCACCGTACTCAGGAGAATCTGGACAACTTTTGGGGTCAAATTTCTCCTGTTACCCTTGGGAAAATTAAAAAATTCTGGGCTAAATAATTATTTTTGAGGAAAGAAAACGTATTTATTATTTTCACGGCTCTGCATTATAAACTTCTGTGAAGCACTTGGGGGTTCAAAGTGCTCACCACACATCTAGATAAGTTCCTTTCGGGGTCTAGTTTCCAAAATGGGGTCACTTGTGGGGGGTTTCTACTGTTTAGCCACATCAGGGGCTCTGCAAACGCAACGTGACGCCCACAGAGCTTTCCATCAAAGTCTGCATTTCAAAACGTCACTACTTCACTTCCGAGCCCCAGCATGTGCCCAAACAGTGGTTTACCCCCACATATGGGGTATCAGCGTACTCAAGAGAAACTGGACAACAACTTTTGGGGTCAAATTTCTCCTGTTACCCTTGGGAAAATAAAAAATTGCAGGCTAAAAGATCATTTTTGAGAAAATAATTTTTTATTTTTATTTTCATGGCTCTGCGTTATAAACTTCTGTGAAGCACTTGGGGGTTCAAAGTCCTCACCACACATCTAGATTAGTTCCTTTGAGGGTCTAGTTTCCAAAATGGGGTCATTTGTGGGGGATCTCCAATGTTTAGGCACACAGGGGCTCGCCAAACATGACATGGCGTCCGCTAATGATTGGAGCTAATTTTCCATTTAAAAAGCCAAATGGCGTGCCTTCCCTTCCGAGCCCTGCCGTGCGCCCAAACAGTGATTTACCCCCACATATGGGGTATCAGCTTACTCAGGACAAACTGGACAAGAACATTTGGGGTCCAATTTCTCCTATTACCCTTGGCAAAATAGGAAATTCCAGGCAAAAAAATCATTTTTGAGGAAAGAAAAATTATTTTTTATTTTCATGGCTCTGCGTTATAAACTTCTGTGAAGCACCTGGGGGTTTAAAGTGCTCAATATGCATCTAGATAAGTTCCTTGGGGGGTCTAGTTTCCAAAATGGGGTCACTTGTGGGGGAGCTCTAATGTTTAGGCACACAGGGGCTCTCCAAACGCGACATGGTGTCCGCTAACAATTGGAGCTAATTTTCCATTCAAAAAGTCAAATGGCGCGCCTTCCCTTCCGAGCCCTGCCGTGTGCCCAAACAATGGTTTACCCCCACATATGAGGTATCGGCGTACTCGGGAGAAATTGCCCAACAAGTTTTATGATCCATTTTATCCTATTGCCCATGTGAAAATGAAAAAATTGAGGCGAAAATAATTTTTTTGTGAAAAAAAAAGTACTTTTTAATTTTTCCAGATCAATTTGTGAAGCACCTGAGGGTTTAAAGTGCTCACTAGGCATCTAGATAAGTTCCTTGGGGGGTCTAGTTTCCAAAATGGGGTCACTTGTGGGGGAGCGCCAAAGTTTAGGCACACAGGGGCTCTCCAAACCCGACATGGTGTCCGCTAATGATGGAGATCATTTTTCATTCAAAAAGTCAAATGGCGCTCCTTCCCTTCCGAGCTTTACCATGTGCCCAAACAGTGGTTTACCCCCACATGTGAGGTATTGGTGTACTCAGGAGAAATTGCCCAACAAATTTTAGGATCCATTTTATCCTGTTGCCCATGTGAAAATGAAAAAATTGAGGCTAAAAGAATTTTTTTGTGAAAAAAAAGTACTTTTTCATTTTTACGGATCAATTTGTGAAGCACCTGGGGGTTCAAACTGCTCACTATGCATCTAGATAAGTTCCTTGGGGCGTCTAGTTTCCAAAATGGGGTCACTTGTGGGGGAGCTCCAATTTTTAGGCACGCGGGGGCTCTCCAAACGTGACATGGTGTCCGCTAAAGAGTGGAGCCAATTTTTCATTCAAAAAGTCAAATGGCGCTCCTTCCCTTCCAAGCCCTGCCGTGCGCCCAAACAGTGGTTTACCCCCACATATGAGGTATCAGCGTACTCAGGACAAATTGGACAACAACTTTCGTGGTTCAGTTTCTCCTTTTACCATTGGGAAAATAAAAAAATTGTTGCTAAAAGATAATTTTTGTGACTAAAAAGTTAAATGCTCATTTTTTCCTTCCATGTTGCTTCTGCTGCTGTGAAGTACCTGAAGGGTTAATAAACTTCTTGAATGTGGTTTTCAGTACCTTGAGGGGTGCATTTTTTAGAATGGTGTCACTTTTGGGTATTTTCAGCCATATAGACCCCTCAAACTGACTTCAAATGTGAGGTGGTCCCTAAAAAAAATGGTTTTGTAAATTTCGTTGTAAAAATGAGAAATCGCTGGTCAAATTTTAACCCTTATAACTTCTTAGCAAAAAAAAATTTTGTTTCCAAAATTGTGCTGATGTAAAGTATACATGTGGGAAATGTTATTTATTAACTATTTTGTGTCACATAACTCTCTGGTTTAACAGAATAAAAATTCAAAATGTGAAAATTGCGAAATTTTTAAAATTTTCGCCAAATTTCCGTTTTTATCACAAATAAACGCAGAATTTATTGACCTAAATTTACCACTAACATGAAGCCCAATATGTCACGAAAAAACAATCTCAGAACCGCTAGGATCCATTGAAGCGTTCCTGAGTTATTACCTCATAAAGGGACACTGGTCAGAATTGCAAAAAACGGCAAGGTCTTTAAGGTCAAAATAGGCTGGGTCATGAAGGGGTTAAAGGTTGCCCAGCCTTAGGGTACAAGTCTGCAGCCCTGTGGATCCTCGCAGTGTGCGCTCTCCAGCACCAGTATGTCATTTACATACATGCAGTCATGTGCTGAATAGAGCGCAGCCTTGCTCACTGCAAGTGGTGTACTGTGCGAGGCTGGAAACATCTAATGAAAAGTGGCCGGAAGTATACAAATTGCACACTTGTGGTCACTGACCGGCTGCTCCTGGTGCCAGCACCGAAGTGCACTCGCAGCTGTAAGGCAGTGACTGCGAGGGTCACTTTGTGTCCTCCAGGATGCACGTAGAAGTGTATTTAAACCGCTGGAGTGCATTGCAGTCACAGACATAGCTGTGATTGCAGTGCAAAATAAAAGTAAGTTTGGTCTTGGATAAGCAATTTGCCCAAGGCAGATTTAAGAAAACTTTATTTTTGGAGCAAACTACAGGATGATAGTGGGACAGTTCTCTCCCTCTGATACTGACTGTTGTGATGCCCCAGCTGCGATACAGAGGATATGGTGTGCTGTTCATTTTGTGAGTAGTTTGGACAATAAAGACGTTTGCTTTGAACTTTCCCGGGTCAGTGCCTCATTACTTGCATGATGTGGACATCGCTGCTTTACACAAGAGTGACTGCAGACTTGTATCCTAAAGCCAGACAACCCCTTTAAGTAAGCCACTGTCTACCCTCTAGCTGGGTATGATACAAATACTGTGAAATACAGAACCTGAGTAATAATACAGCACAGTCAGAACCAATGTCAATTGTATGAAAAAGTCACTGCATCCTTAAAGGGAACCTATCACAATGTACATGCATTCTGATTGTCACGCTCACGCCCTGACTGGTGGGCGTGAGCTCGGGGGGTTTGTGGCCCCACTGTGCCACAAACCAGACTACCCTGGAAGGGGCGTGACTATAACAGCTGCCTGGGTTTTCACTGGAGCCTCTGATGGTGAGGTCAGGCTTGTGCAGCAGGCAGCTGCCAGGTGCTACTCCAGGGTGGTGTCTGGCTGTGGCTGCTGATCCCACTTGGGAGACAGGAACACCAGGATTGGTGCGGGCATCAGGCAGGATTGGTGCGGGCATCAGGCAGGACTGGCAGAAGAGCACGGCTGAGACACAGGGTTGGCAGAGACACGGCAGATAACACAGGGCTGGCAGAAACACAGGACTGGCAGGGACGGCAGGAAACAGGACTGGCTAGGATGGCAGGAACACAGGACTGGAAGGCATGGCAGGAACGGCTGGACTGGCGGGAACACTGGATAGGAGGGCACAGCAGAGAACACAGGACTGATTGATGCAGTGTATGAATGAACAGGTAGGGGCCTGTTCACACTGGAGGTGCAGGTACGCATATGTAGTTAGGAGGAACAGGTAGGGACATGTTCACACTGGAGGTGCAGGAACGGATATGAAATATGAAGGAACAGGTAGGGACCTGTTCACACAGGAGGTGCAGGTATGGATATGTAGAATGAATAAACAGGAAGGGACCTGTTCACACAGGAGGTGCAGATACGGAAATGTAGTAAGAAAGAAGTAAGAGGGAACAGGTTGGGACCTGTTCAGACTGGAAGAGAACTGCAAGGCTGTGAATAGGAGCGGTAGAACAGCAAGAGATAGCACTGCAATAAAAGCTAAGTGGAGCGGAGCCACAAGGAATGTGGAGAGGAGCTGCAGCAAGAGATACTGCAGAAGCTAAGCAGAGTGGAACCGCAAGGATTGCGGAGAGGAGCTGCAGCAAGAGATTAGTGCAGCAACGGGAGCGGAGCAGAGCAGAATGGAGCAGAACCGCAGGAGTGCGGAGTAGAGATAAAGCCACAAAGGTACAGAGCAGGCAGAGCCGCAAGAGTGCGGAGCGTAAGCAGACTGAGAACACAAGGAAAGACACAGCAGGGAAGGAAGCCACAGACAAGGAGACCGAGATAGGACAAAGTACAGACAAGGCACTGGAACAAGACACAAGGACAAAGACACAGGGACCGGGATATTCTGCCTCCTGGAGGGCGGACAACAAGATCAAGGCAATAGCACAGAGAAAGCCTCCAGAGAGGGAGTAACTCAAAGCAAGGCCTGGCAAACTCAGAAGCTAAACACTAACTGAGCTAACACATTGCACAGGCCCAGACCACAGGGTGGAGCTGCACTATATACAGGAGGCCTCTTGGTAATTGGTCAGGAACTGATTAGACAGATGCACCTGATTCCTATAAGAACCAGAGAGTTCAGGTGCCGGCCCCCTATACACACAGCCAGGAAGCATGGAGAGGGCAGAGGCACAGAACATGGAGCTGGCATGAAACAGAAACCACAACACGACCTGGAGCAGTGGGTAAGATTGTGTGAGAGATGCGAGGCCATGCCGTGATGCCAGCAGAGTTGTTACACTGATCTGTGGACAGGATGATATAGAGACGGAGAAACTGAGCAAAATTAGACTTAGGTTTGTTGGAAAACACTTCATAGAACTTGTATTTTCTTCATTGAAATCCCAAGGGTCTGTACGCATGTGAGTCCAGTAGGTGGTCCTACTAGTGATTGACAGCTGTCTCTGTATGCACAGTCATAGTGCTTGTACAGTGGGGGAAATAAGTATTTGACCCCTTGCTGATTTTGTAAGTTTGCCCACTGACTAAAGGTACCGTCACACTAAGCGACGCTGCAGCGATACCGACAACGATCCGGATCGCTGCAGCGTCGCTGTTTGGTCGCTGGAGAGCTGTCACACAGACAGCTCTCCAGCGACCAACGATGCCGGTAACCAGGGTAAACATCGGGTTACTAAGCGCAGGGCCGCGCTTAGTAACCCGATGTTTACCCTGGTTACCATCGTTAAAGTAAAAAAACAAACACTACATACTTACCTACCGCTGTCTGTCCTCGGCGCTCTGCTTCTCTGGTCTGGCTGTGAGCACAGCGGCCGGAAAGCAGAGCAGTGACGTCACCGCTCTGCTTTCCGGCTGCCCGGCGCTCACAGCCAGACCAGAGAAGCAGAGCGCTGAGGACAGACAGCGGTAGGTAAGTATAGTAACGAAAAAGAAAATCCAGCTCACCATAGTAACAGTTCCACTCGGAGCACGGAAACGCTGTGTCAAGGCGTGGGGAATCCAAAAAGCAAAAAAAGAATATCCGCGATTAAGTGTGCTTTGCCACCTGAAATGCGTAGATAGATAGTGTTTTTATCCTTATTGTGCTGATGTTTTTATCCTCTGCTTCTATATGAAGTGAATAAAGTACCAAGTTTTTACTTTTCACTGTCTCGTTGAGCTGGATATTCTTTTTTTGCTTTTTGGTAGGTAAGTATGTAGTGTTTGTTTTTTTACTTTAACGATGGTAACCAGGGTAAACATCGGGTTACTAAGCGCGGCCCTGCGCTTAGTTACCCGATGTTTACCCTGGTTACCAGCGAAGACATCGCTGAATCAGTGTCACACACGCCGATTCAGCGATGTCTGCGGGGAGTCCAGCGACGAAACAAAGTTCTGGACTTTCTTCCCCGACCAGCGACAGCACAGCAGGGGCCTGATCACTGCTGCCTGTCACACTGGACGATATCGCTAGCCAGGACGCTGCAACGTCACGGATCGCTAGCGATATCGTCTAGTGTGACGGTACCTTAAGACTTGAACAGTCTATAATTTTAAGGGTAGGTTAATTTTAACATTGATAGAATATCAAAAGTGAAATCCAGAAAATCACATTATATAAATTACTAGATGGTAGCCCGATTCTAACGCATCAGGTATTCTAGAATATGTATAGTAGTATATAGCACAGCCCACGCAGTATATAACACAGCCCAAATAGTATATAACACAGCCCACGTAGTATATAACACAGCCCACGTAGTATATAACACAGCCCACATAGTATATAACACAGCCCACGTAGTATATAACACAGCCACGTATTATATAACACAGCCCACGTAGTATATAGCACATAGACGTAGTATATAACACAGCCCACGTAGCATATAACACAGCCCACGTAGTATATAACAGCCTACGCAGTATCTAACACAGCCCACGTAGTATATAACACAGCCCACGTAGTATATAGCAATGTGGGCACCATATCCCTGTTAAAAAGAAACAATTAAAATAAAAAACAGTTATATACTCACCATCCGGCGGCCCCCGGATCCAGCCCAGGCGTTTAGTGATGCTCCGGTCCCAAGAATGCATTGCGGCAATAACCTGTGATGATGTAGCGGTCTCGCGAGACCGCTACGCCATCTCCTGTCATTGCCGCAATGCATTCTTGGGACCGGAGCATCGCGAGGAGCGGGAAAGGCGCCAGAAGGTGAGAATATAATGATTTTTTATTATTTTTAACATTAGATCTTTTTACTATTGATGCTGCATAGGCAGCATCAATAGTAAAAAGTTGGTCACAAAGGGTTAATAGCAGCGTTAACGGACTGCTAAACCGCAATGGGGTCGCTGACTGGAGGGCAGTAGGGAAGGGCGAATTCGTGGCCGGACTGTGCCTGTCGCTGATTGGTCACAGCCGGCCGCGACCAATCAGCTACGCGGGATTTCCATGACAGACAAACAGACGGAAGTGACCCTTAGACGATTATATAGATAGCTATAAATTTATTTGTATTTTGCAGTGAAAAATAAGTATTTGATCCAATACCAACCATTAAGTGTTCTGGCTCCTAGAGACCAGTTAGACGCTCCTAATCATCTCGTTGCCAGCATTAAAGACAGCTGTCTTACATAGTCACCTTTATAAAAACTCCTGTACATAGACTCAATTAATCAGTCAGACCCTAATTTCTACAACATGGGCAAGACCAAAGAGTTTTGTAAGGATGTCAGGGACAAGATCATAGACCTGCACAAAGCAGGAATGGGCTACAAAACCATAAGTAAGACGCTGGGTGAGAAGGAGACAACTGTTGGTGCAATAGTAAGAAAACGGAAGAAATACAGAATGACTGTCAATTGACATCGATGTGGGGCACTATGCAAAATTTCACCTCATCTCACCTTTGATCATGACGAAGGTGAGAGATCAGCCTAAAACTACACAAGAGGAATTTGTTAATGACCTCAAGGCAGACTACAGTCACCAAGAAAACCATTGGTAACACATTACACCATAAAGGTTTAAAATCCAGCAGTGCCTGCAAGGTCCCCCTCCTCAAGAAGGTACATGTGTAGGCCCGTCTGAAGTTTGCCAATGAACGCCTGGATGATTCTGTGAGTGATTAAGAGAAGGTGCTGTGATCAGATGAGACAGAAATTGAGCTCTTTGGCATTAACTCAAATCGCCTGTTTGGAGGAAGAGAAATGCTGCCTATGATCCAAAGAACAACCTCCCCACTGTCAAGCATGGAGGCGGAAACATTATGTTTTGGGGGTGTTTCTCTGCTAAGGGCACAAAGAAGTGGCTCAACAAGAAGCACATTAAGGTTATGGAGTGGCCTAGCCAGTCTACAGACCTTAATCTCATAGAAAACTTATGGAGGGAGTTGAAGCTCTGAGTTGCCAAACGACAACCTCAAAATCTTAATGATTTAGAGATGATCTGCAAAGAAGAGTGGACCAAAATTCCTCATGACATGTGTGCAAACCTCATCATCAACTACAAAAAATGTCTGACTGCTGTGCTTGCCAACAAGGGTTTTGCCACCAAGTATTAAGTCTTGTTTTCCAGAGATTTCAAATACTTATTTCTCACTGCAAAATACAAATAAATTTATATAATTTAATAATTTATACTATGTGATTTTATTTTTGATATTCTATCTCTTAATGATAAAATTAATCTACCCTTAAAATGATAGATTGTTCTTGTCTTTGTCAGTGGGCAAACTCACAAAATCAGCAAGGGATCAAATACTTATTTCCTCACTATACAGTATGTATGAGTCCAGTGGTGGTCCTACTAGTGATTGACAGCTATCTCCTCATGCACAGTCATACAGGGAAGACTGGCAATCCCTGGGGAGCGCCACCCACTGGACACATGCAAACAAGCACCAAGAATTTCAATTAGTCAAATTTGCATCTTGTGAATCCACACTAACCAAGTAGTCAGCATTATTTTTTGTTTAGCAGCTTGCACCCACATAATCTAGAGGACAGGTAAATTTTGCTTCCCATTGTGAAAACATACTTGGTAAAGCTCAGCTGAAATGGATATACAGCTGCTTCTCACAAAATTAGCATATCATCAAAAAAGTTCATTTATTTCAGTTCTTCAATACAAAAAGTGAAACTCATATATTATATTGTCATTACAGAGTGATCTATTTCAAATGTTTATTTCTGCTAATTGTTGATGATTATGACTTACAGCCAATGAAAACCCAAAAGTCATTATCTCAGTAAATTAGAATACTTTATAACACCAGCTTGAAAAAGGATTTTAAAATCTGAAATGTGCTACTGAAATGTATGTTCAGTAAATGTACTCAATACTTGGTCGGGGCTCCTTTGGCATCAGTTACTGCATCAATGCGGAGTGGCATGGAGGTGATCAGCCTGTGGCACTGCTGAGGTTATGGAAGCCCAGGTTGCTTTGATAGCAGCCTTCAGCCCATCTGCATTGTTGGGTCTTGTGTCTCATCTTACTCTTGACACTACCCCATAGATTCTTTATGGGGTTAATGTCAGGAGAGTTTGCTAGCCAATCAAGTACAGTGATACTGTTGCTTTTAAACCAGGTATTGATTGATACTTTTGGCAGTGTGGACAGGTGCAGTACTGCTGGAGAATGACATTTCCATCTCCAAAAAGTTTGTCAGCAGCGGGAAGCATGAAGTGCTCTAAAATTTCCTGGTAGATGGCTGTGCTGACTTTGGTCTTGATAAAACACAGTGGACCTACACCAGCAGATGACATGGCTCCCCAAACCATCACTGAATGTGGAAACTTCACACTAGACCTTAAGCAGCTTGGATTGTGGCCTCCCCACTCTTCCTCCAGACTCTGGGACCTTGATTTCCAAATGAAAGGCAAAATGTACTTTCCTTATGGAGTGTGTCAATGACTGCCTTCTGAACATCTGTCAAGTCAGCAGTCTTCCCCATGATTGTGGAGCATACTGAAGTAGACTAAGGGAGTTTGTTAAAATGCTTAGGAAGCCTTTGCAGGTGTTTTTTGTTAATTTTTCTAATTTACTGAAATAATGACTTTTGGGCTTTCAATGGCTGTAAGCCATAATCATCAACATTAATAGAAATGAACACTTTAAATACATCACTCTGTTTGTAGTGACTCTATATAATACGAGTTTCAATTTTTGTATTGAAAAACTGAAATAAATTAACTTTATGATGACATTCTAATTTTGTGAGAAGCACCTGTAAATTAAAGAATCTTCAAAAAAAC